>NC_135712.1:179765265-180107901 GCF_964656455.1 Halichoerus grypus
GAGTGAAGGAGAGGACATGAAAGCAATGGATGCCTCAGGCTTGGAGAAAGGGACTCACACCTCCCACTGGAGGGCTGACATACACAGAAAGGCAGTTCTGGAGACACATCTGTCCTTCTTCGAAACCAAGAAGACTGTGTACTTCTGAGAGCTGCCAAATGAGATGCTTTATGCTACCTGATGTTTTAACTTTATCTAAGTGACATCTGAAAGGAGTTAGTACAGTGATTTTCAGAATCTCTTCGGATATATCAGAAGTTCTCAGAGAGTTTATTAAAAAAAGATTGCTAGGCCCCACCCCCTGGAGCTTCTGATTCACGAGGTTAGAGTGGTGCCTGAGAACCTGAATTTCTAACAAGTTTCCAGGTGACGCACTTTGAGAACCACTGTGTTAGTAGCCCACCTACTAACTCAAAAGCCAACCTAAGGCTCCAATGAGCTGAAAGATGCAGAAGCCTGGAATGATCTGGCTAGAGTTGGCCTGTGTGGGAATGCTGGTTCTTTCACTTTGCACCAGTGAGACAAGTTCTCTTTGTGCTAGAGCTTCCTCAGCTATGACATTAGGCATTCCATAGAATATGGAATCCAAATACCATTCTGTACCATTCAGTTAAATCTGAACTCCCTAAGCCTCATGTTAAAATGCATGTTCTTGGGCACATCCACCCCAAACCCACGGAACCAGAATAATGTAGGCCATCCTGATATTCAGCCAGATTTTGGGACCCCTGGTATACTATCCTTCTTAAGTGCAGCATAAGAGCATAATTTAGCTTTCCCTGATGACTCAGGCTCATCTTAATGACCATCAATTATTGTACAGTAGTTTTATTGCTTTGTCTTGCTGCTGTCTCTCACATCTGCAGCTTTGTCCTTGCCTCTGGGGTGCCCCCACCCCCAGTTCTAATTTGCACTGACTAATGTGCTGTGGTATGATTAATCAGATTGCTGGCACCATCAGGACTGAGGGTAAAATCTGAATCAGGAAGATTTGCCAGGTGTCTGATGTGAGCCTCTGGAACCCACCGGCTAAAGCATAGGATTGAGACTTTCTAGTTCATAGCTAGGATTTTGGATAGGCGACGTTATCAGAAGCCTGACCTTCCAAAAAAAAAAAAAAAAAGAGGATGTTGCTGTATTGATTTTGCATTTGTGCAAGGCTGAGCACCAACATCAGGGCAACATACTCTTCCAGATCTGGTAAAAATAGTCAAGCCTCTCCTGAGGTATACAGACTACTGTCAGCATTTCAACGCCAGTACAAATAATAGCACACATTTATTTTCACCTTCTTGTTACTGGTTTCCATTAAAGACATATTAAATTTAAAGATCGTCTTGAATATTAATATAATTTTTAATATTTCAATACTCAAGTCGTCTAATGATGGGAGTGTATTTGTTTTTCAGGTGGAGATTGATTTCTACATATTGAGGCTAAATTGAGAGGGACATCTTAATTTTTCAGATATTTTAAATTCAAGTGCTTCAACTTCCTATGTTTAGAAAGGCCTGCACTCAATCTTTTCTCACACAAAGTGACAACATTTTACCTCAGCCACAGGGAACTGAGTGAAGGGAGGTGCTGAGACAATGGATTTTAAACTCTATTTCCCGTGGTTTTATATAATATTCAAAATAAAAAATTTCTTCCCCAAACTCTAAAATCTGTAACAATATTTACTTTACATATGTTCTTTGTTCCCACAGTAAAATTATATTCTTGGTAATTTTACAAGACCAACTACAGACCCCACGAAGCAACGATGATGGTGTTTTGTCTTTTGCAATGCGTGGCTAATTATTACTCTCAGACAAAATGGTTCAGAAATAGACTTAGGTTCCTAGGCTGGGGAAGAAAAAAAAGAAATGCATTATGAAAATTATGTATTTGCCCTCTGGGGACCCCACCCCCTTTATGAAGACTCTTGCCAATCAATCCACAGAACAGAATCTGATTCGATTCTGGGGCAAACATTTGCCTGCTGTTGAAGCTCCAGGAAAGAAAGATGCTTCATATTCTGGTGCCAAGAAGGGAGGTGGAAGAAAATGGGAGAGAAATCTAGGGGGCAAATAAAGAAATATGTACATGTATATTTATGTATTCTGTATTTTGGCTCTAATTGCTTCAAAGATTATTTATTTTTCTTTTTTTCCTTTCATTTAAAAAAAATACCTTCCAGCTTCTTAACATGTTTTTCAAAGTAGGAGCTGCAAGGCATAATAAAAAGCAAGCAGGGATATGCTTTTTGAATAGAGTGAAATAATTAATGTAAGAATGCTTCCGTTTGGGCATTTTTTTATGAAGTGAAATATATTATTTTTGCTTTTAAAATGGAGGTAATTTGTTACACAAAAGTGGTGTTTTCTTTAATCTGAAAATAATACTAATTATAACACTATTTGGGAGCTGGAGTTTTGAAGCCTAAAATTCCTTTTGTAGTTTGAAATTACTTAGCTGCCATAACTAAACTGGCTCTGCTCCCTGAATATTGTCATTTCTTTCCACATTGTCCTTTTACCTTCCCCAGGCCACTCTCCACCCTGGGTTTTCTATGGAATGCCTCCCTGCTCCCCAGGCTTTGGGCTACTGGTATTTGTTCTCTTTAATTTAATTTATTCCCTTTGTAGTTAGGCATGGCTCTTTAAGTTACCTACAATGTTGCATTGTTCGGCAGGAGAGGGGTTGTGTGGTAGGGTGTAAGGAGTCCTATATTCTGTGGAGAACTTCTAGTCAGAGTGGGTGGCTGTTGAACCACAGAGAGCGGGAGAAGGAGGCAATTCTCTTTTCTTCCTGGAGGATTCAAGGCTTCCCAGTGTGACCCTCTGTCCCTATTTCTCTGGGAGGACAAGGGGCATTGATCAACCTCCTGAATGGTCTGCTGGGGACAGAACTATAGTCCCTAATTTGTTGGTAAGTTGCTTTCTGACATTTCTTTCACAATCACAAAAAAGATGGGGTGGTGACGTTCAATAAACTGCTGCTTCAAGAACCTGGAGTTTATCCAAATCTCAAAAAAACCCCTAAAACAGGCCTTGTGTCCATATGGACATGAGGTACACTTTGAGAGGGACAGTGCAAGCCCTAACTTGGACACAGACTTCTACCGTACACACACACACACACACACACACACACACACACACACACACACTGGTCTCTGCCTCTGGTTCCTCACACAGAGCTGTTCCAACCCCTTGTAAATGGAAATGCTAGAAGAATTTTTTCTTCGGGGCGCCTGGGTTGCTCTGTTGTTAAGCGTCTGTCTTTGGCTCAGGTCATGATCCTGGTCTGGGATGGAGCCTCTCATAGGGCTCCCTGCTCAGGGGGGAGCCTGTTTCTCTCTACCTGCTGCTCCCCCTGCTTGTGCGCTCTCTCTCTCTCTGTGCCAAATAAATAAACAAATAAAATCTTTAAAAAAAAAAAGAATTTTTTTTCCTAACATTTAGTTTTTGACGCTGGTTCCTGACACTGCTCCTAAGACCTTTGTCATTTCCTGATAAGAATATCTAACACATAGCTCCTAAATCTCTTGAAATTGCCTGGGTGGTAGAAATGTCTTTTGTTCCAATAAGGCAACTGTTGGTGGGCTCCCAGATAGCTTGAGGAAGAGGGCTCAGCAGAAAGACCAAGCCATGATTAGAAGTTTGGAACTTTCAACCCCATGCACCATCCTCTGGGAAGGGGAGGGGGCCTGGAGATTGAGTCAATGATAGATCATGCCTACGTGATGAAGCTTCCATAAAAATCCCAGAAGTACAGGATTTGGAGAGCTTCTGGATTGGTGAACACATCTATATTCTGAGAGGGCGGTACATCCCAAATCTATTGGGACAGAAGCTCTTACACTGGGGAGCCCTTCAGACCTTACCCTTTATACCTTTTTATCTGGCTGTTCATCAGTATCCTTTATCATATCCTTTATTTTATAATAAACTGGTAAGCATGAATGTTTCCTTGAGTTCTGTGAGCTGTCCAAGAAAATGACTAAATCCAAGGAGGTGATCATGGGAACCTCTAATGTGAAGTCAAGTTGGACACCATTCATGGGTAACTCAGGGACCTACCACTTGTGACTGGTGTCTGAAATGGTGGGCAATCTCGTGGGACTGAGCACCTCACCTATGGTCTGCACTAACTCTGTGTCAGACCTGAATTGAATTGAATTGAATTGAATTATAGGACACCCAGCTGGTATCACAGAGAACTGCTAGATGGGTGGAAAAGCTACACATCTTCCGTCAGAAGTATTATGAGTGTGTGAGGAAAGGAGAAACATAGGAGTAAAGTTTTTTCCCTAAACAATGGTCGTTTTTGAGGAGTCATGGAAAGAACACCCAGAGGCATATGCATAAAAGTTGGTCAATTTTTAAAGGGATTCCTGGATATTTCCACCACCCAGGACTGAAGTCTCCCCAAGGGTTTCTTGGTTAAGAAGAACTATTTACTGTTGCAATAAGACCTACCTATTGTATTCTTCCTTGTCTTCATTCTGTATCATGCTCTTCACTGCTCACAATAACTCTTGACTTTCCCACAGCACTACATACCTGTTCCTGCCTCACAGTCTTTGCATCTGCTACTCTTACTTCTGGAGTGCCCTTCCCCCAGAATGGCTGCATAGCATCCTTTGGGTGTCCACCCAGTTCCTATTCCTTGAGAAAGGCCCTCACTGAGCACTCAAACACAAAGTGATGACTCACTTTCTTTGTTACATTACTCTGCTTTATTGTCTTTTGAGCGCTATTCTTATATAAAATACTTGCTAATGTATTTGTTTACTTGGTTATTGCCTATCCACCTCCTCCTTTAGAGGATCAGCTCCATGAGAACCACTGTATCCTTGCCCTGATAATGGTGCCTGACACCTGGTAAACAATATGTATGGTCTGTGAGTTAATCAATATAAGGAGTTGAGGGAGCTTCAGAAATACTATGTTTTCATCTTTATAGTTCTACTATACTTAGAAACAAAGAACAAACTTAAAATCAGTGTTTTCTAGGACAGGAGTTTTTCAGCCTCAGCACGGCTGACATTTTGGTCTGGATAATTCTTTGAGGTTGCAGGACCTATTGTGCACATTATAAAATGTCGGCCTCTACCCACTGGATGCCAGTTGCACCTCTTCGCCTAGTTGTGACAGCCAGAAATGTGTCCAGACATTGCCAGGTGTTCCCTGTGGGGCAAAAGTAATCCTGGTTGAGAACCACCGTATTAGAACAATGAGAGGACCCACCGGCCCTGCAGATCTTCTGGTTCTGGGGCTTAGATTTACAGTGCTTAGATGATGCAGAAGACCATGGTGTGAAACATGCCCGAGGAGGCTGAAAATTCAGGGTCTAGGAGAAGGAACCTGCACTATTGGAGTAGCTAGCCCCTGTGGTTTGAGAAATTACCATTCTCAAAGAACAAAGGTGGTCTGAATGTTTCCTGTGGACCTGGTACAGGATGTATGCATGAGGGAGCTGTGTGGGCCCCCAAAAGGATACAGGGGTGCTTTAGAAGGAAGCTGGGGTGGACCTAGGAGTGCCCAGGAGCTGGAGAAGGTGTCCAAAGCAACCCATTGGAACTGAGATATATTCACCATGTCAAATTAGCTTCAGAAGAGACATGCCTACTCACTGGGTATATGTCAAGAACCCACAAAAACACTCATAAGAAAAAGGCTCAAATTTAAACCCCTGTGAAACCTAGAGAGCTCCCCTCCTAGACCATCAAGGCAGGACCAATCCTGTGAGAACATTCCTGCCTTCTCTTCGTCTCCTTCAACGTCCTGCTCCAATTCCACTGCACTCAATCTGAAGCGAGCAAGTTGCGTTAGGAGACACGGAAGTTCAAGGCAGAGAAATAAACAAATGGACCACAATGCCTTCCCCACCAGCAGCCTTCCCTTCTATGGCAAGAACACACTGGTGAAGAAACAGCTTCACATTTAAAGCAGCTGTACAGGGGAATGGACACTTAAATTATTAGGTTGTACACATGGCTTAATAGTCATCAGAAAAAACTTGCAACTCTCTGAACTTTCATCCAGGGAAGCTTCTGCCCACCGGTTACATTTAAGGGGACAGTAGGACACAAAAATAACTGTTTTATGAATAAATCCCATGAACCGTGCTTGTTTGATCATCTCCAGGTTCCCAATGCCTAGCACAAAGTGTATATAACTATATATTTTAAAACCATCTGTCCAAACTCCTGTATATTTGTGGGAGTTATCTGCCCTGTGACTACTGAGTAGAATTTTCTGTTTTATTCAAGTCACCAAGAAATGGGACGATCTGCAGCCTCAAAATTCTTTGAAACTCTTATTCGTCATTTTCCTTTGGTCTGATGAGATTATAAGTTTTTCTACTCAGATGGGGCATAATACTTTTCACTTTCTTTTCTTCCATATGGCTGACCATCTCCTCTATCAATCACTTTCAATTGGCAGTTCTGACGCTGGGCCGCAATTTACACAGCTCAACTCAGCTTTGGTTTCCCATCAGGGCTTGTAAGGTAAAACACTGTAATCATTAGGTCCTGCTCGAAACTGGCAGGATGTGACAGAGAATCTACGATCCAGGATAAGGCCAGTGTCAACTAAGTGTGACATTCCATCAAACAGAGCATCCTTAATGTCATGGAGAGTTACTCTCTGCATGGGTGATAAAGTATGGGTGTGCTGACAGGCTCTTGCTTAACTGTACTCATTGGCCTTGGTATGTTCATGCCAATTCATTGTTTTATAACAGATTGGCTTACATTGAAAATGAGGATTCAATCTGAGATTTTATTGTTAACCTTTAAGGTCCTTGGAGGCACTGTTGGGCTCCTCCGCCGACAGAGCTAAGTGAAGTTTATGCTCCCATTTGTCGGTGTCTAGCAACCATGATTTTACGTTGACACGTCCATATCAGTCTCCCATGCCTTTCCAACAATGCTTAACATAAAAATTACTTACTTTCAGATTTGAATAAAAGAGGGTGACTGGTATGCCATTCTTGCTGTACTTTCCAGTGGAGTTCATTTTTGGATATCAACCTATCTGACTTTCTTTTTACGCTTGATGACATTTTTCCTATTTCATATTGTGACTTGAATCTGAACAGAAGTAGAACAAGGTCTTATGAAGGGTGACTTAGAATACCACTCCCAAGCCAATCATGGAAATAGCTGCCAAAATTCTATTTTAACATTAAAGCCTACCAGTTCTGAGGTCCTTCAACTTTGTTAAAATAAATGATTACTACAAGTTTGAAATGAGTCTCAGGAGAGAAGCACAGGAAAAAAATAGGATATACCAGGTGTGAGAGAACTTTATGGGCTACTGAGCATTGGAATTGACTGGAGTGTACATAGAATTGAGGTACTTATCTTAGACCTAGAAGTGCTTGCAGTTTACCAGGCAACACGCCGGGGATGATAACAACTCTACCAGCCACGTCTCAGAAACTCTCTATAAGCAAATTGGATGATACATGCAAAGCAATCTCAGCTTCTTTAATGGGATATTTTCTTTTTCCCTTTGAAGTGCTATGATGGGTACACAAAGTTCATTGGATTATTTCGTTTTGCTTTATTCATGCTCTTTTAAGGCAAGTGAATGGGCAAGAAAAGAGCACATTTTCCTATAAATAAGTGAACTCCTAAATAATGGTCTTAGTTGTGTAAAAACCACTCTTCTGCAGAGGGATGTTTTTAAATAAATGCAAATATTTATAGATTTCTTAAGGCTTGGGCTGTTACCCAGCATAGCATCAGGTACGCAAAGAGGTCTATTGTACTCCATGTTGGCTAAAAGCTTACTAAAGGGAAGCTAAAAGAGTAATGGCAGGTAGCCAATTCTACTGTCAATCCCCAGCTTGTTTCTCTGTTCCTCCCTTGGAACCCAACCATTTCTCCCCTTTCATTTATATAAAAAATAAAGCAACCTACTTCTATTAGGAGTTTTGATCTTTTTGGTATTGTTTGTTACAATAAACGGTATCAATGGCCGTGACAGCCCACCATGCTCAGACTCTAAAATGACACTTTTCACCAGAAGGCTAAGTTTCATTATGGGACAACCAAGAAGTTGAAGAATGTGAAATGTCAGAAACATCATTACAATGCATATGTGAGTTCTGTGTTATGATTACTTTGGCGAGTCTTTCTATACAACTAAGTTTCTAATGAGTGGGACCAAACAATAAAGTGTTTGTTGTTTAGCAGAAAGCATACAGAGTAAATCTCTCTGAGTGACACAACTGATTGAAAGATTCTGATCACCTCGAAACAGAGCCGAAGATTTTATTTGGGGGGATCTATAACAACTGTATAGTGTGTGTCAGATATTTTCCATTTCTTTCTCTATACCCCTATCCACACCACTCCATCTGCTCTCTGCTCTGGGAAGCTCATCTTTTGGATTCTCATTTGGTTCCGTCAATGGGGACCCCCTTCAGAAACTTGGTGGAAGAGAGAAGAGTGAGGTTAGGTACTGATTTTCTGGTCCCTCTCTGTGAGTTGTTTTGAGCCTACAGCATACCTTCTTGGAAGGTAGTTCTTTCTTTCAAGGCGGTTCATTCTAAACAATTCTCATCTTCCACATTCTGGTAACCACTTCCTCTGCCTGCTTATTCAGGGCTGGGGTGATACAAGTTCAGAAGCTCCCAGCCCCAATTATAGTTCTACATACACACCTTTGAAAATCCCCTTTGTGAATAAACCTTCCTTAAATGATCCTATTTTGAGTGTCCCATCTGTGTCCTATTTTTACATGTTTGCACATACATGGGGCAATAGAAAATTGGAAAGATGTTAAACATATATCAGAGAAATCATGAATAATATGTTTGGAGGTGAACCTAATCTGAAGGGTGACTAGTAGATAGGGGTGAAGGATAAGCTCCAAGTACAATTCTATCATTAGATTAAAAACAATTTTACAGAAAAGATATTGAGTCTTTCTAAATATCTCAGGAACTATTATATGAATAGTAGGCTAAGGTGATTTTATATAGAGCAGGATTTGTAGCACATTGATGGAAGGAAGGCAGACTTTGATTCAATATGATAAAGCATTTACTTTTGTTTAGAGATGAAATGGTCTGCCTCATCAGGGAAGGAATGTTTTACTATAAACTCATTGAAATGATAGCAGGGGGATTTCCTGAGATGACAAGAATAAATTCTTGCATTGGGAGAGGTACTTGACCACATATCTTTAAGATTCCTTCAACTCTTAAGATTCTGTGTTGCCATGATCTCAATATAACCCAAATAAAACACAGGGCTTCTTGTAGGTCATTTTGGAGACACAATGAAAGAAATACAGACCATAAACTGCAATGCAAATTAAAAGTAACTGCCATTTTTTTCTTTTTCTTTGAAATTTCTTGGACACCATTGAAATAGACTTGACCTATATTTTTTTTCTTTTTCTTTTTTTTTAAATTTTTTTATTGCTTTGTTAATCACCATACATTACATCCTTAGTTTTAGATGTAGTGTTCCATGATTCATTGTTTGTGCATAACACCCAGTGCTCCATGCAGAACGTGCCCTCCTCAATACCCATCACCAGGCTAACCCATCCTCCCACCCCCCTCCCCTCTAGAACCCTCAGTTTGTTTTTCAGAGTCCATCGTCTCTCATGGTTCATCTACCCCTCCGATTTCCCCCCCTTCATTCTTCCCCTCCTGCTACATTCTTCTTCTTCTTTTTTTCTTTCTTAACATATATTGCATTATTTGTTTCAGAGGTACAGATCTGAGATTCAACAGTCTTGCACAATTCACAGCGCTTGCCAGAGCACATACCCACCCCAATGTCTATCACCCAGTCACCCCATCCCTCCCACACCACCCACCACTCCAGCAACCCTCAGTTTGTTTCCTGAGATTAAGAATTCCTCATATCAGTGAGGTCATACGATACATGTCTGTCTCTGTTTGACTTATTTCGCTCAGCATAATACCCTCCAGTTCATCCACGTCATTGCAAATGGCAAGATCTCATTCATTTTGATGGCTGCATAATATTCCATTGTATATATATACCACTTCTTCTTTATCCATTCATCTGTCGATGGACATCTTGGCTCTTTCCACAGTTTGGCTATTGTGGACATTGCTGCTATAAACATCGGGGTGCACGTACCCTTTCAGATCCCTACTTTTGTATCTTTGGGGTAAATACCCAGTAGTGCAATTGCTGGATCATATGGTAGCTCTATTTTCAACTTTTTGAGGAACCTCCATACTGTTTTCCAGAGTGGCTGCACCAGCTTGCATTCCCACCAACAGTGTAGGAGGGTTCCCCTTTCTCTGCATCCCCACCAACATCTGTCATTACCCGACTTGTTAATTTTAGCCATTCTGACTGGTGTGAGGTGGTATCTCATTGAGGTTTTGATTTGGATTTCCCTGATGCCGAGCGATATTGAGCACTTTTTCATGTGTCTGTTGGCCATTTGGATGTCTTCTTTGGAAAAATGTCTGTTCATGTCTTTTGCCCATTTCTTGATTGGATTCTTTGTTCTTTGGGTGTTGAGTTTGATAAGTTCTTTATAGATTTTGGATACTAGCCCTTTATCTGATATGTCATTTGCAAATATCTTCTCCCATTCTGTCGGTTGTCTTTTGGTTTTGTTGACTGTTTCCTTTGCTTTGCAAAAGCTTTTTATCTTGATGAAGTCCCAATAGTTCATTTTTGCCCTTGCTTCCCTTGCCTTTGGCGATGTTTCTAGGAAGAAGTTGCTGTGGCTGAAGTCGAAGAGGTTGCTGCCTGTGTTCTCCTTTAGGATTTTGATGGACTCCTGTCTCACATTTAGGTCTTTCAACCATTTGGAGTCTATTTTTGTGTGTGGTGTAAGGAAATGGTCCAGTTTCATTCTTCTGCATGTGGCTATCCAATTTTCCCAACACCATTTGTTGAAGAGACTGTCTTTTTCCATTGGACATTCTTTCCTGCTTTGTCAAAGATTAGTTGAGCATACAGTTGAGGGTCCATTTCTGGGCTCTCTATTCTGTACCATTGATCTATGTGTCTGTTTTTGTGCCAGTACCATACTGTCTTGATGATGACAGCTTTGTAATAGAGCTGGAAGTCCGGAATTGTGATGCCGCCAGCTTTGCTTTTCTTTTTCAACATTCCTCTGGCTATGCGGGGTCTTTTCTGGTTCCATACAAATTTTAGGATTATTCAGGCACCTGGGTGGCTCAGTTGGTTAAGCGACTGCCTTCGGCTCAGGTCATGATCCTGGAGTCCCGGGATCGAGTCCCGCATCGGGCTGCCTGCTCAGCAGGGAGTCTGCTTCTCCCTCTCCTGCTCCCCCCTCTTGTGCTCTCTCTCTCTCTCACTCTCTCTCTCAAATAAATAAATAAAATCTTAAAAAAAAAAAATTTAGGATTATTTGTTCCATTTCTTTGAAAAAAGTGGATGGTATTTTGATGGGGATTGCATTGAATGTGTAGATTGCTCTAGGTAGCATTGGCATCTTCACAATATTTGTTCTTCCAATCCATGAGCATGGAACGTTTTTCCATTTCTTTGTGTCTTCCTCAATTTCTTTCATGAGTATTTTATAGTTTTCTGAGTACAGATCCTTTGCCTCTTTGGTTAGATTTATTCCTAGGTATCTTATGGTTTTGGGTGCAATTGTAAATGGGATCAACTCCTTAATTTCTCTTTCTTCTGTCTTGTTGTTGGTGTATAGGAATGCCACTGACTTCTGTGCATTGATTTTATATCCTGCCACTTGACTGAATTCCTGTATGAGTTCTAGCAGTTTTGGGGTGGAGTGTTTGGGGTTTTCCACATAAAGTATCATATCATCTGCAAAGAGTGAGAGTTTGACTTCTTCTTTGCCGATTTGGATGCCTTTGATTTCTTTTTGTTGTCTGATTGCTGTGGCTAGGACTTCTAATACTATGTTGAATAGCAGTGGTGATAGTGGACATCCCTGCCGTGTTCCTGACCTTAGGGGGAAAGCTCTCGGTTTTTCCCCATTGATAATGATATTCGCTGTAGGTTTTTCATAGATGGCTTTTATGATATTGAGGTATGTACCCTCTATGCCTATACTCTGAAGAGTTTTGATCAAGAAAGGATGCTGTACTTTGTCAAATGCTTTTTCTGCATCTATTGAGAGGATCATATGATTCTTGTTCTTTCTTTTGTTAATGTATTGTATCACGTTGATTGATTTGCGGATGTTGAACCAACCTTGCAGCCCAGGGATAAATCCGACTTGGTCGTGGTGAATAATCCTTTTAATGTACTGTTGGATCCTATTGGCTAGTATTTTGGTGAGAATTTTTGCATCCATGTTCATCAGGGATATTGGTCTGTAATTCTCCTTTTTGATGGGGTCTTTGTCTGGTTTTGGGATCAAGGTAATGGTGGCCTCATAAAATGAGTTTGGAAGTTTTCCTTCCATTTCTATTTTTTGGAACAGTTTCAGAAGAATAGGTATTAATTCTTCTTTAAATGTTTGGTAGAATTCCCCTGGGAAGCCATCTGGCCCTGGGCTTTTGTTTGTTGGGAGATTTTTGATGACTGCTTCCATTTCCTTAGTGGTTATAGGTCTGTTCAGGTTTTCTGTTTCTTCCTGGTTCAGTTTTGGTAGTTGATACATCTCTAGGAATGCATCCATTTCTTCCAGGTTATCTAATTTGCTGGCATAGAGTTGCTCATAATATGTTCTTATAATTGTTTGTATTTCTTTGGTGTTGGTTGTGATCTCTCCTCTTTCATTCATGATTTTGTTGATTTAGGTCATTTCTCTTTTCTTTTTGATAAGTCTGGCCAGGGGCTTATCAATCTTGTTAATTCTTTCAAAGAACCAGCTCCTAGTTTCGTTGATCTGTTCTACTGTTCTTTTGGTTTCTATTTCATTGATTTCTGCTCTGATCTTTATTATTTCTCATCTCCTGCTGGGTTTAGGCTTTATTTGCTGTTCTTTCTCCAGCTCCTTTAGGTGTAGGGTTAGGTTGTGTCCTTGAGACCTTTGTTGTTTCTTGAGAAAGGCTTGTATTGCTATATACTTTCCTCTTAGGACTGCCTTTGCTGTATCCCAAAGATTTTGAATAGTTGTGTTTTCATTTTCATTGGTGTCCATGAATTTTTTTAATTCTTCTTTAATTTCCTGGTTGACCCATTCATTCTTTAGTAGGATGCTCTTTAGCCTCCATGTATTTGAGTTCTTTCTGACTTTCCTCTTGTGATTGAGTTCTAGTTTCAAAGCATTGGGGTCTGAAAATATTCAGGGAATGATCCCAATCTTTTGGTACCAGTTGAGACCTGATTTATGACCTAGGATGTGATCGATTCTGGAGAATGTTCCATGGGCACTAGAGAAGAATGTGTATTCTGTTGCTTTGGGATGGAATGATCTGAATATGTCTGTGAAGTCCATTTGGTCCAGTGTGACTTGACCTATATTTATATCGAAGACTTCTTAAGTTCTCTTTCTTCCACTGCTCTGGTTTCTTCCCCCTTTCTCAAATCTGCTCCTATTAACTCTTTTTGTGTATTCTCAAATCTCTCCATCAATATTCTCCTAGTTACCAAATCAACTAAGGTGTTGCCTTCCTACTCCTCCACTCAATTTTTCTTCTCCATTTTTTTTCTCTCTTTACTGAGAGATAATTCCCTGTATCATCTTGATTTTTCTCTCCACTGACTACCCCTAGATAACAACAGGATGGACAGAGCAATGAAAAATGCTGTGTTGGCAATGTCTAGATGGTAAGGAAGAGGGTGCTGGTACTAGATGTAAAGGAAGGATAGGAAGTTTTGACTCATTAAAAATGTGTGTCCCTATCACTTTAGGTTCTCAAGCAAATAAGCTACCTAGAATATAAATATATTACTTTTAATAGATCATGCTTATGTAAGAATTTGTTTAGGAACATTTTTGAACTAAGAAAAATATTGATAAAAATGGAATTTAAATCTGATAATCACAAAGCTTTAGGTAAAGTATTTTTGGTTAAATTGCAATGGCAACTTTCCATGCATTTAAGCCCTACCATTTTAGTTACTGTCTGCATTGCCCACCACTTAGGCAAGTTAGTGGAGTTCTCCTATGCCTCAATTTCCCTGCCTAAATAATAGTGACAATAATAGTAGTATCTACCTCATGAAGGATATTACAAAATTTAAATGAAATATCTCTAGGGGCGCCTGGGTGGCTCAGTTGGTTGAGTGACTGGCTCTTGATTTTGGCTCAGATCATGATCTCGGAGTCATGGGATGGAGCCGGAACTCAGTGGGGAGCCTGCTTCCCTCGCTCTCCCGCCCCTCTGCCCCTCCCCATGCACTCTGTCTCTAAATAAATAAATAAATCTTAGAAAAAAATAAATGACATATCTCTATACAGCACTTAACACTGTGTGATACATAATAATGACTAGTTAAAGACACCATTCTCATTGCTTTTACTGTTATAATTTTTATCATATAAGTCTTATAGCTACCATGCTATATTTAGATAGATCTTAAGTTTTAGCTTGAAATTTCTTAGAGAAATAATGTAAAATTTTGATTATATTTATGATAAAGACTGGCTAGGTGAACCTGCAACTAATTTCATCTTCTTCCTATATTTTCTTTTCCCTGCTGCAGTGAGATGCGGCCATATATCCGAGATAGAGCCAATGGGGTAGGGTTGTAAATAATATGTGCCACTTCCAGAACTGCTCCACCACCCTCCTCTCACACCCAAGCCCTTCTGATGTTTACCGTTCTGTGACATGATGAACCCGAGATGCTGTATAGAAATATGTCATTTATTAGTGCTGTATAGAGATATGTCATTTTTTTAAAAGATTTATTTATTTATTTAGAGACAGAGTGCATGGGGAGGGGCAGAGGAGCAGGAGAGCGAGGGAAGCAGGCTCCCCACTGAGTGCTAGCTCCATCCCATGACCCCGAGATAATGACCTGAGCCAAAATCAAGAGCCAGTAACTCAACCAAATGAGCCACCCAGGTGCCCCTAGTGATATTTCATTTAAATTTCGTAACTCATTAGCTACCTTTTAAAAGTGACAGAACTGCAAGGTGGAAGGAACCTTGGTTCCCTGATTCAGGGCTAGGAAGCAAGTCACTTGCCAATCTGCGACACTTGTTTTGGACTTTATATGAGGATGAAATAGATTTCTATCATCTTCAAGGCCATTCTTTATTAGTTTTTGTTTTGTTTTGTTTTTGCTATAACACCCAGGCTTACCAAGCTAATATGCAAAACCTCTCACCAAAATTATCTTATTGGAGTAAAAAGTCTTTGACAGGATTAAATTAAACCATCAAATATTTAAATTTTTCCTTTGTATCTCTTCCTTCTACCTTAAAAATTCCTTTTAACTTCTTTTCCAAGGATTCCCTCATTCATTTCAAAGCAGTTTAACCCTTCATTTGAATACTATTTCAATATTTTACTTCTACCCGACCCGCAACTATTTTTTTCTTCCTTTTGTAATTCTGATCATACATACTTACAGACAGTGTGCTTGGTGCTCAATATAATGTCTTAGAGGAGTAGGCATTAAAGAAATTTATTTACTAATACTGGGGTGTAAAAGGTAAGTGGAAAACAATGACAGAAATTTTGCCCAAAGCCCATAAACTTGGTGGGAAGCACTAGAAAAACTATAGTGGCATTATGTGGGGGGGGGGGGGGGGGGGGGGGAATGTGCCTCGATAAAAATCTTTCTTTTTAAATTTGGTTTTGATGGCATTTTATAAATTTAGTTTCTGTTTCAGGTCCTATAAGCTGAGTCAGAATCCCATAAAGAATACCTAATCAAATTAGCATGATAATGATATAACTATCTATGAAAGTCAACCTGCTATACATTACTAGAAATTATGGGAATGATAACATTCTCTAGGCTGCCTTGAGAACATGGGAAACACACTGCTTACATGGGTAAAGTGCCCTTAACTGTAAAGTAGTTGAGTGGAGATGATAAGTGAGAGAGAAAAAGAGAAAGCTGGAGGGGTAGGGAGGATTTAGACTAGTGAGTGTATAACTTGAGTTGTAAATGCAGATTTACACGTTAAGTGCTAATAATTATGACATCATCATCAATAATAACAAGAGTAAAAATGCTTCCTTAACATTTTAGAGTTAGAAAAATCATTTCATATTAGTTTATTTAATAAGGTGGTACTTAAACAAACTGATGATTGTGGCTGATATTGTTGATCTGGCTTCTTCCTTGTTAATGGAACTCAAATTTTGTCCAGTCACTGGGTGGTTATACCCTGATCTCAGGGAGAGTTGGCCTCTGCTGCAAGCCTGACAAGATGCACCATGTTTGGTCTAGTGCTGGCGGTCATAGTAACCCCCTTCTGTGATTGGGTTAGGTGTAAGTTAAATCCCAGCTTTTACCAATGAAATATAATGAGAAGTCTGCTAGTCTGTTTCCAGAAAGAAACTATGATAGAAAGACCAAGCAAATCATAGAGAACCCAGAGCTTTGAATGAACCACTGAAGGAACACTGGAATGAACTGTCTTCCTGTAACATAAGAAAAATAACTTCCGTTTGGTCACTAGTATTTGGGAATCTTAACTAATACAGTATATGGGCAGGTATAATTATCCATATTTTTGTTAAAGTAACCAGATTAGACCTAAAATGGAGTCACCCATGTTAAGTCCCATGTTAGCATACGCTTAAGCGTCTCTGCTCAGGTGTCCCAGAAAAGGAAGGCACAGGTGCTCTGCACAGAGTTACCTGACCTGGCTGTAAGACTTCCCTGTGGTCCCTAAAAGGAAAGTAACCCTCTTGAACCAATCAGTATAACCTCCTTAATCCTGTACACTTTGGTCTCTAAAAATCTCTCACCTTAAATAACTCTTTAGAGCTACTTTTTTTCTGGTAGATTGGATGCCGCCCCCTTCATGAATTGCTGAATATAGCCAATGGGATCTTTAAAATGTGCCCAGTTAAATTTTATTCCTTAGTAGTTTAAAAGTGAGGATTGAGACCCAAAGAGGCCAAGTAACTTAATTCGAGCCAAGTCCTATGCCTTAAAACGTAGTATTCTTGCCCTCATATATTTGTAAATTATCAATGGTAGAGAGAATGTTTTATTATTCTTTTATTCCTCACCCACAGATGTGAATATTGAGCCCAAAATTGATTACTTAACTTACATCCATTAAATAAATGGGATTCTCATCCTTATGCTAAAGAGAATACGTCCAAAAGCAAATAATTAATATATTTTCCCAAGGACAAGATATCTTTTACATAAAAAGCTTTTTGTGTCAGTAGAATTTTATTTTCATGTATTAAACATTTTTTTCACTATTGAGAAGTTAAACATGCTTAATGCTTTCTGTGTTTTTTAAGCGTTTTCCTTTATAATGCCCTTTAAATGGGTATGTTCCAAGTCATAAGAATCCTTCATGAATTCACATTAATTAGAAAAGAGAAGTTTGTTGATTGTATACTCTGCTACTCTGTGAATAAGATATTATAACAGAAGTTATCTGACTTCAATCAGATAATTTCAGCCTAAACAAGTATAATTTTTTTGCATGTGATATCTTGTAGTAAAAGTCTCATGATTTCAATTTCCTGCAACTCAAAACATTTCTCAGATTTTCATATATTTCAAACTGCCTGTCAGATCGGAAAGAAGAGAAAAACTTTGGGCAGGGAAAAATGAAGGATACATTTCCTCCTTGCAGTTGGAGAAAGTAAAGCAGACAAAATGAATTGACATGACTCGAGAACATGGCAAAGTTCTAAAGGAACTGGGCCATGCTTGTACACTAAATGATATGGACTTTCTAAAGCTGACACAGAAATACACGTATTTTTGGAGTAAAGAGCTGTTCCTGTTTGAGTCTTTTAAAATAAACATTAGCTTTAATATGGAGTCATTAACATTTTCAAATATGCAACAGTCTACATAAATCCCAATGGACTATATATATTAATTCTATGGTAGTTTACTTAGATAAATCAGTAGTATTTACTGTTGCTGTAGCTCCAAGTTTATTTTCTTGTGCCCCACCTCTAGCATAAATTATTTTCATTTATATAGTTTTCTAAAAACTCATTTTTTTCTTTTTTCCCATTAGATCTGTCATATGTATCAGATTACCTAATTCTGAGCATTCAGAGTAAACCCTGATTTCCATTACCCTCCCTGCACCCCCACAACCGAAAGCCTCACTTCCACAGTGCTCTGCCCTCTTCTTCCAAACAGGATTTTCATTCACTGGGCTATTATATAATTCGATATAAAAATTATCCCTTAAAAGCAGATGATTTCTGTGATGCATAAGAAGAAAAAAAAAGGAACTAAAAAAAGGAGCTACCTTAACAGCTGTAAAACTTAGCACTTTGTCTTTTCTTGTGGCTACACAACGCCAAACATCCAGATGCGATGTGATCATTTCAATCAGTTGGATGCCTCCAAACTTGAGGAGTTTGGGAGCTGATCAACATAGCAGCCTGACTGAGTGGCTTTTTCCTTTTGCATCTGGATATTTTGACACTATCCAGACATAACCTTTATCATAACATGACCAAAGATGAATGTGAGGTGCTTGGTCCAATGATTGGAGGTGAGCACAATATGTAAAATTATTCTCATTTACTGTGATTTCTCAACGTTGCTCATTCTAATCTCTTAGAGAAAATTAAAGAGCACTTACATACTTGAAAAAAAAATTAACTTAATAAAAATGTCTATTCACTCTTGGACATTTTTGCAAAGAATATGTCTCTTGAAAATTTTACTAACACCCGTTTGCCATAAAAAAATTAGGTGTCATATTTTGTTGGGAAAATCTAGTTCTACTGTTAGGAAACCGAAAAAATTCACTTGTTCTTATTTATTCCTACTTCCTAGTTTTGTTTGTCGGCATTCAGACACGGGCTGAATAAAGTGGATCCTATTTACAATCATAATGGATTTTAAACACACTCTTAGCCAAAGCTTTCAACAGCAAAAAATGCAATTTTTTTTTTAAAGATTTTATTTATTTATTTGACAGAGAGAGACACAGTGAGAGAGGGAACACAAGCAGTGGGAGTGAGAGAGGGAGAAGCAGGCTTCCCACTGAGCAGGGAGCCCGATGTGGGGCTCGATCCCAGGACCCTGGGATCATGGCCTGAGCCGAAGGCAGACGCTTAACGACTGAGCCATCCAGGTGCCCCCAAAAATGCAATTTAAAAAACAAATCAGCTTTGTCAAAAGACTGTTCTCTTTCCCCAGTGCACCCTCCCAGCAGTGGTACCCTGGCACTATGCTGAGTTGCAGGGGAAGAAGGACTATGACCAGGGCCACAGAGAGGAAGACACAAGGGCATCAGGATTAATGAAACATTTCTTCAAACAATATTTTCTAGTGTCAAACTTCTAGTTTTATAATATCTGATAGAATTATATTCTCCCCCCAATCTTGGGGCAGGCTGCCTTGAAGGAACTACTACAATCTACTCTTGTTTAGCCCGTGGAACACTCAGGAGACCAGATTTTATTGTCTCGCTAGCCAGTGATGTACCTAGATGATGGTCAAAGAGGACTTTAGCTTCCAGTAATCTTAACCCTTTTATGAGTGCAAATTGATCACTTAACATTTTTTAAAAAGTCCATTTGGTATCTGACCTGTTAACCTTCATATGACGCCATGACATCTTAAAATCAGAGAAACTATTAGAAAAATTATGCCTTAAATATGGGCCTTTGTATCTTTTACACATTCTCTTCTCCAGTGGTTATTACCTAATAATTTTTGACACTGGTGATTAAACATAAAGTTTTACATTTTATGATTTTCTTTCAAACACACAATTGCTAACATATATATCAAGGCAAAAATTAAACATTCTTAAAGAGTCCATAATTATATTTATACATTAAAGTGTCAACTGGGTGAAATGAATACCTTCAAACAATATTTTAATCTAATTGTTTTAACACAAAACAATTAATCAGTATTTTATCATCACTCCTAAATAATCTCATTCAAAAAGTAGAAGGGGACACTGATATTCTTTTTTATTAATTTAAGTGGTGATTTTGATTAGAAAAATCCAGTTAATTATTTGATGTTTTCATAACCACATCATATCTTTCTGATTAGAGAGTAATCGCCAATCTCTTACAAGTTGATTACTGAAACACTTATCATGCTATCATTTATTCCTGAATCTTAGTACTTGAGGCCCCTTCTACAGGTTAAGTCAGTGTTGAAGACACCATGCTTCAAAAGAAAAGCTTCGCTTCAGATGGTTGCATCTGCTGGCAGGCTGTGTGTGCTCAATTCTGAAACAGAAAGTAGAAATCTTCTGAGGGAGGAGCCTTGTTTTGGACAGAGTAAGAATCCTTTGAGCAGTTTATCTTCCAGGATCCCCAACCTTCACTTTCTGTGTTTTCTCTCCTTCATGAGGATAAACAACATCCAGACTTTTGAGTATCTTCACGAGTTCTTGCTATTTCAGAAGCTGTCTGCAGCAGTGCCTATCTGCCACTCCAAGGAGAGTCACTTAATGAACTCATTCATACTGAGTTGTACATGGCTCATGTTGAAAGTTACCATTTGCCGTTTGGACAAACCAAAGAAACCATCGGCAGTTAGGGAATGTGGCAGCATGAGCAAGTCTGAGTAGTCTCCTTAAACCAATAAGCAAACCTAGGACTCTAACATTCCTGGGAGAGAAAGAAATTAAACAAAACAAAACAATGACGAACAAGACATTTCTCTGGGCTTCAAGGATCTTACAGTCAAGGGAGATTGATGAGATCTTAAGATAAATGAGCTTAGATATTTCATCCTTTCTTACAAGTCTTTTTGTGGCACGAGTAGCTCAGAAACTCCTCCTGTGGATAATGAGTGCACAAGAGCCTGTGTGTATTTTTATCGAAGCACTTAAAATACTCCAACTATCCGTTGACTGCAAAATCATGGACTCTGTGAGGCCAGTGATTGTCTTTTGTTTCTGAGTATCTAGTACATCATAGTAGGCTTTTAATAAGTACTTGTATTTTTTTTAAAAGATTTTATTTATTTATTTGACAGAGAGAGACACAGCGAGAGAAGGAACACAAGCAGGGGGAGTGGGAGAGGGAGAAGCAGGCCTCCCGCCAAGCGGGGAGCCTGATGCGGGGCTTGATCCCAGGACCCCGGGATCATGACCTGAGCCAAAGGCAGACGCTTAATGACTGAGCCACACAGGTGCCCCGGTACTTGTATTTTTAAATTAATGGATATATGAATACATCAATTAGCTAGCCAAATGTTTTCTTTTTGTGGATGCTGTGCATAGGAGGCAGTAATTGATGCCGTCTAGAGTGGAAGGAAAAGAAGAGGTGAAGGAAAAAGACAAGGGAGTGATCTGCACGGGAGGGTCAGGAAGCAGAGAAACCCTGCCAATTGTTAAAGTTCAGGAGGCCCGCAGTCCCCTCCTCGAATCTGAACTCATGTGACACAACTTGAAGTACCTGTCCCTAAAACCAGTTTTGAGAAAGATGTTTACCCTAATACCAAAAGGTTTGGAAACATCTCTTTAGACAAAGTAAATCCCCAAATATATGATGTATGCATGGTGATGGAGAGACTATATATAATCCTTCAAGCCAGATGAATAAGAAAACATTGAAAAACAATCTCTGAGCTCAGAAGTACACATAAAAAGCTCAAGCATTAAAAGTTTTTGCAGAGAAAGACAAATACCGTATGATAACACCAAATACGTGGAATCTTTAAAAAAGCCGAACTCACAAAAAAAGAGAGTGGGATGGTTGTTGCCAGGGGAATGGTGTGGGGGAATTGGGAATTAGGGAAAATTGTTTAAGGGTATAAACTTCCAATTAGTAAATAAATAAGTCCTAGAGAGATCACAGTGATTAGAGCCAACTGACTCCAAATTTGCTGAGACTAGATCTTAATCGTTCTTACCCCAATAAAGAAACCACAATATATAAATGTGACAAATCAACACCATTGCACACCTGGAACTTTTACGTTATATGTCAATGATATCTCAATAAAAAAAGTATTTTCCCTCATATTTTGGAAATGATCAAAGGAAATGTACTATTAAAGGCCAAATTCTAAGGTTTTCTGCTATTTAGAGAAATTAGGTTTCCAAATAAGAAAACTTGATAGTAATATTTAATTATATTCAGAAAATAAAAGTACTTAATATTTTGGAATCATTCCTAGTTTGGATGATATTTAATTTTCTGGTGTTTTTAAATCCATTATTACCAGATATGGAGAACAAATCATTCTTATTTTTTGCTCAGTGGCATTATCTGATGAGGTACTCTTGCCTAACTACACGGATCTACCTTTTTTCTACACGGTTCTTTATAAACCCAATGTATCCTACTGAAAGTATTGAGGGTTATCTTGCTCTTGAAATTATTGTTTTAAAATAATCTCTGATTACTGTGTGTCAGCTAACTACAAGGTACAGAAAAAAATGATACAAAAATCAAATAATCTCTGATTACTCTTTAGTACTTAGCTGAGAAAAAAGATTTTTTTGAGAAAAAAAAGATTCTTTGTGAACACTTATTAAATCTCTATATTTTGTGTATTATTTTGACATCCTCATTACAGCCCTTCAAGTTTGATACTTTTATTTTTGTTATCTCTGTTCTAATGTAGGAAACTGAGGCACAGAGGGGGAGTCCCTGAAGGTGAAGGGTACATATCGTTCCTCAGTGGTAGATCACTTAACTTCAATGTCCATTGCCTTAATCACAAGCGAAATGGACTCTCTTTGCCTTGTGAAAGCTGCTTTGACCTAGTTGCTTACAGTATAAATGTCCATCAGTTTATTTGAAGTATAATGCTTTATAAATACATACTGGAAAAGTCTAAAAAGCACAGAGAATAAAAGTCTATGTTTATTCAGACAGAAGCTTAGTTTTGTTATCCTTCTAAATGCTTTTACATGCTTCTCTGGGAATAGACATTGAGTTCCAAAAGAACTAGTATTATTACAAACTAGGTACGTACAGTTTTGGTAACGTTGCCAAACTCCTTTATGTTCTAATCTGGGTTTCTTCCTGACAGTTTTTTCCCCCCACACTTTTATAAGAAGGTGAAGCACGCTTGATACTTTTTGGAAATGAGATATGAGATAATGCACATGAAACTGCTGTGTAGATCATGTGGTGTTACACAGAGTTTCTGAATTATTATTGAAAGGTCCCTTTCCCATACACTGAAGCTTGACAACATCTGACTGCCTCTCTAAGACTTTTCAACTTCTAGGGGGGACTGAGTTTGGTGTACAGTGTTAAAGCCCAATCACTCATTCATACCGTACAAAAAGTTGTGGCAGAAGGCAAAAGAAATCTAGTCAAATTATACTCAGGCTCGAGTGGAAGCGAGAAATCCTTTATTCCTATCACTTTATGATTTTGCTTATTTATGGCCTCTGTGCCGAAAGGCTATACAAGAGAGACGCTTTATTAATCTACAAAATAAGCAACTGTAATGGAGCTGTAGCTAGTATTTTCTACAGCTTTAAACAATAATATAAACAAAATTTTGGCTATTTTGAAGCCTATAAATGGGAAAAAATACATACACAGAAACAAGTGTTGGAACAAATGAACATGTGGACATCCGTTGTTAAATTGTTAAGGGATAGACAACGGCCAGATACACCCAAAAAGAAAATAAAGGAATAATTCATATCAAAATGAGAATTATTGTGACTGATTGTCAAGAACTCACACAGTGAGATGCTTCGGAGTTTTTAGATTTAAATTTGGAAATATGTGACTAAAAGATGTAGTCTATAAAATCTACATCAGGGTCTAATTACCAAAGAGAATAAAATACATCTCAGTGCCCTGTTTTATGTTGGCAAAGTGTAAAAAGTTTTTGTAACTTGTACAGATAATCCTATTTTTAAATTTTCTTTACTAAGTTCTTCAGAGTTTCACCAGAAATTCTGACTTTTTTAGAAAATAAGACAGGCAGAGGAGAAAGAAGAAAGACGAAGCTAAAAGAGAGGTCCAGGCAGAAAGAGTAAAGAAAGGGAAGGACACAGAATAAGGTTTTTCAGAAGACATAAAAAGAATAAAATTACAAAAAGGGAGGGAAGAATAAAGAGTAATGTGCATGATAGCCCACATAAGGATGGATAACTGATTTCATCACTTCTAAGAGATTAGCAATGGATTCACATATTTGGGGGTTTATTTCTCTTACCTTTAGAAACAAAACACAGACGGCAAGGATATTTTTACCTTTTATTTTCATCACCCAGCAAATGCTTAGCGGTTTAATGTTAAAGGAGAAAGAACAAAAGACTATACCAGATGCTAATTAAGTGTGGGTAGAAAGGAAGAATGGAGCGCTAGAGAAAATGTCTGTAAGAACAAACATAAGCTTTTTCTCCATTACTTATCATTACTGGCCTCATATTCTTTATGGCGCTAATGCTTTCAGTACTTATTGATTTACTAGACTGGTAATTACACTAACATCGACCTACATTTTTCTTTCCTGCATAAATGTTGAGTTTGTTAAAAGCCAGTGCGATCAGGTAGCTGTAATGCCAAAACATAATGCAGTAGACATTTTGAAGGCCTACTGTGTGCAAGGCTCACTAATGGCATTGGGGATACAAAGAACCCATGTAGCCTCAATTCTTAGTTTTAAGAAGCTATTAGACTACTTTGGAAATTAATCATATTTCCAAAAAAATTTATGATACAATATAAAGAGAATCTCATAAAAATATGAACATTTGCTTCTGTGGGGGTTTCAAAGGAAAGAGAGAACATTTATTCTTTAGAAGTTTTTAAAAACTTAATTTATGAAATAAGTGGCATCCAAGTTATGTGACCGTCACCAAGTTACCTACGATTAATAAACCTCAGTTTCCCTCTCTGTACTATTGTGATAATAACAGTACCTACTTCATGAGACTGCTGTTGAAGAATTAAGTAAAATGTAAGGTACCCAGAATAGTGCCTGTACATAATAAGCACTATATAATGTTAGGTATTAACCTTTTATAATTATTATATTTATTGCTATTGGTAAGCTTTAACAGGTACTCTCAGAATTTTAGTGAGACCCAAACAACTTTCATTTCTCTGAAGCACCTCGTATATTAACAAAGAAAGGACAAATAGGGTTGCTAAAAAAATTGAGGTGTATTTTCAATGTGTACAAATAAGAAATTAATGTCCTTAACACCAAGAAATATAACATCTCTCTCTCTCTGTATGACTCTATTTGAAGGTAAATTTGAGGTCTTTTGTGGGTATGAGACCTAAGGCAAATGGCCATCCTCCCATCCCATCATAGGCACTGAGACTGAGAAATGAATAGAAATAAGGTCGAGATGGATAAGAGGGATTTTAGGTGATAGAAGGAGAAGGAGCAGAGGTATGGAAGTAAGAAGATACAGGGAGAGTTTGGGCAATGATGAATTGCTTATTTTAGTGGGGGCATAGGATATATCTAAGAAAGCAAGATAGATACTTGGGGGAACACAAGGTGGTAGATCTTCAAATAATTCAGGAGGGAATAAGAGATTGGTTTCTTAGGTCTGTGTGTGGGTATGTATGTGCATGCGTGTCCACTGGTGGCGGTCACATAACTGACATTGTCTTTTATTTATTTTATTTTTAAAGATTTATTTATTGGGGGGGCACGCACATGTGAGTGTGCATGTACAACTGCAGAACAGGGGAAGGGGCAAAGAGAGTCTTAAGCAGACTCTGCGCTGAGTGTGGAGCTCGACTTGGGGCTTGATCTCACGACCCTGAGATCACGACCTGAGCCAAAACCAAGTCAGCTGCTTAACGGACTACACCACCAAGGTGTCCCTGATATTGTACATTATAGAAGAGTGGTTTGGGGTTTATAGGTCAATGAATTCCTGCCTCACAGTGCACTTAGCAGCTAGCCTTGCTTATGCTCTAACGGAATAAACAGAAACCATTACATAGACAAAGAAAACAAAACAGAAAACATTAGAGACCCTTCAGCCAATCTCTTTCCTAATTTACACAGCCGTCTTCACTCAGCTGTCTTCCTGGTTTTGCTGTTCACCAAAGGATGGAGAAAGTCCTTCTGTCAATACAGGGGTGATTCTTCCAGATGAGCTCATTGCTTCACCCCAGAACCATAAAAAGAATACCTTTCTCGGTAAATTCTTCCACTCTGGTTTGAATTCCTTTTGCTTCTTGTCCCATGGAACTTCTTTAATCCATTCTCTTTTATTGCCTCTATAACCCTTCCTCAATCCTGGTTTCTCCTCCTAGATTTTAAACCTGTTTAACATGTTCTCATTTGTAATTTCTACCTTTCTGGTCTGTTCCCATTCTTTTTTTGTGGACTATTTGTCTGTGTTTATCTGCTCCACAGAGGATTCATTCTTTGGTCTTATTCTTTTTTCAGCCTACACACCTCATCTACGTGGGTTCAGTTACCAGCCATGTATTTATGATTCTCAAATATCTGAAACAAGGACCAGGTCATATACATAATGGATTGTTGGGATGACTGGTGTATCTAAAACAGAACTCATGATCTCCTCAATGCTCTTGCTCCTGCACCATAAGCATCACAGGGCGGCAGCCCAATTATTTCAATCATCCAACTCATAGACCTGAGAGAAATCCCAGGTGCCTCTTTCCTTCATCATCTCTCTCGAATCAGTTTCTAATTCTTGGGCTGTATGAGTTGAGATTCTTTGAATGCAAGCAATGTACAGAAACAGTAATTTATTACAAGCACACCACTAGGAGTTGGAAGTTTGGAGAACTAGGCAGTAATAAGTTTTGGCAAGGATGGGAAGAAATTGGAACTCTTGTACATTGTTGATAGGAATGTAAAATGGTTCAGCTGTTTTGGAAAGTAGCTTGGTACTTCTTTAGATTACTAAATATACATATGACCTAGCAATTCCACTCCTGGGTATAAACTAGAGAAATGAAAACATGTTCATACAAAGACTTGTACATGAAAGTTCATGGCAGCATTTTTCCTAAGAGCTTAAACATGGAAACATCCTAAATTTCCACTGGCTGATGAATGGATAAACAAAATATAGTACATCCATACAAGTGAGTGTCATTCAGCAACAAGAAAGAATGAGCACTATTCATGTCACAACATGGGTGCAATCTGTAAAAAGCCAGTCAAAGAAGACTACATGTTGCATTATTCCATTTATATGAAATGTCCAGAAGAGACAAATCTGTACAGATGGAACAGAGATTAGTGGTTGTCAGGAGGTCGGGGAATAAGAAGTGACTATTAGTAAGTATGGTGTTCCTTTGGGGTGTAATGAAATGTTTAAATATAGATTTTGGTGATGGTTACATGACTCTGTGAATATATTAAAAACCATTAAACTGTATACTTTAAAGATTATTTATTTACTTTAGAGAGAGGGGAGAGAGAGAGAGTGTGTGTGATTGGGGGGAGCAGACAGGGAGGGAGAGGAAGGGGGGAAGAATGTCAGGCGGACTCTGCGCTGAGTACGGAGCCTGACGCAGGGCTCAGGGCTTGATGCCACGACCCTGAGATCATGACTTGAGCTGAAACCAAGAGTAGGACGCTTAACTGCCTAAGCCACCCAGGGGCCCCTAAACTGTATACTTTAAATGGGTGGATTTTATGGTACTTGAAATAAACCTCAATAAAGTTGTTTTAAAGACATAAAAAAATGAGTTACTTAAAAGGCTTCAAGAGATCCCCGCTATCCGCAGCCATACTTCTCTGGCTGGGGCATGTACACTGGTCCCCAGAATGAAATCTAAAATGCATCAACATGGTAGAAGGTCCTTATTGTTACTTCTCTGCCCACAGTTCTTTCTCAGTCTTTGCAAGGATTAGCCACACATCCTTTGTTCCAGCCAGGCAGAACTACTTGTACACGGCTCTGACTTGCTTCTTTGCCTTTTGCCATGTCCTGCCCCGTGCCTTCCCCATCCCAACTCATACACCAAATTCTTATTCTTTAAGATGTAATTGCATATTACTTCCTCCAGTGTATCAGTTATAATTGTTCCCTTGCAAAAAAAAAAAAAAAAAAAAGGATTGGGGGCAATAGAATATAGTTTGGGCAATAAAATATTTTGGAAGGAAAGAGAATGGTTCAGAGAATGATAGAACAAAGTGAACTTTCAAGCCACAGAAAGGAAAAATTAAAGATCTAGACTGAGGAAACTAATGGATAGCTTCTTTTAGATGAAGTTCTTAGAATGACCTGGTTCTGTTTTAGGACTCCGTGAGATTCAGTTCAAGATTCAAGACTCAAAGGAAGAAATTATCTGATTGCCCAACTTGGGTAGCATGCCCATGTCTCAAGCAGGGGCTTATAGGACATCTGGATGAATGGTCCCACCAAGACTACATGCAGTGGCATGGGATGATATGATCTCATATGTTCTCTCACATTTCTAAGCCTTCTTGAAGTTAGATGAGACCATGAGGTTAATTGAGCCAATGAGGCATGAGAGGATGTGACATGTCTAAGCATTCATGTCCAAGGTAAGAAGAGCCAGTGCAAGACCCTCTAGCTGTAACTGCCATGTGTTTCCAATGGTATAGCTAAGGAAGGTAGAACCCTGGTTCCTGGGTGCATCTGGGGCCAATGAAGCCTTCTCTGTTGGTGGAGAGCATGTAGCCTGGGCATGCTATAAAATTTTGGAGTCATTTTTATTAACCTATCCAAACTAAAATATTTCTTAAACTAAAGAGGCAGTGTCATAAGAAAAAAGGGGGAATGGATGGTGAGCAAGCAAAACCAGCAGCTGCCCACTAAATTCAATGAAGCTTCCTGACTTCCCGGGACCATTAACACTTCCTACTCTGTGCTCTCATAGTAGTTTGGGATATACTTTAAGTAGTATACCACAGTAGCTGTAATTATTTGATTACATGTTTTTTTCTTTCACCAGCTGCTGAGCTTTACACCTACGAGACAATGAGCAAATTTTCGTTAAATGAAAGAATGAATAAATGAGTAAAAAAAGAAAAAGTGAAAGAAAAACAAATCTGGTAATTAGGTAGTCATCTCTATGACATAAAAGTACCATGATTTTCTCATATTGGTTTTTTTTCCTTTGTGTATATTCATGTTTTGTTTCAGTCTTCAGTAAATAAAAGATGTTCCAATGCAAAGTGCGTAAAATATAGCCTGCTGGTCTACCTAGCCTGCAAATGTGGTTTTAGTCTGCTCCACATCTTAAAAATTGTGATTTAATTACCACATTCTTTTAAATATAGAAAATTTTGCCCAAGGATCTGGGGTTCTAGTCTTTTTTTTTTTTTTTTTTTTTTTTTTAAATTGGAACAGCTTACAATAATGAGGCCCTACATCCTTTTGGAGACAATTAGTTGGATCTGAGGTGCTGTTGTTTCTCACACACACAGAGAGTTCTTCCACTTTGCAGAGTGTCCATCCCGCCTGCTTTTCAGTTACCTGCATTCACTTACCCCTTCCAGTTCCCTGTCAGGCTCTGTGGGCATTTTTGTCTTGGATCCCTGTAAATGCTTTAGGAAATGCAAGTGTGTTTAAAAGGGCTTTCCTGGGACACCAGCACTGTTGAAGGCTCGGTTTCTGTGAGATTTCCTCTTTTCAGTGAAGAATTGATCTCTGCCGTCACATATCATGAATAAAGCGCTAAAGTTTTTAAAACCATCTGGGTAAAGCATTGGTTATATATTATGCTGTAATGGTCACTGTCTACTAAGGGTGCAGGCGATTAACTTTTACTTGGTGATTTCTTCAATTTTAGGGAAACATTTTTGATTTGGTCTTGATGTAGTTTAAATGCATTGTATGAACTTCCTTTTTTTCTGCAAGAGTATAATTTGGTTCATAAATTGCAGATGGTGGAATCATGCTAAATGAATATCCTCATTGCTCAGAAAATTAATTCTTTTGACAGAATCATTCACTTAAAATGGAGTGAATATTTAACTTTATATATTAAGAGGTTTGAATGAAGTATCAATGCCTTCATTTTCATATACTGCCTCCCTCGATAATTTCATAGTTCATTTCCCTTTTATTGAAGTTAGGCATATTTGAGCCATATTTGTAAGTTCTCATTGCCAAACATTTTTCTTTCATTCATTCTCTATTTTTTTTTTTTATTTTTGGTGTAATGTTTCTGGTTCTCCCGCATTAGCTATTGAATACAAATGGTCATAATCAATACGTGTACCTTTGACAACTGACCTTAGGCTGTACAGGATAGTGGGTGAGGCCAGAGGCTTAGAATCAGACTGGCTGGGATTTAAATTCAGGAGTCTCCATCTTCTGCTGTGTGATTTCCGGCAATCTGCTAAACCTCTCTAAATGAATCTCAGGTTCCTCATTCATTCCAAAGAATGAATCACGTAATAAAATATGTAGTATACACATACAATATTATGTATGATATTATACATATCATACATATAATATATATATAATGCATAGCCACTATTATTAAAATGATACCACAAATTCTATACACCACTGCCAATTTCAATTTGTTAAAGAAAATGACTGCATCTATTCAAGTCTTCACAGTCGAAGTCCTCCTACCACCAATGCCCATCAAATGGAATCCAGTTATTTTTTGTTTTAAGGTCTTCCACCTTCTAAACTGGTCTTTTACTTACTCCAGGACCACTGGATTTTTGTTTCGTGTTTGTTTTGCCTCTGACCACCCTATATACCTTCCTTCTTTTATCCCTCTTCTTCTGCCATTCTCCTGGACTATAATAATTTTCCTAAAAAAATTTCCAAAGTAGGAAATTTTCCTACTTATCAGATTTCCTCTTGTCCCTGAAGGTGTAGCTCAAATAACACCCTCTCTCTTAGATTCCTGTTCTCAAATGTAGAAATCTTAATTTTGGAAACGTAAATTTGGCACTTCTATGTCATTTATCTTTTTTATAGTTTCTGTTAATGGAAGCAATTGGGGAGGGATGTGTGGAGATAGAAATAGATGGCCTAAATTAGGATACAAGAAAACAGATAGATTTGAATCATATAGGATCAGATTAACCACGGTTTAACAGGTGTCTGGGAGTTATTTGTCCTCAAGCAGGTCTTAGCAGTATGCAGTAGGAGTCAAGCCTAAAGGCGGGGCTACTTTGGGGTCAGAGTGAGTTGGTTGCAAGGGAAGGTGGAGGAAGCAGCAAAGTAGGTGAATTTTCAGCAGAGAAACTGCAGGAAATGAGGAAAACCTCAGTTCCTGCTGACTCTTAACCATAGTTTACTATGTAATTAGCCCACTGACTAACTCACAGGGAACAGCAAACGTTTTCTGTAAAGGCCTAGAAAGTAAATATTTTCAGCCATACCTTCCATCTTACAACTACTCAACTCTGTTGTTTTAGCACAAAAGCAGTGATGGACAATATGTAAACAGATAGGTATGACTGTGTTCCCGTCAAACTTTATGTATCAGGATGCAGGCTGGATTGGGGTTGTAGTTTGTGGACCCTTTGAACTAAAATCTTTATAAACAAAATATAGACCTTTGAGAACAGGGTGCCTCTTTCTTCTGCACCTCCAACTGCCAGTATAGTTTTGATATATTTGAAATATTCACTAAAGATGTATTATTCATTAAGGGTGAAGATTATTTGCGGCATAACACATCTCATTTATAATATATATATGTTAATTCACTCTGATACCTGGAACGTTTTCCTCCCATACCATATTTGTGTTGACACTTACTATTTTGGGGGTGACAGTTTTATTTCCTAAATATGTTCTCTGTACTACATTCTTTGGATATTTCATTAGTTAAAAATAATATAATTCTTTTTATTTGAGTTTCATAAAATTGTTTCTTCTACTGATTTTAATCTCTAAAGACTCTGAAAAATAAGTGAGCATTATTTATTAACTTTAAAAAAGAGATGGGAGGTCAACAACTTATATACTAATTAACTCCTATAGGCTCCTATTTGTTGCTCATAATTTTTTGATGACATGACATGAAGCTACTATTTCCAGGGGTTGGAAAGCAGTAGTTGACTGATGCTGTCTGTCATGGGTAAGTGAAGAAGCTGTGATAACATTCATATCATATATCTTAGGATCCTTGATCCAAATAGTATAAAAAATGCTATCAAACTATAAAAAATATATAGATTTATATTTTGTGAGTATGTTTGAAAGATATTCACCAAATTATTAAGTAGGGCCATGATGGGAGATATTATTTATTTTTTATTTTGATTTTGATGGATTTTCCAAATGTTCTATGATGGGAAAATGTTGTTTTTGGGATTTCACTTCTGGTAATATGGTGGACCAGATACCCAGAAGGGCTCGAATGTTAGAGTACGACCTAAGTCCTACATAATGTACACCTAGTGTATTTTTAACGCATGGCTAGACTGTCAGGAAAGGGAGAGAGATAAACTAAAACACTTGATTTCACTAGGGTCAGAGAAGTCCTAGAAGTAAATGTCAATCCCAGGGCTGGCACCAGGAGGCTTAGCAGTGGGCTGCTACATGTTGACAGGGCTAACATTCTGATTCCTGCATAAAGCTATAAACTTGAAAAGTGGTAAAGTGGTTCCATGCCAAAACTGCAAATTTCCTCTAGAATAACAAATCCCCAGTGTATGCTGTTGGTACTTCTACAGGTTAAATTCAACAAAATTTTAGCTCCCCAAAGAAAGGAAATCACCAAACATAAAGAGAAATAGGGCAGTATGAGTGAGAGTTAGCACAAACAATGACGGTTCAGACACCACGTGAAGTGCAGAGATCATAGAATTTTCAGACATAGAATATAAATTACTAATAAAAGTTACAATAAATTAAAAGTAGAATAAAAAGGGGGAAACAATAACAAATTACCAAGAATGACCACCCAAATTGAATTTTTAGAAATAAAAAAGGTAACTGTTGAAAATTAAATTCAATGGAGGGATGACATTATAGATTAGACCCTGTTGAAGTGAGCATTAGGGAACTAAAAGATCCAAAGGAACTACTCAAATGTAGTATGTGAGACAGAGGTGCAAACCATGAGAGGTTAAGATATATGGATAATAGAGTTAGAAGGTATAGTACATTCTCAGCGGGAGTCCCAGAGAAACAGACCAGAGATGATAGTGAAGAAAGGAAACGTCTGAGACTTTTCTATAACATATGAAATACATGAACTCACAAATATGAAAAGCACGATATATAAAATGCAGAGGGAAAACAAACAAACAAACACCAAGACAACCGTGGTGAAACTACAGAACACCAAGGTCTAAAGAAAAGGTCTTAAGAGGAGCTCCAGAGAAAGGACAGATCAAATGAATGCAAATCAGACTGACAGCGGAGGTCTCAGCAGCAGCAGTAGAAGCAGGAAGGTAAAGTATATTTACTTCTAAAATTGTGAACCCAGCGAAACTCTTTTAAGAAAAAGAGTGAAATAAGAACTTGATTGATTCTTCGGGGGTACTTGTTTAAAATCGTATTTCTTCTTTAAATAAACCCAGTGGCTTCATATTAGCTTGGAGTTTTCTTTGTTGGAATTTTTGATTTATATATTCAATCTCTAAAACAGATATAGGATTTTCAAATTCTTCTTGTGTCAGAATAAAATAGCTGTGTTTTTCCGAGAATTTTAAAATTTTATCTAAAGTTTCAAATTAATTAGCATGCAAGTTTTCAAAATACTGTTATTATCTTTGGGATAAATATGGTGTGATGTTCCTTTGTTCATTTCTGATATTGATTATTTGTGTCTTTCTTTTTGTTGTTCAGATTTGTTGAGGCTTTATCAACTTTGTTTTTAAAGAAAGAACTTTGGGTCCTGTTGATCCTCTGCATTTCATTTTTTTTCTACTTAATTTCTGCTCTTAGCTTTATTCTTCTTTCTCTGACTTTCTTTTGTTTTAAGTTGCTATTCTTTTTTTCTAGCTCCTTGATATGGATGCTCAGAATAGATTTTACATCATTCCAATGTTCTAACATAAATTGTTGAATTCAGTAGTTTTCAAAGTCAAAGCCTGGACTAGACAATTAGCATCAATCCAGAACTTGTTAGAAATGGAATTTTTTGGGCCTAATCTCAATTCTATTAAAATCAGAGTTCTGAGGGGGAGGGGCCCAGCCATCTGGATTCCAGTAAGTTTTCATTTAATGATAGAACATTGTTTATAACAGTTAGTGTAAAGAGTAGACAATTAGGTTAAAACTAGGCTAAAACCTGTAAATGCAAGGGAAATAGTTCTAACAGAGAAGGACATTATTTCAGAAATACATGCTGATTTAAAATTGGTTAAGAAAACCCTAGCAACATCAATACCAAAACCAAAACAAAATAAAACCATACACAACAGATAATTTCTAGTGAAGTTGAATGGCTGATCACTCTAATATTAAATGCTAAGATTCATAATTCATAATTTTAATCCATCCTGTTTTCTTATATCAAATAATTGTCCTCCTAAACAATGGAAATTTTCTTAGCCATTGCTGTGCATTTCAAATTACATAAAAGGAATTTCCTCATGATAATTACGCCTTAACTTCCTTAAGGGTAATACTCAAAGAAACATGATTTTTTTGGCAATTTTATCAAATTATTAAAAAAATAATTTTGACTAAACATTAACAAAAGAAAAAAGCTACCAGTAATATCATCTCAAACAGATGATTTCAAATAGTTGAAATGCTATACTTTGCATGGTCCAGTAGCCCCTGAAATAACACATAAATCCATAACTATAAAGAAAAAAAGCAAGTAGACAAATCGGATGTGGTGAACTTCACTTGCAGTTAGTATGGAGACTGCCCTATTTTCAAAAGAAATGTCCACAGCCAACAGCACCTTATATATTGCTAGATTTAATTTTCAATTTTTCTGAAGAAGATAATATGCCAGAGTAGCAACCTCAGTAAATAAAGACAAAACATTTTGGTCATTTGAATTTTAGAGAACAGAGTATCAGTGAGGGAAAAAAATTATATGTGGAATCCCAAAATCCTATTAAAACCTAGAGTGAAAAAATTTGCAATTCACTTATCACCACTGTATAATTCACACAAAAAACTGCTTAATTCTTACCAAGATAGATAGCTTATTAGTGTGCCTAAATTCACAACTTTTGAACTTTTCACCAAGAAACCACGGAGTTTATACTTTCTATGGAAAAAATCGAATCAAGACTTTAAATATAACAAATAACATTTTAATTTTTAAACTAAAATAAAGCAAAAGAAATATCCCAAATCTGTATTGTTCCCAGTTTGACTACAATTGTTGGAATTTGTCAATCAGTTCGGAAAGATTTTTTCCCCTCTTTTCTTAATCAAATCACTGAAGAGTGAGTCATATTTCCCTTTTCACTCCTTCCTTTTAAAAATCTACTCTTAAAATAGTCTGAGACATTGAAAGGGGATAAATAATGGAAGAATAGCAGGAAAGCAAAATTATCAGGATGACCCAGAAAAAGGGAACAAGTTTTGAATTTATGCAGAAATGTTTAACTCCATAAGTGCCATATATCCCCAATCACTAAGGAGACTCTTAAATTTAAATCCCTATGCACAGGAATTATATTTTAAACTCAAATCAGTAAACCATTATAATTTCTCTATACTAATAGTTGACTTTTTCTGTGTGTGTGTGGCAATGACAATACTTTTATTAGAGATTCTAGGGATGCTTATTTCAACTATTTATACAGCAAAATAGAAATATGTTATAAATTTAACCCATCGTATCAATGTTGTTTTATAGTCAATACATATTTTGAAATATAACAAAGGAATTTATCAAGTGTCTTCATGTGTGCTTAAGTTATTGAGTATGCCCAAAGTAGATCTAAATAAAAACTTTTATTATTCTTTGTAGTCACATAAATTATTAATGACATGTAAGTTTATACTGTACATACTAGATTTCATTTTCCAAGTTTTTGCAGAGTGAAGAAACCCACTGAAACATAATGACTAATACAAGTGTCTTTTACTGCTGCATACATCCATTCTCTTTGAAGAACTCCCATAGTCCCTACATATGGGAATATAGTATGGAGGCTAATTTAAAAGGCATCAACAATATTTTCAGGGATAAAATGTTTTGGTTGTTAAGAATACCAGCTGGCATAGTGAGTAGAAACCCTGTTAAATGTTCAAGTATTAGCTTTCAGAAGGGATAATAAATTCTATGTCAAGGTTGACAGTGGCAGAGAATGAATAAATCAAAAAGTAAACCATGCATTTAAAATAGAACAGAAACCAAGGAAAATAATGTGAGCTATCAAGACAAATAAACAAATGTAAACAGTGACTGTGGTAGATTGAAGTGTTTTATTGGTACTCCCTTGTTCTTCGTCTAGGTCATCAGGTAGATGAAACTAGTTGCAAGCTGTTCATTCATTGTAGAGGTGTGTGTACGCAGCAATAAATATGTCCCACAGCACTGATAAACTCTCAGAGCCTCTAGGCCAAGGATTTTATGCTCCAAGGGAGACATTGTTGCCAGGTACCTGTTCTTGATGATATCACGTGTTACTTAAAAGCCTACTACAGTCTGTAGAATTTATTTTTTCCAAGATGGACAACACTGTTGGTTATTGTAAATCTATTATGAAAAGAGATCTTGTGACTTGGGATTTTTAAAAAAACTGTAGTATGATACTAAATTGCCATGCTTGTTTTTAATCCAACATGTTATTTGTAAAGAAATACAGATACATGAGACAGGGAATTTTTAAATTATTTTGATAGTAGAAAGATGACTAGATTTGGAAGCCAAATGATTTCTTCTATTTTTAAGCAAGTTCTTTAAATTTTCTGTCCATCAGATTCCTTATCTGTACAATTAGAACACTGATATGAGTAAATATATGTGAAAAATGTCTTAGGAACTGGGAATTGATTCAAAAATAAAAGTTATTGTTGATATACTATGTTAAGTCTCTCTGCGTATTCTTATATTATTTTCAAAATACAAATGAAAATATTTAAAAATTAATATTTATTAATATGCGACATTATTTTGAATCTTTTTAGCTAGCTCTCAAGCCTTTTTTTCTCATTTTTGTGAATTTATTTTTGATGCTAATCAGAGAAAGGGTAATTTTTATATGATTAATTGAATATGTTTGAAGTAAAGACACTTTGAGAGGAAAAAAAACTTAACAAAGCCACATATTCTCAACTTCCATAAATAAATTCTGAAAAAGCAACTTAATCTATATTCAAATTTCTTTGAGGGCTGAGCATGTTCAAAATGCTAAACATACAGCAATGAATATGATATCGTTCCTGCCCTTGTGGGTCTCATAGTCTATTAAAGGAGACAAACATAATCATAATAAGCAAAAAATTATAATAGAATCATAGTCTAATAGAGAAAGATCTACTTTTAATTTACTCTAATGGGTGGTAGCAAAAGAAAGTTTGGTTCATTTATTTTGCCTACTCTTCACAAAGCATTACCTTGCTATGTGCTCACTCCACTCAAGATACACTTCTACAATGGATTCGTGCAGTAGCAGATGGAAAAATTAGGATGACAGTGGACTTGTAGAAGGGGTTTTATTTTTGGCATTAACTAACATGCGAGCCCTGTTCATTCATCAATGGATATATTTTATGTCAACTAACTATAAGCAAGTTATCTATACCTCCCTGAATGTTCAGAATTTATAAGGAGTGAAAATAATTGAATCCCTCTTTACCATAAGACATATAGTAAGGCTTTCTATTTTGGACTGATTAAGTCATGTGCTTCCTCATCTCAAAAATGTTTTTTGATATCAAAACTCATTTTTTTAAAGATTTTATTTATTTATCAGGGACACACAAGCAGGGGGAGCGGCCGACAGAGGGAGAAGCAGGCAGGCTCCCGCTGAGCAAGGAGCCCGGTGTGGGACTCGATCTGAGGACCCCGGGATCATGACCTGAGCCGAAGGCAGACGGTTAACGGACTGAGCCACACAGACGTCCCTCAAAACTCATTTTAAGTGAAAGAAAGTAAATAACTTAGAAAAGTTGATATTTTGTTCCAATTTTGTTTTACTAAAAGTTGGTAAAAAAAGCATTGATTTTATTAGCATTTCTTCATATAGCTCTTTGTGTATTAAATGAAAATGCTGATCCCCTATTTTGGTATGTATGTGCACAAGAACAGGTACTAATAAAAACATCATAGTTTATTACAAATATAAACAATAAAAAAACAGCATGTGCAAAGATTAAACAATATCCTATGTAAGCAAAAATTACTCTTTATTTCTTATCATGTTATGACATAAGGAGAGAAAAAATGTTTTGATGTAAAAATCTGTCAGCTATCATGTAATTTAATATGTAGTGACATATACTGCTAAAAGGTATATATTAACATTAAAGACCCAAACTCCAATGATTAATATTACAGTGATGACAGAATGAGTGTGCCTAATTTTAATCCACTGTTTATCTATGTGGGGTAATTTATAGATCACTCGACATGTTTTAATAGTAGACATAAAAAGATATCCTCTAATACCCACTTGCTTTCAAGATCTGGCATTTGCAATTACAAATACAAAGAAATACCAGGGGTTGCCTTCATTGGCTATGTATACAAATAGCTAGTCATCCCATACACAGTTTATCAAAAGTGATCTATTAATAACAAAACTGCTCCAAAGACCCAGGGTCTCTTAATATTCTGGTTGAATACCAAGGGGTTGACTTAAAATGAGGGCAGAAACACAAAGAGTAGAGAACACATTGATTTGCCCGCCAAATATAGTTTTACCATCATAAATCTCAGGCTGACAACTGCACAAAGCTTTCTTCACCCAAACACTGCCAAGTCAGGGCGTTTATTCACTGATTGGCTGATAGTCGCCATGACAACTGATGCCACAATTAGACAAGTACAATCCCACTTTCAAACATGCACACAATTCATTAATTCAGCAGGACTTTGTTGATGATACATTATGAGGTTAGTATTTAATACTATTCAGAAACTGATATATTTGCCTCTTATCTAGGGTAAAATAAATTTTAGGAAGTGATGAAAACAATCATTTAATTAGACTAAAGTAAGTTTGACAAGCGACTCAGTGAATTTAAGTGTTTTTACTAATTTTACAGGTGTCTCATTCTTTAAATGACTATTGAGATTAACTTTCAAGTTATTTTCCTATGGGTCCTTTTAAAAAAATTGGGAAGAATGTGAGTCCAATTTCCTACATATTAAATAAGAGAACAACAAATATTTCTTTGGCACTTGAGAGGAAATAGTTTTACTCAATGTTGAGTGATCATTGAATTTAACAGATATTCATCTGTAGAGAACCCAAAGAAAATTGCAAAAGGAGTAATTTCCTTATTCTTTGTCTACCTCATAGAAACAAAGAAACCATATTTCCCAGAGATGTTTCCTAAAACAGACTGACCACATAGATTGAGAATCTAAGTACAGATAAAAGTAGTCTAATGAGGAGTACAAGTCAACGTTGTATTTATCAACATTTATGTAATTTTAGCTCAGCTAGTCTTATCAATCAAACTACTGAAAGCGAAATGCTGACATTTCTTAACTCAGTTTCCCATATCATGATCCAAAGAGTGTGTGAATATGCAGTTAATGAGTTAAAACCTTATACATCTGTATGTGTTCCTGTCTTTCTGTTTGTAGGAACATACAGTGGAAGGTATAAAAGGCTAGACACCATATTGTTAGTAATACTTCAGAGATGTGGATTAGGAGAAGGTGGGGAAACAATTTTTCTTTACATATTTTTTACTAATTGTTCTAATTACAGTGAGGCTTAATTTTTAGCTTAAGTACAAAATCCAATAAAGTACTGGAAACATATAAGTATCAAGGCACCGAAGTATTATGCTCAATAGGGTCTCATTTTGTTATATACACACCATATGTATCAGTGGACATCTGTGTGTGTGTGGTGTGTGTATATGTGTGCAAAACAGAAAAAAAAAAAAGATTAGAAGAACATACCCTAAATTTTTACCACTGACTGTCCCTAGATAGTAGGATTACTTTTTATTTTGTTCTTTTTACTTATGTGTATTGTTTATAATGAGGATGATTTAATTGTTTCATGAAGAAGAGTTACTATGTTATAATCAACAAAAATGACTAAATAAAACATTTGTTTCTTACCTTCTATGAGTAGCACTCACTGTTAGGAACTTAAGGACATGCAAAGAAGAGAGGCTCTGTCCTCAAGATGACTACAATTTATTTAATGGAGAAACAATGGAAGTATGAAAATCAGAAGACATAGGATGAAGCATACAGATGATGATTGTACAGCAGTTCAGAATCATCACATATCTTTTTAAAGATACACATTTGTCATATTAAAACTACTATTTTTGGTAAAGTGTAAAGACCTAATTATTTGATACATGTATAAAATGAATATGTATTTTTAAAGTAACTACCAAAATTGAAATTGTTTCGGCAATAAAAGAAGAACAGTAATTTCAAAAGCTCTTAGAAGTAGGACAACAATTTAAAAAAAAGGAATTTTAAACATTCCTTAGAAAAATAAGACTGTCTAAAAAAAAGACTATCTAAAAGTTTAGACATCCAAACACAAAATATTTTATCTTATTCTTTGACTCTGGGTGTAAACTAGAAGATCATTTAAAAAAAATGGCTCAGCTTTTAATGAGGTTGTATAAATTAATACCCATATTTACTATCACTTTAACATGATTTTTCCTAAGATTATCACACATCGATTCCCCAGTAGCTAGAGGGCCCCCATCATACTGTAAATCATTTCTGTTACTTTACAGTGTATATGGAGATATTTTTCATATTTGCTTTCCTAATTTGTCTTCTACCTAATAATCAGCCTCATATTTAATTAGAATTTAGTGGGAAATTAGTCCACATGAAAATAAACAGTTATGTGGCATTCTGAAATGCCACATTCATGTTGTCTATAGGTTGCTGGTAACGTGCCTGAAGACAATGACTCACGGAGTCTAAGACACATATGTCGTCTTTTGTCTAAGACTATATTCCTTTGAGAAAAATCCCGTCTTACCCTGGATTCTCCCCAGAAAACAGAATCAAAATGAAGTGATCAGGGAAGAGGACTTGGAGTAAGGGGGGGAGAAAAAAAGAAAGAGGGAGAGACAATTGTAGGGTGTGTTCTTGAGTTAGTCACCGCTGAGGACAGCTGGTGCTTAATCCCTCTGAGGATCCACAGAAAATGCTTCTCAGAAGGTTTGCCTGAAGCACAGAGGAGAAAACCATTGATTCACTGGCTCCCATATCCTGCTGGTCAAGAGTGGCCCAATGCGATGTTAACCCTTGCACTCCCTGGCTATGCAGCAGGAATTATTTTGTAAGTATCTCATGCCTAGGCATCACAGAAACCCTGAAGTAGGAAGAAAATCAGCTGGGGCAAATTAGTGGCTGGTTATAAATACAAGAAACTAGTTACCTCAACCATGGCTATAGTAAAAGTTAGGTTAAGAAGATGTGAGGAAGGGGACAAGGAGAGACATAGTCAATGATAATAGGTGTCTTGAATTTTTGCCAAAAGAGGCCAGCAAGATGGACAATGACCCAGGTTCAGCCAATCTTAGAGCTCTGTGTTACACAAACTGTTATATGAATATTAGGATAAAGAAGCTCTCATTCCACTTGTATTGCTAAGGTGGGAAAACGTGAAGGTGAGGCTTCCAACCGACATCTTAAATGCTTCATGATGAATCCTTGTCTTTGTGATGCAGACAAACAAAGAGACAAACAAAATCATGAAGTCTTGATTCTTGAACCTGTGCCTCTGATATTCTTTTTTTTTAAAGATTTTATTTTTTTATTTAACACAGAGAGACACACAGGGAGAGAGGGAACACAAGCAGGGGGAGTGGGAGAGGGAGAAGCAGGCTCTCCGCTGAGCAGAGAGCCCAATTTAAGGCTCGATCCCAGGACCCTGGGATCATGACCTGAGCCGAAGGCAGACGCTTAACGACTGAGCCACCCAGGTGCCCCTATGTGCCTCTGATATTCTAAGCTGCCCCAGTAACTTTCCTAGTTAGGAGAGCCAGAAAATTCCAACTTCAGTTTGTTTGTGTAAGCTAGTTTGAGTTGATTTTCAGACACCATTAACAGAGTAGTCACCAACTCATCCTCCAGTATAGGGAAGGTATCCCACAGTGGTGGGTGGATTTGCTTGTCTCTCTTTCTCTGTCTCGCTGGACAGTTACCAATTTATTCCTCACCTTCTTTTTTTTTCATTATACATATGCATATAATAGTTCAAAAAACAAAGAATTTCTATAATTTTTGTTATTAAAAAGGAGCTTCCGTGCAAACTTACGTCACTTTTTCAATCTCCCTGAGGCAACAGCTTTCAGCTCTTCTAGCCATTTCTTTTTATCTTTACCTCCAAATCTCTAAAAAAATATGCACATAATTTTACTTCTTGAACTATCATTCCATTCTTGCTCTTAGTTATTTTTGGTAAATCTACCAGTATGCTGGTTTTTGGTCTTTTGTTGTGACCTGATTTTTTTTTTTTTTTAAATTTCTGGAAGTTCAGATCCCTCTTGTCTCCAGGGTTCTGAGATTTTGTGATGTTGTATTTTGATGTGGTTCTATTTCATTCATTGTGCTGAACACTTACGAGGATTTTCAGTTTGGAATCTCACATCCTTTACTTCTTTGAAAGGCATTTGGGTGTTGAATTTCCTGGAAAGATCCTCTATCTTATCCTTTCCCTCCCGTTTTCTAGCCATGTGACTTTTTGCACCAACTTCAGATGGATTTTCTCAATTTTGGAGGGATACTTTTTCAATGTTATAACCCAGTCCTTCAACTGAGATTTTTATCTCTTTTCTGTTAATTTTAATTTCTAAGACCTTTCTTTTCGTTCTCTAAATTTCTCTTCTTGTTTTATGGATTTAATATTATCTTTTATCTCTAAGGATACTAATGATAGATTCTTTTTTTTTTTTTAAGTTTTTACATTCCTGCTCCCAATATCTTGCTTTTTCCTATTTGTATGTTAAGGCTATGCCCTTCCTGTTGGAGGCTTTGTTAAGATACCTGGCAGTCTTTGCCTGTCTGCTCATACTTTATGGGAGACTGTGCCAGGAACAGTCACCTACTGTCATTGCAATTCAGGGTAGGATGACATAGGTATGGGAAAACCCTGTATTCCTCCAGTTTTGCCCTTGGACTAGTGAGACTCACTAAAGCAGAGTCTTCTACCTCCAGCCTGTAAGATATACAACTGGCTGCCTACTCTCTGCTGGCCAAGTGGAGTAAAAGGGTTTGGGGGGCGGTTAGTCTCAACATTCATAGCTCTGTAGACCCTTATTTGATTTCTATATTTTTGATGCAGAATCTCACCTTCACCTGTGCCAAGATCCCTTTGTCTTATAGTCTTCTTTTTGGAGAATCCCAAATGATGTACAAGCTTTGGACATTAATGGCTACTGCTGACCATAAAAATGGAACGGGTCTCTTTCCCACTGCTATGGAATGGGAGCACAAAATTTTATCCTACCAGAGGTTCTCCTCTTGGACTTTGAATTCTGGACTAGTGATGTGAGATGTGGGGATGCTTGGGGTCATATTTATGGTGCTACCCAGGTCTAATTTGTACTTTAGTGTGAATATTTTCTGTAGTTCTTGCTGTAGGGCCACTTAGAGGGTTATAGATTGATGCCTGCTGTCCACGAATTGTCCTCCAGACTTTCATTAATTTTTGTAAGCCCATTCAACCCTGCCAATAAATTCTATTTTTGCCTAAGATGACTTGCATCAGTTTCTATTGCTTGCAACCAAGAATCCTAATGGATGCAACTCCTTCATCTCAAGGTACATGGTACCTAATGATGGTATAGAGAATGCCTAAATTCCACATGGCTATCACATGGCTTATATGTGGTCACAGTTCACCAAAATACATGTACCACTGATTTACAAATTATACTGTGCCTAAACAAATTTGGTAATCAATAAAAATTCATGGAATTAATTAAAAATAACATCTCAGAATTCTTCAGAAAGTTGTGTTGTTTTTCTTCATTGGGAAGATCTATAAAAAGGGTTTCAAATCCAAATTTTCTTGTAAGCTTACATAATCAAAATGGAGTAGTTGCCCACTACAGACATTTTTATGACTTATCCCCACCTAAGAACAGCAACTGAGAGGAAGTGATTACCTTTTTGCAATCAGCAAACACCTTTGTGTAATAATGAAGGAGAAACAAAACCTTTACACTCAACTCTATCTGCATGGCTTGTAGTATCTTGAAAATTACTGTCTGAAAAATATTACCAGTCTTCTGTACACCTTCCAGATATTTCTTTTTGTCACCTTATGTTTAAGCCCACAAATGCTTCAGGTTAATTCCTTCTGAGGCAATAGTCAGAAAAAACAGCCCTCTAGTTAATTTTTTTTCCCTCTTGCTAAACATTTATTCTGGTTCTAAACTGGGGTGTCTTTGACACCATGTAAAAAAGGATACCAGCTTTTTTCTTGATGCTTGTATTTTGTTTTGGGAAGCTAGTGAAGGGCATTAAACAATAATCCTTATTTCACTTTTTGCATTTTGCATTAACTGGACCTCACTTTGCACAAATTGTTGTTTTTATTGAAACAATCTGATTCAACAGTAAACAATGGAACAAAACAAAAACCTCTTCAGCTTGCTAACGGGATTAACCTGAGCTAGTTACTGATTTTTTCTGAGCCTCACCTGTCTCAGTTTTCAATAGAGAATACCTGAGATTTCTTACCTCAGAATGTTGTTGCAAGACTCGAATGAGGTAATTATGTATGTGACAGCACTTTATAAGTTGAAAAGCATTTTAAAAAATAAGGCTGATGTTCAAAGAGACATAGACAACATTCTCTGTGTAAGGCTACCCTTGCCTGTAGCAGTTTAGCAATTCCCACAAAAGCAAATGCTTACGTGGAAAAATATTCAACCTCACCAGGAATAAAAGAAGCATGTTTTCAAACAACAAAGAGATACCATTTTTACTTATTACAAGAAATGTTTATAAAATAAGGTTCCATGGTACCAAAGAGACTAAGTTGAAACTGGGACTCATTCAATGCAGTTAAGATGGTAATAATACTTTGGTTAAACAATTTGGCAATATGTCTATTGAGTCTTAAACATTTCATACTTTTTACCCACTTATTTCATTTTCTCAGAATCACTACAAATGCTTTACAGTGTGGTTATTTATAATGGCAAAAAATGAAAACAAATCAAATGACCAAAACCAGGAGAATGGTTCAGCAAATTTTATTATGTTGATACAGTGGATATCTACACAATGACGTCCTTCAATTATACTTTCAGAAATTTTCAACAAACTAGGGAAAATAGGTCTGATACATATTATTGGCTGTGTTATACATTATGTGCATGTGAATGTGTCTGTTATAAATTAACTGAAAAGAGCAGAATATAATATTTATATAAGGCATAATTCAAACATTTCAAATGTGCAAAAAAAAAAAAAAAACCCAAAAAACACCTCACCTAGAACTAATGCATGTAAAAATATTAACAGAGACTGTCCCTGGATGTTGGCATTATGGGAGTTTTATTTTCTATTCCTTCATATTGTTTAGATTTTCTGTGTTAAACATGTTTTTTATTTTGTTTGTTTTTTTGTAATCAGAAATCTAGAAATCGTCATCAGGGACATGATGTATAATCAGGGTAAAACAATATTGCTCATGTCTTAAATCTTTGACTTACTTAAGAAAAGCAATGATAGTTTAAGGACTTCTTGAAATGTAGATGCATCCAATCAGCTTCCACATATTGGCTCTATTCCTGACTGTCCGTTACTCAACACACTCAGAGAGCATACAGAATTTTTAGGCTGGTATTGAGCTTTGTGACAGTCCAAAGAATCTTGCTTTCATGGAAGTCTTCAGAAATGCCATACTTCTTTAAAAGTAAGTCTGGAAATGTTCCTACTTTATACATCTTTGCATCTAATTTATATTGTAGAGGACACAGTCTAACAGCAAGCTCCCCAGGAAGTTCTCTGTTTTCATGCCTCCCTATGGGAAGAGGTCTACCTAAGAGACATGGGTGTTTTTAAGAGATAACACCATTATAGTTCAATTCCTTTAATGCAAGTTGTCCATTTTTGTGCTACCATATCATTCCTCAGGGGAACAACAGTCCTGGCTACCACAACTGATGTGACATTGCAGACACAGGCAAAAGAGAGAGAGACAGAGAGGGAGAGGGAGGGGGGTGGCACAGAAAGAGTCTTTTATCTAGTTGTGACATATGTAAACTAGTACTTGGGGAAAAATGCTTCATGATATTCATTGGATATTCATTGTTTGAAAGTCACACAATTTCACTCAATTCAGTGCTGTATATTTTATTTTTTAATTTTAGTCTTGAAGCAAGATTGAAATGTGTCTGCATGTCTTCCAGAAATATAGAGATTATATTTAAATGATTTTATTGTCTATTTCATAGAATATACATTCAAAAAACACTGGTACTTGGGTCATACTAGGAATCTCTCTGAGAAATCTGTTTAAATGGTAAAATAGTTATAAGAAGAAGTCTATTAGGAAGAATTATAATTTCATGCTTAGTATTATTAATCAACATCTGCTCTGTACAAATCATAACACTGAAAATGTGCAAAATCAGCAAATGGAACACTACATCTCTTCCTATTCTTGAAGCTCACTCAAACATTTCCACAGGGTTCTTTGCCAACCAAAGAAATGGTAGCACTAGAAAGGTAGGTTTAGCTTCCAAACTTGGGGGGAACAACAACTAAAGTCATCAGGTTGCTCTCCAGAGACAAAGCTAGGATAACTAATGGTTCAAAGGACATGTTTCCACTTTGGGTGGAAAATGCAGACCCTTAGAAATGGGGTCTAACAAAGACCAATGTGAAAGTGTAAATGGGTCTATGATAATAAATGAGATGTGCATGATAGGAAAAAAAACTTTAAAAAATAACTGGGGCCAATTAAATGGAACTGGTAAGTCATCTATTGTAGCTTTAAGGAAGAGGGAGAATTGGAAAAAAAATTTGCATTAGATATCTAAATGTTGGCAGGAGAAAAAACTAGATGGTGAAGGTGGTAGACAGTGAAAAACTTAGTAATTTTCTAAATGAACTTGGAATGCCACAAAAAGGCCTTTCTGTGCTACTGCAGTATGTTTTATTCCAAATGTTCAAAGTAGGAGTTGCAAACCCAAAGCCCAGTGGGGGCCAGGTGGGGGTGTAAATAAGAGATGTAGGTTTTATGTATGAGAACAGGGAAGGGAGTGTGGAGGACATGGTGCACAAGAAGGAGGATGCTTCCTTCAACTGAGAGCCAGTCACCACTTGGCTGGAAACTGTCACTATGTGAAAACATTGCCCTGATCTGATTTGTAAGAGAATCTGGAAAGCAGGAATGTAAACGAAATTTCTTGGTATTTAAAACAGTAGGTTGTGGGCCACAGCGTGTAACTTCTGACTTAAAGATAGAAAAGGCATTTCTCAATGACATTTTAACCATTAAAAAAAAAAAAAGGTAACTGGTATGGGAGAGTGTCCATAATCTATTGCTGAATGAAATAATTCAGTTGGGATTCAAAATACATCAAATTGTTTCATCTTGCAAAAACCTGCTTTTGCAATTATGGGAGATGCAGAAGAAGTTATTTACAAAAGTTTGGCAGTAGATAATAGCTACACAGATGTGTGTTGTTTTCTTTTTCCCCAACATATATTACTTGTGATTATCAAATTTCATTGATCCTAAGATACATTTTTTCTACATTTCTCAAAATTGAGATTAGTCTTATAATTCACAATAGCACATAAAAGAGTGATGTATTATACAATCAATAAATCCTAGATTCAATGAAATGGGATTTAAAAAGTCAAAAGCAAAAATCTTAAGAAGAAAATTCATTTAATTCTGTTTCTTTGACACCAATGCCTGAGGAAAATAATCTGGTAGTTACCTTTTTTTTTTTTTTAAGATTTTATTTATTTATTTGAAAGACAGAGAGAGAGAGAGAGAGAAGTGGGAGGAGCAGAGGGAGAGGGACAGCAGACTGCAGTGAGCACAGACCCCAATGCGGGACTTGATCCCAGGGCCCTGAGATTATGACCTGAGCCGGAATCAAGAGTCGGAGGCCTAACTGACTGCCCTTCGTAGTTACCTTTCTTAGAATTTATCTACTTATTTAAAAAAATTCAGATAGAAACTGAAAATTCAGTTACCTTCTTCATTGACTATTCAAATGCCAAATTTCTCTATACATCTGAGTTGTTTTGCTTTTCATTTTAATGGTAAAGGTGTCAAGCATCAAAACCCAAATCTTCAGGTGACCCTCACAATCTCAAGAGCAGATTTTGGTTTATGTAAAAATTCTTGCTTCTAAAGAAAGTTATGGCCAAACTATTAAATACAGATTGTCAGAACCTGTAGTTGCCCCACAAAGCAAAAAGATCTTTATTACAGGTTTCAGATCAGAGGTATAATGCACTCCATATGGCTAGCCACATTATGGAGCTGGGCAGTTCCACTCAGTGCCAGTTGAAGCATCCACAGGGTCTAGGGTCTGTCATACTGTTAGATTAAATTATGAATAATTCCTAGGAAATACTTAATGAATAATTTCTTTCCCCCGTCCTATGTGCCATTATGGCGTAGACCTTAAAGAAATTTCTAATAAAAGTATATTACATTCTCTTTTCTTCATTAGTAACTACAATATGTATGCCATTGATATCAGGGGAGTTCAGTATAAATCTGCAATCAGGTATATTGTGCAAGGTACCACAACAGCCAATATTAAAATACAACACACCCGGATCTAGTGATATGATGGATTTTTTTATGCTATAGACCATGAAATTATAGAATCTCCCATAGTTCTGACATATTATTTCTCCTCCTAAATCATTATAATCACCAGACCCATCTCATGCCTCAGTCTCTAAATGATAATGGAAGCAGAAGCACAGTATAATCAAGGAAGCTCTCAAGATTCATTTTCAGAAAAATATGATGCTCACCCTCACTAAGTAGAATTCTTCATTAATTAATAGTGTCGTTGATGGCATTATGTTACCCACCACCAAGTTTCTGAAAATCTTACTTTATGGCATCATAAAAATCAGAATCTGTGGAAAGTATTATATGAATAAATAGTCATATTATAGTCAAACAGGAAGAACGGTCTGAAGAGACTCTTTAAAAATTCCTCAATCATCTCTGTTTTCAGGAAGTGGTTCTTTTTCCTATGAACTAAGTACATGGACTGAATTTTGTCCTCCAAACCACCAAATGTTGCCATGGACAGGCTTAAGGGAGAGACACCTACACTAGACTCCACAAGAGGTGAATTACATGGACGTCACCCGCCCTGTCCCCTGCATTCCCAACATGACCACCTGAGTACAGGCTCTTAGTAGCTCACTAGCTTAGACATCAATGAAACAAACTCACATAATGCTTCTAGATTAACCATAGAGCAAGGATAAGACTCAAATGTGTAGAAGAGTGACACCCAGTCATAGTAGGCATACAATAAAAATGCCTGTTAAATAAGAGATTTTTAGACCTTGTACATATTGAGAGAAAGAGACAGAAAGAAAAGAAAGTATAAGTCCTCTCGACTGTTGCTCTACCCTGTAATCTCTTTCTCCATTATAGGCATGATTTCCAACCATGTATACGGTTGTGACTCTGTCCAATATATACCCATACATGTGAATATATGTACACCTCATCCTATAGTTTGTTTTCATCTTCTTAGCAAATGTGATATCTAAATATAGAGATGTTTCATTAACTGCAATGTTTTCATTAACTGCAATGGGTCTATATTATTTATCTGATCCTCTAATGATGGTCATAAAAATTGATCACAGTGATACACTATAGTAATCAACCTTCTATTAAACAACTTGTACATTACAAAATATTTGAGCCTTTGTTGAGAGATCAGTTTACTCTCATTTCCATCCCATCTTTATCAGTCCTCCTTTCTTTCCTAAGTATATAAATTTTGTACATCTTTGATGAAGTCTTCTCCTCTTTGCACAAAGACAGAGTCATTTGCACTGAGAGTTTTGGTTCAGAATTAAACACATATCTATGTCACTGAGCCTCAGATCTGCTATGGCCTGTGTGGCCAAACCTCCCTAGTCTTGATACCCCAAACCTCATCATATTGGGAGAGGATTAGAGAATGAAATATCCAGGAAGAATTTAGTACAGCTCCTGGCACATAGAAATTCTCTACATTGAAGAGGTTGACATTGTTGATGTAACTTCTATTACAAAATGGTTTGTTAGGTGACCTACTAATACTATTATACAGCAATAGTCTAGAATAAAGTAATTCCCTCATCAGATAGGAATTAACCCTTCCTGTCAGCCAGTAGTACCAAAGGATAATATACGACCAACAGAATCCACATGATAATACTCCAAGCTCGGAGACCATAATCACTATTACTATGAAATGAGTACATTTTAGATAATTTCGCCCCTATTTATTTACTTTTATCCTAATTTACAGTGCAGGAAACTGAGGGTCACTGCAGATTTTAATTCATGTCTGTCTGACTTTGAAGCCACTGCTCTCAATCAAAATTCTAACCTGTTTTCTACTCTGTCAGGTTAAAAAAAGAACACTTTATATGAAAATGAGAAAAAATTGCAAATATTACATTCATAAAAAGCGAAATGGTTATTGTGTTTTTAAATAACTTTATTGAGCTGTAACTCACACACCACACAATTCACTCATTTGATTATTTTTTTAAACAAAATTTCCTGTTGAACATGTTAGTAAATTCATAATAATACTTGTTCTTGAATACATATTCATTGACAGCCTACTATGTGGCAGGTCCTGTTCTGGACCCTGGGGTTATGGATTAATGTTATAAATCAGGGATCCTCAACCTCAGTGCTATTAACATTTTGGGCTAGAGACTTCTTTGTTGTGGTGGCTGTCCTGTGGATTATAGGATGTTGAGCAGCATCCCTGGCCTCTACCTGCTAGATGCCCCTGGTTGTGACAACCAACAATATCTCCAGATAGTTCCAAATATCCCTTAAAGGGTAAAATCATCCTGTTAAGAATCATTACTCCAAACCATATAATCAAGCTCCATACAGGCTCAGGGAGGCTTGGTTATGATCACACTCCCCATACCTTGTTTTGATTTAAACGTATGTGTACATGCTTACTTATATACATATCCTTGCATCTACCACAGCACCAATTGTAGTCTGGCACCAGTCCATGACTACTTAAATATTTGTTGACTCATATGGCATTTCAGTTTTATAGTCAGTTCTTGATCAAGTGGTTCAAATCACTACTTTCTTGCCCAACTCAAGGTATATGTGGTATGCAATACATTCAAAGCTCATAATAATCTCAAAAGTTAAAAAAAATTAAAATTTGTAATTTGTATAGTTTGTGCTATATACATACCACTGAGTTTATCAACTTATGTTTTAAGTATATGTATCAGAATGTGTCTGTAGAGATCTCCTACTCAGCATTCATGCAAAAGACACAACAAACCATTCAATAACTCAAAAAATAAAAGCTACTTTGTTGGGATAAATATTCTTGTCCATATGCTGGATGGCACTGATTGATGCCTGCCTGCTGGCATTGTTTAGACAGCTCAAAATTTAAGGCCATTGTGCGGCCCCTGCCATGTCATTCCTAGCTCTAAATTCCTGAACGGACGCCATGACACTTGCATAGTGGTGCCGTCTGTTTTCAGAACCCTCTGTTTCCTTTGTTGCCCACAATTTGTGCTCTGTTTTCTCTTCTAACTATAGTCAAAGAAGAAGAATATGGACAGAAATGGCTGCTACATCCTCTTTAACACAAGACTGAGTGATAAATCCAAGAAGGTAAACTCCCTTTAAAGCATGGTAAAGGAAAACTACATTATTCATTGTTGGCTAGTTAGAAAAGTTCCTGGTGGTATTTTACACAACTGTTTGAGTACTTGGATTATCATATACCCAGTATGCAGAATTCCCACTTGACATACTTGATAATAATTCCTATCTGGAAATTACACAAGAACTATAATGAGACACCATTACCTAACAGCTACTTTCCTAAACGATTGCATTACCGAGGTGTAAATCAATGAATGGTGATTAATGAGGTTACATTTCATTTGTGTTAATTCTGTGGTGCTCAATAAAATAAACTTTGGTTGCTTAGACCAGTAAAAAAAAAAAAAAAAGAGCCATGAAATTATTTTTCTTGTTTTACTAACATTCTCTTTTATGATTTGTCTAGTTTTCTGTGGTTATTTTTGCTGTAGCAACCCAAAGAGGAAAAGAACGTGGTTTTTAAAAGGGAGGAATGTGCAATATTGAGATCACACCATGGTCCTTCATTGCAATCAAAGAGGCAAAGGTATAATAAGAAGAATGTCTGGCTTTATTGAGTATTTGCTATGTGCCAGGCACTTTGAATTCTCACAAGAGCCATGTAAGATCATGTGAAAGGCACTCTACTGCATTAGTCGTTAGAGAAAAGAATAGGAAAACCATAAGACAATACCCCAAACTGTCAGAATGGCAAAAATAAATAAATAAATAAATAAATAAATAAATAAATAAATAAATTAAAAAGGGCAATGATGGCTACTGTTGGTGGTAATGTAGAAACCCTGGAATTCTCACGCACTGTTGTATATTGAATATTGAAAGAAAGAAGTCAGACTCAAAGAAGTCTATATTGTATGATTTTATATATATATATATATATATATATATATGAAGTAAAAAACAGGTAACACTGGCCAATGAGGCTAGAAGTCATGACAGGTGAACCTTGGTGACCTGCTATTGACCAAAAATTGTAAAATAACCTTGACCAAAATAGGGCAGGTAAGACTTACATGATTTTGTTTCTTAATCTGAAAGCTGGGTATGTGAGTGTATTTGCTTTGTGCAAAGCTCATTGAGCTCTGTACTTATGCTCTGTGTACTTTTCTGAATGTCTGATACATCAATAAAGCAAAGACACTTGGAAAGATCAGGGTCTATTGTTTTCCTCCATTTTATAGATGGAGATGTGGAGGATTGATGAAGTTAAGTGACATGGCTAAGGTCATGAAAGGAGAATATGAATCTAGGCAGTTTTACTATAAATCCCTTGCTCATAATTGTTGCTCTGGATGCCAGACAAGAAAGGTTTAGTTTTGCTCCTACCTCCAATGCTTATCACTTGCCTCTGATTATCGAGAGTTGAAAGAATGGTAAGAATGAAGCAGATTCACTATGGACTTTTCATGCTATATCTTGAGTTTTCCTGTTTGGTGAGACCCCGGGAAAAAACCTCCTTTCTCTGACCAAAGTGACCACATATCATGAATATGACAAGCCACTGTGCTTTCTGTGGGTAAATGACATGTCCAATTTCAGGTAATGCATTTTCCTCCAGGTTTGATCCTAAGCAGAGAAATTCAAAAGTGAAGACATATACATAGGTATTGCTGAATGCCTTGGAATATGGAATAAAGAGATAAGAACTGCAAGAGCTTCTAGTGAGATCTCCATAATGGGACATGAGTAGCTGTTGAGAAAGCTTCCAGAGAAGAATACAGATAGGAGGAGGCAAATAAGGCAGTTTCCTCACCAGTACCTATAGAGGAAGCCACTACGGGTATTATAATGGAAACCAGGGTAATGAGTCTTCAATTGAATAATAAGGTAGTCAGTGATTATTCTGTGCTATGCTATTTTTATGGAATACTTACTGTGTAATGGTGTTCAGCTATTGTATGCATCAATGTGCAAATAAAATGCAAAATTTTGAGAACTATCTCCAGTGATTCCTCTCTGAGACAGAACCCCAGAACCTGATTGTTTTTAATAATCTAGCTTAGATAGCTCTGATACAGCAATGATGCTTTGGGATACACGTTTAGTGAATGCCAAATGAAAGAAAATGCCTACAATGGGTCCTTCGGCTTATTTCAGGCCCTTGAGGTAAAGGGGCAAGAACAAAATAGAATGGCAGAGGGAATTAATTCATTTCTCAAGCAACCCTTTTGCAGGTTAAATTTTAATCTAGTTTTAAATTGCTTTACAAATATTACTCTGATTAAAATATAAGAAAATCAAGAACAAAAGAAAGAACAAAATAAATCTCCAGTAATCCAAGGTATGCAAACCAAATTCATTTCTTAAGTACACTCTTACACACACATACACACAATTTCTTAAGCCCTCCAGGCTTTCTAAAAATTTTAGCATGATGGATATCCTGGAGTTAATTGAAGAAATAATTTAAAATGAGTGTTGATATATTCTGGGAGTTGAAAAAAAAGAGATAGTAACACTAGTGGCTTACAATTTCAAAGCATGATATAAGATTATACTTATCAAATTCTATACATATACCAATAGAAAATATGTTTATTTACCCTCAGGGTACTACTTATGATTATTACATGATGACTTCTACACACTAGAAAATTAGTATCTAATTTAACATCTTATTCAACTTTCTCTTATATTATTCTTTAAACAAATAAGGTGTAATGTGTTTTAGAGAATTCTGCCTTTCCTGGCTAAAGTTACTAGAGAATATTGTGTATATATACAAGAAATTTTAACCTGAGTTATTAGCATATTTGTTAATGACATCTTACATTACATAACCAGAGACTCTCCTATAGTTTTACAAAACTTTAGAGGAAAACCTAGAAACAGTTGTTCAGATATAAGAACAAGAACAGTATGACATATATTAAATTTTAAAAATTTGCTTCATGTTGTTTAGATTTTAAGGTCCCTAAAAATTTCCATTGTGAGCTTCTGCTTCTGAAGACTATGTAGTGGCAAATGAATATTAGACAAAGCTGGGTAAATTGCAAAGGTTATATATATATATTTTTTAAGATTTTATTTATTTATTTGACAGAGAGAGAGAGACAGCGAAAGAGGGAACACAAGCAGGGGGAGTGGGAGAGGGAGAAGCAGGCTTCCGCTGAGCAGGGAGCCTGATGCAGGGCTGGATCCCAGGACCCTAGGATCATGACCTGAGCCGAAGGCAGATGCTTAATGACTAAGCCACCCAGACGCCCCGCAAAGGTTATATTTTTATAGGCATCAGAAAGCAATATAAATCAGATAGACTACAATGTAAGAGAGAGGGGAACCAGTAGGAGGTGAGTTGATAAGTTGAGCAGTATTTTCCTTGAAAGCATTTGTTACACTGGGCACAAGAATGAGATTCTAGTGCAAGCAGAAGAAGGCCACTAGAGAAAGAAAAGTTTTTAGTGGTACAATGAAGCCAGAATAATAAAAGTTGGAGATTTGAGGGCTTTTGAAAAAACAGCCCATCTCTACATGAATTGATTAATCTCATACTGTGTGAAAGGCTAAAGGAATGAACCAAATGATTGTGAAAGGGAGCATGAAAAATTCCATAATCTTGAAAACTCAAGAAACAAAGACCTTTTGGAGGAAACACCTGTTGAGAACCCTCAAAGGAGGGATGGATTAGCATTAAAGATTTACAACTGATACTGCATGGGTACAGTTACTGATTCTAGATGCAGCTGAAGCCAATATTCCAGAAAGGTATTCTTGAGAGATAAGAAAGTGTATGATTTTTTGATATTTGTGTGTCACTGACAAATAAGGTTTGAAGCTTAAAGGCCTCCAACACATGGCCTTAATACATTTACTACAGTGTGAAGCTGTATGAGGTAAAAGGTCAAAGAACTAAGTTAAAAATTTTTGAAGGGCAGAACTGAATCTTCCACAGAGATAGATTAGGTTTGCAAAAGCTACAGCCCAGCCCCAATCCAGCTTGATCCCTGATTTCATTTACCCAATCAGCCCCTCACAGTATTTGCCTAAGCAGAAGAAAGAAGAGACTTCTTTTGTGGAAGTTAACATTTGAAGTCTCTACAGTTTTTACACGCAATGTCTTATATTCAGTCAAAAATGATTATACACAAGAAGCCGAATGGCCATAATCAGCAACCAAGAGCAAAAACAGACCATAGAAACAAACCCACAGATAATCCAGATGCTGAAATAAGCCAATCAAATAATTAAAATAACTATGATTAATGTGCTTACAGAAAGAGAGACAATGATGGGTAAAATAAAGGGGGGGGTAATTTCAAAATACATACTTGCACCTATAAAAATAATTAAAATGGACAGTTTAGCACTAAAAATAAAATATGTGAATTTAGGAAATCAGTGGAAGACAGTATTGGGAAACTGAAGACAGGTCAATAAAAGACATTCAAACTGGAACATCGCAAGAAAAAAGGATGGAAAGAACAAAAAGGAGCACACGAGATATGTGAGTTAGTCAACAGTACTATCAGACATGGAAATGGAGTCCCAGGAGAAGAGGAGAAAGACAATGGAAAAGTTCCCAAACAAATAAAAGACATCAATGTAAATACTCAAAAAGCTTAGACAACCCTAAAAAGATTTTTTAAAAAGTTCAACAGAGAGGGCAGGACTGCACTCTAGCCAGCTCTGTGTCTTGCAACATTATGGGGAGGAGGGCATCAAGTACAGAAAAAACACTTAATTAATCTTTGTTGAAGTAATTACTCCTTGCATAGCCTTCTACTAGCACCATTATTTTTTGCAAATATTTTTGTAGAAATTTCACAACATGATTAAACCTATGAATCAATTACCTCCTAGAATTATGAAATGTTTTCATGAAAAGGGACTTCAGGAATCCCCTAGTTAATAGTTTTAAATTGAACTTTGTTGGTTCCCAGAGCTTTGATTTTGTTCCATTAAAGAGGGCCATGATGGGAAAGAAAGATACTGTGCAGGAAGGCTCTGGGGCACCCATTCCTGCTTTATGCAAAATTGCCCTGCTTTTATCTATTTCACTGGTTTGCACTCACATTTCATTTGAAAAAAAAAAAAAATGTTCTTCAGATTAAAAAAATGGTTGTGGAACCATGAATCTATTGCATTCCCCCCCACCTTTATATAACAGATAATATAATTGAGGCCTGGAGACACAATGTGACCTTCTCAAGGTTACTTTGCTAATTAATGGCAGAATAAGAACCAGACTAAATGTCTCCTGAATTCTGTTCACGGCTTTTTCTAATACATCACACTGCTTCTCCTCATCTTAGAATTTATGGAAAAAAGGGTACTTTTGTAACATAATCATTAAGAACATAGTACTTTCTACCATATCATTTGAATATTTGTTCTGAACTCCTATAAACTCATTATTTTGCTTTCACTGCAAAACAGTCATAATTTAATTTCATTGTTCTTTCCTCTCTTTTTCTCTATTTCCACAATCCCTGCCTCTTTTTAGGCTCCTTATCTCACACTTGCTTAAAGGATGTAGAGGCCTGTATCATATGGATACATATGCTTGTATCATATGGATATGATTATGACCATCTTAGTTCATGGTAATACTTCCTGATCTCAATTTTAGGTTCAAGTCTAGCTCAAGACCCCTTAATTCTAAACTTTGCCTGAATGGCATGACGGGGTAGTCATTCGTTAATTAAAATTTTCCTAGCACTAAACATATTTTTGAACTTGTCTTTATATTGTTTTAAATTAACATCTTTTCATTAAAAACAAAAGTTAATTATAGAGGCATAATAAATACTTGCACAAAACTCAAAATAGACAAAAGAATATACAGTGATAAATAAGTTGTCATCCAATCCCTAACAAATTCATCTTCTCTGGGATAACAAATTTTCTTGTGTGTAACGTTAGTGATAATCTATGTATACGGCAGCATCTATGTATCTAATGTATGTATTTTCCTTTTTTTTTTTTTTTACACAAATGGGACTTTACTATAACACTATTCTGTACCTTGCTGTTTTCATTTAAAAATATTCTTTTTTTTTAAACTGTTCTTTATTTTGCATACTTTAATCTCAGAACAAAATAAACAAAACAAAACAAAAAAAACCAAAATACACATCCAAACCCCGTCAAATATCGGAAGGGATAGGGCTTGAGGGCCCTCTTTCCTGCCTCTTTTTAAAAAGATTTATTTATTTATTTGAGAGAGAGTGAGCACGAGCTGGAGGAGCGGAAGGAGAGGGAGAGAGAATCTAAGGCAGACTCCACACTGAGCGTGGAGCCAACACAGGGCTCAATCTCATGACCCTGAGATCACTACCTGAGCTGAAACCAATAGTTGATGCTCAACTGACTGCGCCACCCAGGGCCCCTTAATAATATTCTCAGATGTGACTCCTTATTTGTACTCACAGAGATGCTTCATTCTCCCAAATGGCTGCATAGTATTTCATTGTATGTATTGAAATACAATTATTGTATCCTCTACTGATGGATACTTGGGTTGTTTTCACTGTTTTTATATAGCAAGTAATGCTGCAATGAGTACCATGCATTTTGCCCATAAGTGAGAATGTCCTAGAAATAAAATTATTAGGATTATTGCATTTCTGGGATAGGTATTGCTAAATTGCATTCCAATGATATTATAACAAATTGTACTTTGATCCTTATAATGTTTATAACAATTCACACTCATACCCTTGCTAACAAGTTGGTTATAAAACTTTTTTTTAACCAATATGCTAGGTGAAATGGTGTTTCATTACTTTGCATTTATCTTATGAAGACTGTAGATGAACATTTTTCCAAACATGTTAGTGACAGTTGTATTTCTTTTTCTTTTGTCCATTTTCCTATTATGTTGTAAATTTTTGTATAGATTTGTAGGAATATTACATCTATTAAAAATTAGTTCTTTTGAGATATGTGTGAGAAAAATACTTCCCAATTTGTTTTCTTTTGATATTTTTATGACATTCTTTTGCCATGTGGATGTTTTTGTGTTTATGCAACATTATCATTATGCAACATTTATCATTATCATTTTAAATGGTTTTTGAGTTTCCCGTCATATACAGAAAGACCTTTCCCATTCCCTTCCCTTTAGTGTATAATAATAAAGTCATATAAATATTTTAAAAGGTCTATATTTTTGTTTAGTATGCTAATAATTTCATTTTGCAAGTTTTAGTCTGACCAATTGAGAATTTATTTTGCTATAAGCTATGAGGTAGGGATACAGCTTTATTTTTTCCTGACACTAAACCTAATTTTAAGAGATTTTTTTCTTCCTGTTTTAACAAAACTTTCCATTAACCTTAATAATTAGCCTTTTCTCTTAAGGTTGTAACTGAAGGGCAGAAATCTAGTTTTTAATAATTGGTGCAATACTGAGCATTAAGTTCACTCTCAATACATGTTTATAAAACTGAAATGATACAGACAGCAGAGTACTATAATGATCACTTCTATAAAATATGTAGATATTAGATCAATCTCATTTTATATTTTTTCCTTTTTTCAAGTTCAAATGAATAATTTAATCGATTCCATTTATTTTTTTCTTTCTAGCTAATGTTGGAATACCTATTTCATAAATAAATTGTATTCTCAAATGTGATCACTTTTATTTAAATCTGTTAGTTTTCCTCAGTATTATATATTTTAAACACTGAACATAAGTCACTGTCAATAACTTGTAAAAATTAGTCAAAAATGGAAAGACAAAACAAATCACATAACTTCCCTTAGAGAAATGTAGAAAACATTTTTCATTTCTGTGCTCATGTTACATCCTCAATATTCTCTCCGGTATGTATACTACAAAGTGGGGTTTGGAAACCACATTAAAAACAAACTTTATGCATTAGATGAAGATTAAAGAAATTGAAATAAGAATATGCTGTAATTAAAAAAATGGCTGTAAGAGTTAGAAAGAACTGCTAGTGACCATACATTACGAAAGTCCCTGGACAACAGACCCAACGCCCATCAATATTTTATGTATGTTTTATTTGCCTATTTATCCTGCAGTTCAATAAAAATTACATGTTGCTATGGGAACATGAAAAATCACAGATACCTGCTCCACTCAGAGGTATGGCATTTCACTTTCTTAATGAAACACACACATCATAGGGGCTTACGCCTTGTATTTGGTCATAACTTTTGGAAAGTAAAATCTGTTATAGAATAATCAGTTATTTTTGGTATTTGTACCGATTTAGCCAAAGTGCTGGAAATACTACATAAACAAACAAACAAACAAAACAAAACATACATCTAGAACAAGGTTAAGTCAAAGCTCTGCCTTCCCTTAAAGTATGAAGATTTGTTTTTTTTATATTTTTAAAAATAGTATCTAGGTTAATGCCCACCTGTGGGTAACATGATTCTTTTTAGAAAGAGAAAGAGGATAATTTTTTTTTTTCCTAATGGGGACTGGAAAGGTGACTTCAAGAAACATAAAGCCCCTACCATTTTGAGGAGACATGTTTCCACTCTCCTGTTTTTTCAGAATCCATTCCAAGTGGACTAAAAATTCCACACCAAGATTTCCCAGTGCCCGCCACTGGTGCAAACAGTACCTAGTGATGTCTGCACAAGTGTCAGAGAGGTGGAGAAATCCTTCAAATCTGTTAAATGTGGAATAAAGAGGAGAATAACTTGAATTAAATTCCTGTCCCCACTTGAAATAGACTCTGACTGTGCCTCTGTACCTGGCCCTGATTTTTGCATGAAAATATTCCTTTTGTCCCTATCTGGTGCTAGCCTTCAAAAAGGAACAGGGTTTAAAAAGCAGGAAATAATGTGAGATTTTAAGCAAACAGTTCAATATTCTTTTAGAATGCTCTCTGTATTCAAAAGCACTTTGATTTATATCTTTAGGAGTCTTTGAAACTGTACCTCTTTTAAAAGACCATCCCTGATTTGGGGTCTTTGTTCCTTTATGAGCTTTGTCCCCGATTTCTAATATAGAGACCCGAGAGGCATGTTGTTAAAGGAAGGAAAAATAATTTTTAAAAAGCCTGGCAAACTGTGTTAAATATGCTTTTGAAAATTAAGTTTAATATAAAGTTCAGTATAACCATCACCATTGAAAGTATTGTCTGTGCCAAATAACTCTTGCGATAAAAATATCCTTTGTTTTCCTGTAATGTAATTAAAAGTGAACCCAAAAGGGCAGCAATAAATCAAGGTGCACAAAAGCAGAAAAATATTATAATTAATATTTAACATAAGTTTTGATTGCTTTTGGAGTAAGTATTAAAAATATCAATTAGAATATATATTCAAAGTTTTCTTCCTTTCCCATTACACAGTGGAAGGGGCTATTTTTAATTCTGGATACTACAAACCAAATAATACATAGTCCCTAATTAAATAAAAGACTGCAATTGAATTGAGAGTTTCTGCTGATGTCATACATAATGAGAGCACAGCTCGAGGTATGAATGAATAGCAGCCGAACCCTGAGAATGAATTACAATGTTAGTATTCAATCAGGGACTAGGTATTGTTATTTGTAATAGATGTAAAATGATTATTATTATTTTTTAAATACAGACAAAGAGAAGGAAATTTGAATTCAAAAATCTGAGACTAGGAGGCAAAAAGATTAGAAAGTATGTGATTAAAGTGGATATACTGTATTGGAAAATGAAATGTACAAATTTACTAGGGAATAATTCCTTTATATATTATATATAGATAAATAACTAGGTAGAACCATATCCATATCTATGTGGGGATAGATGTGTGTATAGAGCCTCTAAATAGAATAAGACTTTCATTTTGCAGGCATTTATTTTAAAATATTAAAAAGGAACTTATGAGATAATGAAAGGGTAAAATGGTATACATTTAACTGAGCTAAAATTCTGCATAAAATGCTATGATTTACAACTGCTATCAGAACATATCAAAGACTGTCTTTGAGAACTTATTTTCAGAGGCACATTTTTAATTTCCACATATGGTGAATTAAGTATGTAAATCCAATATGGCTAATTATTTATTGTTGTTGAGTATTGACAATATGCTTGACTTAGCATAAGGCACGGAGAATAATGTGTTTTCCACCCTAAGGGGTTTCAGACAAAAGGAGACAGTGACTTCCACCTCTTCTTTTTCCTCCTCCTGCTTCCTAACTCAGATTATCACTATAATACAAGTACTCGAGAATGTCATTTCCAGTCTTTCACCTACTCCTTCCCCAAAATTTTGCTGGTCACTCCCCCTGTCTTATTGCCAGTGGGAAAAAATAGACTATATTCAATATAAGATACATTCAACTCTAGATCAAAAGTGTGGAATTGTACTTGAGGCACCAAGACAGGTAGAAACTGAAAGTTTTGAGGGAAACAAGTAGGAGTAGAGAGCTTTGAAAGAATTTCAGAAAATTAATAGGTCAAGACACTGATCGCTAAAAATGAAGAAAAATAATACGACAAAGAAATAATTATATAGAAAAACTCCATGAGTTCTGTAGAACCAGAACCCCACAGTCGTAATGTTCATCAATTCAAAATACTACTAGTGCAACAATTTGGCTTGCTACTTATTTGTGTATAACACCTACCTGGAACGTAGTCAGTAACGAGAAAATAAGCAAAGGTTCCTGGTTCTCAAGGACAAGAGGAATGATAGAATTAGAACTATCTCACAATTACTCATTGACTTTATCCCACACCACAAATACAACTTTCTTAGAATATTAATACTAATACTACCATCACCAATTAGATTCCTGAAGACAGTTAAGTATGTTTTTGGCCATTGCTTTCCCATTCTTGCATCATTTCTTTTAGAGTTGTACTATATCTACATTGAAAGAGCATGTAATCTTAGTCCTACAAATATACATATTCACAAAAGTCTTTGTTGATGCCTCTCTGGTCATTTTGGTTATCAGAAACTTTCTTGGCTTCTGTATAGATGTCGATAACTGGTGGATACAGTGGTTTTTGTTGGTTTGTCGTCATCGTTTGCATTTTGGGGATTGTGGTGATATGTTGTCACTTTGTCTTATTGCAAATACTGTCTAGTGGGTTCTGGTGTGGGCATCTAGTTGTTCCATTTTTTCTATGAGGGTGTTGAGGAACATCTAAAAACTATATTGCCCTACAGTTGCTATCTTTCCAAAATTCTGTCCTAAATGTTTTCAGTGCATTATTTTACTTAATTTTTACAATGAGCTTAGAAATCAGTCTTAATGCCCCCATTTAAAAAAAATAAAAACAGAAGACTTGTCAGTGATAAATACTTGCCTAAGATCAGCCAACTGCTGATGGAAAGCTATTTGACCTCTGGTCGAACTTGTCAGTCCATACATTTAGCCCCACTTCTGCACTGCACTAATTTCATACATGGCATAAATATTTTTTTTAAACTGAGGCCTTTTAACTTCTAAATAAGATAAGCTTTCAAAGGAAAATTTCGATGCAATAGCCAAGTTGTAATAATCTTGCCCTATACAAAATAACACTATGTGTATTATCACACACACATACATGATTTTCTTTCAGAACTTTTGTATAATCACTAAAGAAATTTCCACCAGATTATTTTTAAAAACTCCTGCATGAATGCTCTATGTTTCTGGTAAGTGGACTGCTTTCATCAAGCCTTTACTAAATACTAAGAATAGGTAGTATCATTTGTGGACAGAACACAAGACAAATGATCGGAATTCCTAGGTTTCATTCTTGATTCTGTCATCAGCATACTGTGTGGCCTCCTGAAAGCCCATTTAGTCATACGATTATAGACTCCTTCAACACTGACATTAATTCACTCCTGCAAAGTTAGTTTCTGGTATCTAATGTCCTTTGACATCATCTGGAGACAATAGTTGGAGCAAATACGATAAGAGGCACATAATGGATTATGTATTGATGACATAAAGGAGGCATGCATAATAAGGAGTGGAAAATAAATTCTAAGCAAGTATTACAATAAAGGGATTGTTCCATTCTCTTTAAGAATAGAAAAAAAGGCATTTTTGGTTTTCAAAATCCATTCAGATAAGAGTTTCATTAATAAACTAATTTCTCTAATTTTGTGTTGGTCAGTATCTGAGATGGATTTTTATACATGAGAAACTTCCATGGAAAATACCCTATTTTCAACTTCAAATTCGTGGCTTGGCAATAAAAGTGCCACAGAAAACCCAAGGTTACTTGGGAGGAATCAGTTTCAGACATACATATATTTGGATATTTTCTCACTAGGAGCTGAAGTGGATTAAGTGTTGAGGGCTAAAAGTAAAATGAAAGGGACAGTCAGAGAGCAGTGGGAATTCTTGGGCATTCCGGCTTCAAAGTCTTGCATTTTCATGGAGTTTCTCTGTGTATATGCAGTGAGAATTAAAAGGTAAATCCATACTCTGAAATGTTTTCCTTCTTCCTCTCACTGTCAGAAACAAATTTAGAATTATTATGTAATTCTCTCATTACTAACATCTGTTTACACCAAGTTATATAGCATAAGGAAAGACATGAATCTCTCTGGTTTGGATTCTTTCAAAGTGACCTAAAATCTTTGCCACACTGGAGCATTTTCTATGTATACACAGGGAGGAGAGATGGAAGAGGAGGAGAAAGTGACTAGATGTAATGCCATAGAGAAAACAGAGTCCAGGAATCATTTGGACTGTGCCCTATAACTCAGTCTATAGGGTTAAGTAGTCATCCCTGCTATTTCTTCTTTATTGTGAGCTAACATTCTAGAGAGAACTTCACCTAACAGGATGGAAGTTCCAAGTGTTTTTATTTTAAGTATGTGTGGGAAAAAAACAGTAATAGAATCACTTCACTTCATGAACAGGGCAAACCATGTTAATTCATTATAATTTGAGGCTAATTATGTGTGGATGACACTGAATAGCAGTAATTATTTTAGATCCAAATCACAGTGTCTTCAAGCTATAAGACAAGTAGGGAGAATATAACCTATACTAAGATTTCTAAATGGTTCATTCAGACAGTTCAGAGATCCTCTGAGACCACTTTCCAGTATCTAAAAGTTTAGATGCTCTTGGGTAGAAGTATGGTAGGGAATGTGAGGAGGTAGAAGAGACTCTAATGACTCCTATCCCCACACAAAAATCAGTCCCATCCTCTGCACTCTGGCATTTCTTCTGTTCATTGCAGTCCTTAATCTCACTTTGAAAATACTTGCATCTTAACCACTCAGTTGTTGAAGTTTTACATTTTCTGGCCAACTTCACAGATAAGTAAATCCCAACTTTAGCTATATAATCTCATTAAATGCAGAACCAACAAGAGAAGGGAACAACTAGAATCCACGAGCATAAGTCATAAATTTTGATGCAAATGGGGGCATGGGTAGAGTTTTGAACAATGAATCTGCTTCCAAAGCAACTAAAAGGGCATTATGAAGTTTTATGGACCTATGTGTTAAACAGGATAAAAAAATGATGATGATGATGATAAAGAAGGAGGAGGAGGAGGAGAAGGAAGATGATGTAAGATAAGAAATGAAGAGTAAAATCATCTTTCCTCAATCTGGTTGTTGTTTGTAAAATCTAGTCTCCTCCATTAAAATCTGATATAATATTTCTATAGACATCATAATAATCATAATATTTCTATGGACATCATTATTTTTATCTGTAAAGTGGCTGTCTTTCCACTGGGGCACTGGCCTTTATCCACACCGCCCTTGTTTTGTGGGACTATCAGTTACAGAGCCCAATGAACATAGAGTTGAGCATATGACCCAGGATGGATCAATCCTATGGTATCTCATCTTTTTGGCCATGATGGTTGACACATGAGTCACACAGGTAGAGCCCTTTTACAGATTTAATACAGATATCAGGAGAGACAAGTTTCTCTTCCATTTGGATAACAAGCTATAAAGAACTAGTCTGAAATTATAATGTTGCCAGCAGCAATCTTCTTTAGTGTGAGAGGATCTGGACCATCTGGCAAAATGGAAAAAAGCAAGTATGAAAAAAAATCTAGCTGCACTAATAGTTAGTGAGAGAGCAAGCCCTGACACCATCTTTGAGCCTCTGAATCCAGCCCTTCTTGAAGCCAATTCAACATTTAACTTCTCAGTTGCATGAGGCAATCACTTTCTCTTCCAGATATTTTAGTTTTGGTTTTTGTTTTTGTTTTTAGGGGGCTAGTTTGAGTTTGTCTTTTATTATATCAAACTAGAAAAGTTTTGACTAATATGACTGGGAAGGTCATGACTAATTATTTTGCATTTGCATAGTTAAAACCCCAGAAGACAGTAAGAAATAATCAATTAGGGTGGGTAAATCGACTTCATATCTACTTGAAATGACTGATTTGACTATTTACCAGTAACTGAAACATAAGTAACAACTTTATGGATTTTATGGATTAAAATGAAACTTTATGGATTAAAAGTAATTCAACAAAAACAAAAATAAACCTCAATAAAATATTTTCATGTATTAATTTACCTGGGGTTTAGATCACAGGTTGAGAAACTTTTTTTTCATAACAGGTCAGAAAGGAAATATTTTTGGTGTTGTGGGCCATATTATCTTTGTTACAACTAATCAAATCTGCTGTTACAGCATGAAAACAGCCACAAACAGTACATTAAAAAGTAGCATGGTTGTATTCCAATAAAACTTTATTTACAAAAACAAGTGAGGAGCTGGATTTGGCACATGTGCTAGAGTTTGCCAACCTCTATTTAGGAGAGTAACTCTGTATTTTTCTAATTCACTTCACCACAAATTTCCTAGAATAGCTACATTCTACCGGGTGACATATTTAGCCTCATAAAAGATTCAGAGATGTGTATGAAAAGTTCCTACCCTTAAGGACTTTGCAATATAATAGGAAAATAAGACAAGTTTATCCCTAAATTATCATTCAAGCCAAATATCTAGTGTCTTAAACATAAAATAAAATTATACGGAAGCCCAGAGGTGGAGATTAAGTCTACTGAGAGCGTTTTTTCCCCCAATAGTCTGTAAGGATATTATTTACTCAGGATGATACTTAATCCCATGTTATTCTATGTTGCTATGTGACAGGGAGGAAAAAACAGAATGATTGCACTCTTCTCTTTCCTCGCCTTGGAAGGTAGATTCTTTACCCTGCTCAGAAAAAGAGACCTTTTGGTGTTGATCTGAATTTAATAGTGGAAATGTTCAATTAAAGATGGGGAAAGAGAGCTGGTAGCAATAACGCTACAAAAGAAAGGACATGGAGATGCATAAGGAAGCATAAGGAAGAACTTACCATTTCCTGTTCCAGATTTGGAATGAGATTATTAGGAACAAACCCTTATTCTAAAAAATATCCCTATCACATCTGAATGTTTGGAGTCATATTTCTGTTGCTTTTGAGAGTTGTAACATGCAACAGAGGGCATTAAAATGGGAGGGAGAAGACCCAGATTAAATGGATGTTAAATATATAAATGATATTGGATGTTTTGAGTTAGAAGTCTTTGGAAAGCACACATGGTATGTCCTTTTTGTACACTGCTTTCTGCAAAATCCTCACGTCCAAGACAGGTCATAGGCAGGTGGGTAGGGACATAAGAAGGAGGTTCTGTGGGTTGGACTCCGGTACTCTTACCCTCAGCTCAACCAGAGCTAATGGGTTTTTAACCTGTTTTATATACTAGGGTTCCAGATAAGATAGTTGAAAAGAAGGCACTAAGACTTGAAAAAGAAATGCTTTAACACTATTGAGTTGAACCAGAGGTGTCACACAGGTTGAGTTGGAGCCAGAACTAGATCTCACAGTTAGTTTCCTTTTTGACTACCCAGGACTGCTCTTTTGTGTGCATTCTCAAATATGAAGGTGAGCTGCCTGAATCCATAAATGGAAGTAAATTGCATTCAAATGATCAGCTCTGGATTCACACATTATGTTTAATACTAGAATCCCTGCTGTGGCCAAGTGCTATGTTTCCTGTGTGTTTGCTTAGAGCAAAGGACTACCCACATATTTGTTAAATCAAATTGAAGGTATTTGTGCCTCCATACCTGATAAATTAGATGTACAATTTTCTCATCCTCTGAGATCAGTCTCCTTGGAACTGGGCTTCCCCTTCGCCTCTTACATAACTGCTTCTGCCATTTCATCAAGAAATGCTGGCTCTCTAAAAGGGGAACCATATTTTCCTTCTTCATTGTAGTACTGAGTCTTGGGACAAATGGCTCCAAATGGACCTGGTCAGTCTCTGAGGACATCTATGACTGTATCCTTTCACACTATGGTTTGCTTTTCTCTCCTACCACATTGTTATTCTGGCTTGTAGAGTCCATCCAAGCATCCTACTTGTGCTTACATTCACTTGTGCATATACTATACAAAATTTCTTCATTTATGTGAGTTCCTGACTACCTTGCACTGAAAATTTCTACTTGAAAAATTCTATCTGAATGATTTTTGGTAACATTCTCTGTTTTAGTGGAAGTCAAAGAGGTCTACTTAATTTATTTCTCTGGTCGATGAGTCACTTGGGTTCTTATTCCCCAACGCAGAGATATAAAGTAAGATTCCTGCTGCAACAGGAATAATGAATAAGATGAGTCATAGAAGAATGAGTATTGGTAAAAAGGCTGCAGTACAAGGAGTGATTAGTTTTGGCTGTCCACAAGTTCTAACTCATAAGACACATACTCATAGATAAAACCTTAATGTTCAGTTCTTACTGAAGTAGTTTATTTACTGTTCAATGAAACAACTGTCCTCTGGCATGCCCACCAAACACCAACACAGAATTACCTGGTAATCTGTTTAGATGTGATATACAACAATCCCCACAACAACCAATAATTTGAGGGGCTGAGGGGGTTCCAGACACTGCTCTAAGTGCTTCAATTTCACCATCTGCTGAGAGTCAAGAGCCAGAAAAGAGTCAGATCCCACCCATCTCTCTTCAAGCTTGCCATTTTGGCAAAGAGTGCCAAAAGGGGTAGGAAGGTAGTTCTACGACAAAATATTTCATAGATCTTAGGGAAAATACAGTCCACAGAAATGAAGAGCTTTGTATTAGCCTCCACAAAATGAACAAGCTTGAAGGAGAGACCACTACACTGAAGACTGAAGATGGGAATGAATAGTACCATGAAATCAATAACGGAATACCATTTGCTCTATTTTTTTTAAATATCAGCTTTTGGATCAATGAACAAATTTTAGCAAGCATTTACTTCACTTTAAGTTTCATATATTTTGTATAACTATTGCGAAAGTTCTGTGTGAATGTATTAACCATAAAACATTTACTGAATTAAACACAGATTAGGAATGTCACAAAATTTTTTAAGTCAAAGAATTAAATATGTATACTTAATGACTTTTATAGGTGCTCATTCTTATCTAAAAATAGGATAACATATTTTAAGGGAACAAAATTCTTTCACCAACAGTCATTTGTAGTTATAACACTGAAACATTCAAATTACAGCTAGAAACATAGAAGTTTTTAAAATTTCACTGAAAGACAAATTATTTTAAATAATTTTTTACATAAATATTTAGTTGCTGGCATAAAGGCTAAAGTATCAGAAGCCAGGGGGAAGGAACCTGTAACAGTTATAAAAGTAACAATAGGCTCAAAATATAAAAAGGACCAATTCAGCTGGTTTAAAAAAAGAAAAGAAAGCACAATAGCACACCAGTAAGTTCACCTATTATATAATTACAGGTTTTGTATACAAGTGCAGACAAGCAGACAGAATAAAAACCTCCTCTAGGAAATCCAAAAAACTTGGCAGGTCTGGCCAGGTGGGATGTGATGCTGGTACCAACAACAAAAAGAAACAGACTGCAACTAGGGTTTGGCCTAAGTCTGAATTTGGCTTCTCTTTGCTAAACAGCAGTTTGCGACAAAACTCTGGGAAACAAAGGGAAAATGGAAAGTGCTAGAGAATTAAGGCATGGAGCTCAGGTAACTAAAAAAAGATGTTGTCAGTCACAGGCTTTGCCAGCCAATGTTTTTGCCTTCATTTATGAGAACAACTCACTTGAGGTCTTTCAAGAACTTCAGAAGACAGGAATTTTATAAACAAAGCTCTTTATCAAAAGGCAAAGGAGGAGACAAATAAAACTGTTTTTAGAACATGGCACCATGGCGATGATGTACCATTCACAGATGTGCTTTATACTAAAAAAAAAATCTCAGATTTGACTGTGGTCCTGGGAACTGATGAACCCAGACTTCAGAAATGTATGAGCAATTTATTTCCTTTTTTAGCATACTTATCTTTTTCCCAATTGCTTTCCACAGTATATTTACTTGTCATGCAGGGAACTCAAAATATAATCCAGCAATTCCACATCTGGTTATATATCCAAATAATTGAAAGCAGGGACATCAAGAGATACTTGTACACCCATGTCCACAGCAGCACTGTCGGCAATAGGCAAAGAGTGGAAGCAACCCACATGTCCAGCGATGGGTGAATGGATCAACAAAATGTAGTCTCATTTTCAATGGAAAATTATTCAGCCTTTAAAAGGAATGGAATTTCTGACACACGCTACAACATGGATGAATCTTGAAGATATGATACCACTGAAATAGGCCAGTCACAAAAGGACAAATATTATACGATTCCTCTTATATGAGATTCCTAGAGCGGTCAAGTTCATAGAGACAGAAAGTAGAATTGAGGACATAGGGACTGAGGAGAAGGAGACTGGGAGGTCAACTAGGGAGAATTTCTATTCTGCAATAGGAAAACTCTTTGCAGATGGATGGTGGTGATGGCTGCACAACAATGTAAATGTATTTCATGTCAAGGAACTGTACATTTACAAATGGCTAAGATGGGAACTTCTAGGTTAGGTGTATTTACTCTATTTTTTTTTTTTAAATCAAGTATTTGGAGGCATGGAGGGAGGAAGCCAATGAATAACAACGGCTCTGCCACTCAAGAAGCTCCCAACACCAGCCAGAGTTTGGGACTGATGATGGGTTGCTTACAAGTGGCTGCAGATACTGTTGGTGCCTTGCCTGTAGTCCTTTAGCCACTTGCCATTTGTTCACTGAACTCCAGCGCCAGCCCCAGCACCCTTTGCCTGATGGATTTCATTAGCTGCCAGGGCTGGCTTTTCCTGGGTAAACAGCAAGCCAGAAGTGCCAGGAAATTAAAGCCCCTTGGGAACAGACCTCAATCAATGACTGATGGGAACCAGTGTACAAACGCCTCAGCTCCCTCACCCTCTTGAGTGGGATGGATAACTGTGAGACAAGTGTTTTACACCATTTCCAAAATTTCCCAGCAGAACTGCACCCATGTTCGTGCCAGAACTTGCTTAATAATGTACCTTTATTGGATTTTTTCCCTTTTCCTTTCTGTGAAGGTTAATTTTATGTGTAAACATGAGTAGGCCATAGTACCAGATATTTGGTCAAATATTTTTCTAAACGTTTCTGTGAAAGTATTGTTTAGACCAGTTTAGCATTTATTTTTTTAATTTTTTAAAGAGATTTATTTATTATTTGAGAGAGAGAGAGAGAGAGAGTGTGAGTGGGGGGAGGGGGAGGGAGAGGCAGAGGGGAAGCAGACTCCCTGCCGAGCACAGAGCCTGACTGGAGCTCCATTTTAGGGCCCCAAGATCATGACCTGAGCCTAAATCAAGAGTCAGACACTTAACTGCCTGAGCCATCCAGGCACCCCGACAAGATGAGCATTGAAATCAGCAAATTGAGTGAAGCAGATTACTCTTCATACTGTGAGTGGGCCTCATCTCATCAGTTGAAGGTCTTAATAGAAAAAGATTCCTCTCCCCCAAAGAAGAGGGAATTCTGCCATCAGACTGCCTTCATGCTTGAAATGCAAGATCAACTCTTCCCTGGGTCTCCAGCCTGCTGGCCTTTGCAGATTTTAGATTTGCACCTCCACAACTGTGTGAGCTGATTTCTTAAAATACATCAATCTCCCTCTCCATCTCTCTATATCTTCATCCTGTTAGTTCTGTGTCTCTAGAATACTAATGTACTTTCTGCTCCCACACCAGTGTTGCCTGGGAAACACTTTCCAACTTAACCGTATTGCACTTGAATCCTTGACTTAAAGATGTGGTTCTCCCTCCAGAACACACTTAGTAAATTTCTGGAGACATTTTTGGCTGTCATGATTGAGGGTGCAGGTAGAGGCCAGGAATACTGCTCAACATCCTACAGAGCTCAGGAGAGCTTCCCACAGCAAAGACTCACCCAGCTCAAAGTGTCAAGATTGAGAACCCTTGACTGGCTTCTGGGGAAACCCAAACTAAGGCAGGGGCTAAAATGAAAAAAGGTAGACATTGCTAAATTAGGGGAAGTTCCAGAATTGGGGTTGTTACAAATTTGCAAAACAAAGAAATGGAAATACTTGCATGAGGGGGGCAAGCCTATTAGAGAACCAGTTTATTCTGCCAACCTGAGGTTGCCTCTTCCCTTTAAGCTGGCTGTGCCTCACAATGGAAATAAAACCATGTGAGCTTTGCATCTGTGTGGTCAATCCTCACACACGGAAATCAGCATAAAAGAAGGGCCCCAGGAGGATGGTTGATGATAGACAAAGATCCTTCCTGGGCATTCCAGTGCCGTACTAATGTGCTAAGTTGTGCCCAGGCTCCAGCCTCATAGAGCGTGGAATTCAAATTCATGTCTCAGCGAAAAGACCAATTATTTAACATCACTGAGCTTTGGGAAGGTCCTCAAAAGGTCACCCTTGCCAAGGTTGCATCTGTGAATTCCCTGGGCCTCATGCATGGGATTTCCGGCTTTATGAAAAACATGATTGGTTGTCATCTGTGTTCGCTCATTTTCCTTCATTGGAACTAAATTCTTTCTTGGCCACATTAAGAATTGAGCCTGTCAACACTTCCATATGCTCTCCAGGAAGAACGGTCACTCCCTCTCAACCAGCCTTGCCAGAAAATCTCTTTTCAGTGTTACCTGTCAAGTCTCTTGTTTCTCCTGGGAGATGCTATTTTCCTCAGTCATCTGGATTGTTCGAGTTCTCTGGGAGTGTGACTTTAACAGGCACTTCAGGGTGTTGCGATACCAGTTCCTCACTATCTGTGTGTTGTTCATTTTCAGACAATCAATTGCAGAGCTTGCCTTGGCGTCTTTGATAATGGGGTTGGATCCAGGGCAGAAAAGCGGGGCCAGCAGTTGGTGAGAAAAAAAGTGAGAGTCAAAGAGAAGCCTCCAAGAAAACGTTTCTGGCTGCTTTGCTAATGCTTGGATTGATTTGATGCGGAGATATTCTTGGAGAGTTTTGATTATTAATGTGCCTAATTCTACAGCTTCCATGTAGGAAGTGAGTTCTTCTATAAAGTGGGATCCCATGAGGAATTCACAGCATGAGATCAACAAGTCCAGCCTCTTGCCTCACACAATATGTTGACCAGAACGTCCATGATTAAAGCTTTGATTCTGCCACTGAAAATGCCAGACACTCTTCTGGGGCTGTAACAATAGCTTCTGTGCCACCTGATTCTATTCCAACATGAGAATAGCAGAGAAGAATATCAGAACCTGTAGTTTTATAGACACAGTTTGGAAAAATGTATGAGAAGGAAATAGTCAAACATTATATTTAGCTTTGAAAACTGTGAGCTGAGACCCTTGTGTACTGAAAACCCATTGGTTTGAATTCTAATTTTATCTGTGTTATGAGTTATAGTCTTGGAAGAGTTACTTAATTCCACTGGGCCTTAGTTTCCTCAATTGTAAAATTAGGGAGTGGGCAGGACCTGATCCAAAGAGCCTCCCCATTCAGGCTTTCTTTGAGTCCTAGCAAAGATGGGCAAATCAAACTTCATATCATAAAGATTGATTTCATAATATTAGTTAGCCTATTCCCCAACCACTGGATCGATGGCAGAAACACTGCTGATAGAGACCAAAAAAAAAAAAGAAATGGAAGAGATGATTTTGCACATGTGAGTTTGATTTGGGATTGATTCAATGAATACCTTGTGAAGAAAACATGAGAGAAACACTTTCTTTAAGCCAGCAAAATATACTAAGTCTATGAAGAAATGATTAGCATGGCTACACGTGGGGAGGAGAGAATTTTTAGGAGAGGGATTCTCTCTCATCATGTGTTCTACCATTTACCATACAGAACAGCCCACAATGACTTATGTTGAGATCCAGGGAGTAGAAAGTATTGTTTATGAACATAAACTGTTAACATGTGAAAATCATAAGTTGGTCACTGTCTTAATTAGGATTCTCCCCGCAGACCCTGGGACAAAGATTTTGGTGTGGTTGGCTTATTGAGGAGGTGATACTAGAAATCAGAAGAGGGGGAGTTGGAGAAGTGAGACAAGGAAAAGAGAAAAGCCAAGGGGGAGCATGAATAAGCAGCTTGCCCCAGTAGGGAACCAGTGTTCAGTCACACTGGTGCTATTCTGAGCAACTGCGTAAGAATTATGGTCATAACTGACTCACTGAAGGACAGGAAGTATTGGGCATTTATCTACTCACTCTCATTTCCCTTTTGGTTGAAGGCTGTTCTGGGGGACATCGACTGCCTGCCATCCTGGGTAGTGACTGCCTGCTGCGTTGTTCTATTTGCACCCTCCCACAGCTTCAGAGAGAGCAAAATGGAGAGAGCCTCAGCACACACTGCTTCTGAGACATTTGCAAGTAGAGAGAACTGCCCATCTCAGTTGCCTTGAAGTCAGCTGGGTCACTGGACATAGCATGGTGCATCACAGTGCCACATTTATTTCAATCACATATAGTATATTTACATCTTAATTCAGCTAACAGGAGAGAAGTATATGTGCTATAACTTTTTAAAGCTTAGAATGATAGTTAAGATGGAGACTTGAAAAAAATTATCTATAATACCAAGTTAGAAATATCTTTCAAGGATGGGGCTTGGAGAAGAGGGTAGAAGATGCTTAGGGGATGTCCATTCTGGACAAGGTGGCCAATAGCTGAGCACATGAGCTCAGGCTTCTGTGTTCCCTTTTCAAGGCATGACTGTACCCACACTGGGAGCCAGAGGTGCATGAGCCAGCACCAAGCAACTGATTACTTACCCTTTCACGTCGTCCTTCTATATATATATTTTTCCCTCTGGATTTAAAAAAAAAAAAAAAAACTTGGATAGAGAGAGGGACAATAAACACGACTTAGAAAATATATCAGCCCTATTCTTTATACACCTTTATTTAGGTTTGGGCAATCCTATCTCTGAAGGACATACTTAAGAACTCTTGATTTGGACTTTGATATTCCAAGCCCACAAACTTCCAAAAAACCCAGAGGGGAGCATTTTATTCAGTTGAATATGAAAAGAATACTCATAACTTCATTGGCTAATCATGGCCCTTTTGATTTAAGGATCAGAGTCCCCATTCAAGCTCAGATAAACAAAGGGGGATTTATTTTAATGATAGAACACAAGAGATGCAGAGACTCAAAGAAAGCACATTTGGGCTTCACAAGGGCTGAAATCAGAAACTAGAAATTCAGCAATGAAATCTTTCTCCACTTAATAGAGGCTGTGCTTTTCTCTCTGTCTCTGTCTGTCTCTCACACATACACTCCCCCTTTCTGACCCCAACTTCCTCTACTGACTTTTATTCTAGGGCCTCAAATAACCCCCACTCATAACTTTCCAGTTCTAGTAACCATTTTCAACCAAAAATTTCCTGTTTCTCTAACAGCAAATTTCCAAAAGAGGAATCCATCGTATCCATCCCAATTCACACTAGACCAGACGAGTCACAAATTGCTGGAAACTGTACAAATGGTTCCCATCTTCTGTTCAATCAGCTGTTGCAAGGGCCAGGGTCACAGAGACCACACATATCCCATTCCTGCCAGCTTCCTGTGTTCGCAAATAAAGTTTTGTTGAAAAACAGTCACACCCATTTGTTTATATAAGATTCCAATGGCAGAACTGAGAAGTTGGAACTGAGACCTTATATCCCATAAAGCCTAAAACATTTATTATTGGCTATAGACTGAACTGAGTCCATCCTCTCCCCAAATTTATATTTTGAAGCCTTAGCCCCTAGTGTGATGGTATTTGGAGGTAGGGACTTTGGGGCGTAATTAGGTTTTCATGAGGTGTTGAGGGTGGGACCCTCACAATGGGATTAGTGCCCTTATAGGAAGAGAGAGAGAGATCTCTCCATATGCGTGCACTGAGCAAAGACAATGTGAACACAAAGCAAGAAGGCATTCATACCCAAGCCAGAAAGTATGCCCTTATGAGGATCCAAATCAGCCAGCTCCTTGATATTGGACTTCCAAACTCCAGAACTCTAAGGAATAAATGTCTATTGTTGAAGTCACCCATCTGTGCTATTTTGTTATAGCAGCCTGAGCAAGTAAAGACACTATATATCCTTCTACATGCCCAGATTACTGTGAAGATTAATTATGGTAGTGCCTCCCAAAGGACACAGCCTGGTGATCACACACTTTCTCAATGTATATTAAATTCCTTCTGCTGCATTCAGAACACATTCAGGCTAGAAGACCACATAGCTTTGAGGGAAAAAAAGTAGCCTACAGGTTCAAGATCAAGGAAGTGGTTTTTATGCATTCAATATACTCTTGAAATCTTCGCAGGTTTTCAGTTAATCTGTTAAATGTAGCAGTGTGTTCATAACTTAATTTGTATATTTTAGCCATTTGCCTTAATGCAAGTAATTGGCAGGTACCACATTAACACACAAAAGTAGTTAATGCCATGTACAAAAAAAAGCATATTTAGTTTTTTATTATTTCTGCTAAATAATACAATGCACAAATCATAGAGCTGAAGGGCCTGAAAAGATGTGTGAAGGTGGATTCATTCATCCTTCAGCTTCTGGGCAGCACTTCACATCGATTATCCTACAAAAATCATTGCACATTAGTCATTAAAATCACCAGATAATGAGATTCCACAGAATTCCTTGGTAATATGCACCATGGCCTCACAATTCTTTTATTGGGGTATTTTCCCAAAATGGAGCCCAAATTCTTCCTGCTGCTAGGTCTTTTCATCTTGTTCTCAAAGGTCTGAGCTCTTCCACGTGAGTTTGTGCACAGCATAGAGTCGGTGCAATGACCAGCTCTATCTCTTGCTCCGTGTGGAAGAGGGAACTAGTCATGCTGCCTTCATAACACCCTGGGCCTTGGAGATCCCACTTCTACAGCCAGAGCCATATCGGAGCAGGGGGAAGGAGATTAAAGCCACTTTTCAGGAGTGAGGCTTCTGGAACCAAAGAATGTATTTTTCCTCTGTCTTGCCTTTTTTTCTAACTATAAAGCTAAAAAGTTTTCATTGTTAGAGTATTATAAACAGTACCACCTCCTACATCGAGTCATCTCTTTAGAATGTTTTGTGATATCTTCTTTTAATATTTGAAATGCATTTTCTTAAACCTATATCCTTGATAGAGGTAGAAACTTCAGGATTTCATGACAGTAAACGCTTAAGAGTTTGAGAAAAATTAACTGCTTCAGGATGAGAGAGGGTCATTTAGCAGTCCTATCAAATAAGGAGTGTGCTTTCCTGAAATCACTTTCCAAGAGGATTAAGCTAACCAAAAATATGCTCAAATATATTTCTATGAAAACATTGTAGTCAAAAGTAAAATAATGTAAGTGAAGACATGTTTAAAGCTATTATTTCTATATTTCTCCATCTTCCCAGAAACATGTTTTTTTTAAGACAGGCATGAAAACATACCTTTATTATATGAGATTCTTCTTCTCATTTTAATGATTAACTTAAAATATAGTGTTTGGGGGCTTACCTACCAATCCCTTTTTCTCCCCTTCTCCATGCTCCTGTAATCACACCCTACTGGAACCTAACCACAGACAGACCAGTTCTGTAGCTTAATTGCCATCAATCATCAGACTTGGTGACAAGAGGTGTTACCCTAAGAAATTACAGTTGAAGATACACCTCTGTGTAAAGGCAGAAAAGGAAATAAACTCTCCTAGGTAGTATGAGAGCTGTGGAGGAGAAGGACTAGTGATATTATTTGATAAGATTGGTTCCCTCAAATTGGCAATGCATCCATTCACCTTCATCATGGGACTTTAAAAATAGACAGGAGTGATGAGTTTGATAAGTTCTTTACAGATTTTGGATACTAGCCCTTTATCTGATATGTCATTTGCAAACATCTTCTCCCATTCTGTCAGTTGTCTTTTGGTTTTGTTGACTGTTTCTTTTGCTGTGCAAAAGCTTTTTATCTTGATGAAGTCCCAATAGTTCATTTTTGCCCTTGCTTCCCTTGCCTTTGGCGATGTTTCTAGGAAGAAGTTGCTGCGGCTAAGGTCGAAGAGATTGCTGCCTGTGTTCTCCTTTAGGATGTTGATGGACTCCTGTCTCACATTTAAGTCTTTCAACCATTTTGAGTCTATTTTTGTGTGTGGTGTAAGGAAATGGTCCAGTTTCATTCTTCTGCATGTGGCTGTCCAATTTTCCCAACACCATTTGTTGAAGAGACTGTCTTTTATCCAACAGTATGGAGGTTCCTCAAGAAGTTGAAAATAGAGCTACCATATGATCCAGCAATTGCACTACTGAGTATTTACCCCAAAGATACAAATGTAGGGATCCGAAGGGGTACGTGCACCCCGATGTTTATAGCAGCAATGTCCACAATAGCCAAACTGTGGAAAGAGCCAAGATGTCCATCGACAGATGAATGGATAAAGAAGAAGTGGTATATATATACAATGGAATATTATGCAGCCATCAAAAGGAATGAGATCTTGCCATTTGCAACGACGTGGATGGAACTGGAGGGTATTATGCTGAGCGAAATAAGTCAAACAGAGAAAGACATGTATCATATGACCTCACTGATATGAGGAATTCTTAATCTCAGGAAACATACTGAGGGTTGCTGGAGTGGGGGGTGGGGTGGGAGGGATGGGGTGACTGGGTGATAGACACTGGGGAGGTATGTGCTCTGGTAAGTGCTGTGAATTGTGCAAGACTGTTGAATCTCAGATCTGTACCTCTGAAACAAATAATGCAATATATGTTAAAAAAAAAAAAGAAGAAGAAGAAGATAGCAGGAGGGGAAGAATGAAGGGGGGGAAATCGGAGGGGGAGACGAACCATGAGAGACGATGGACTCTGAAAAACAAACTGAGGGTTCTAGAGGGGAGGGGGGTGGGAGGATGGGTTAGCCTGGTGATGGGTATTAAAGAGGGCACGTTTTCTGCATGGAGCACTGGGTGTTATGCACAAACAATGAATCATGGAACACTATATCTAAAACTAAGGATGTAATGTATGGTGATTAACATAACAATAAAAATTAAAAAAAAAATAGACAGGAGTGAAAGAAAGAAATCATCTGGACCGTACCGACTGACATGGAAACAAACCTATAAAAAGTGGAATGTTTCTTGGTAACCATGTCATATGTATAAGCCAGACAACATTTTATCAATATATCTTTGCAGATATAAATCATTGTAAGATACTACATTCCTAGAAATATACATGAGTTTTAAACAAATATTTTTCTGATAATTTTAGGCCACACTTTACTAGTGTCTGTAAGTTCAGCCACTGGGTAGCTCTTACAAGTGATAAAGCTTTGATTACTGACCTAATGTAGACTTATTACCCACAGTGGGTCAGAATGTCTTTACAACTGAGCCATAAGCCTATATCTACTGTCTCAAATAGCTTTGAAGAAATAGACTAAAAAGTCCATTTTGATCCAGGTAGAATTCTGAAACTTAAGAATTCTCTTTAGAATCTGTTTCCAATTTTAGAATGTCATCAACATTTGTGCCATTTTCTTAAAGGAGAATCTAGGATGACTTTTTAGGTTGGACATATTCAATTTTCAAATTTGATTAATGAAATATGCTATATGCGAAAAGACTACTGATTTTTAAATTAGTTTCCCATCGCATACTCACCAAAACACTGTGAGAGGCACCTTTAATCATGCTAATTTCAGGCAGGTTCATAATATCCTGGAGATTTGTATATTTCAAATTGAATTAATCATCACTTCCCCTCCCCCCCAACCTTTATCAAGTAGCCCCTCCTCCTATTCCTTTCTTTTCTGTTAGTGGCACCCATCCTCCCAGCCACCCAGGCTCAGAACCTCAGACATAATTGTCATATTTCTTTTCTCGCTTAATATTCAACCAAATGACAAGCACCACCAATGCTACCTTTATAACATTTTATATCCACTCTTCCTCTATATGGCATTAATTCATGGACCTCTAGCTCAAATCAGAGGTCTATTGTTCTGAAGCCCCCAAAGTTCTGATAATGCAAAGTTTTTTGTTTTTGATTTAATAGTTTAATAATTTGAACTGACATGAGGCTTTTTATAGACATCATTTGTAATATTTAGTTTCAATTTATCTGAACAAATAGTCAAGTGTTTGACTACAGGGAGCTTATCCAGACCCAAGTGTTATTCAATATATGGTGTATGCTTTGTAGCCCCTTTCTAAAGTCTGAAAGATTCTGTATCCAAAATACATCTGGCCTCAAGGATTTCAAAGAAGGGAATGTGGATATTTGTTATCATAACCTCTTGAAGGAGACTCTACTTATTGTTTCTTCTTTCTCTAATCCATTCTATACCTCTCCATCAAATGAACTTTTCTGAATACATCTATTCCAAAACTGTAGTCTTTAGCAGATACTTCCAGCTCTACATTCTGGCATTCAGCCTTGATGATCTGGTCTATCTTTTCTACTCAAATCAGGTGTGGCCTAGAGGACATCCAGATTGCATAATGACTAGCTTTGAGAAATATAAAGTCATGCCAAATTCACTTTGAGTACCCAGAGGTTAGCTATTAAGTGTATAGCGCTCAATAAATATTTGTTGAATAACTAAAAGAATGAGTAACTGGCAGAGAAAGGAAAGACTGAAGAAAAGAATAAATGACAAGTACTGATCTGAGAAAGTATGAGTGGTGATGTAAAATGGCAGATTTTAGTTCATACTTCCATGCTGAACAGTGGTTGGGTTCTATTAAGAGTCAACTTTGTTTTTGTTTTTTTTTAAAGATTTTTATTTATTTATTTGACAGAGAGAGAGAGATCACAAGTAGGCAGACAGGCAGGCAGAGAGAGAGGGAGAAGCAGGCTCCCTGCTGAGCACAGAGCCTGATGTGGGGCTCGATCCCAGGACCCTGGGATCATGACCTGAGCCGAAGGCAGATGCTTAACCATCTGAGCCACCCAGGCATCCCAGGAGTCAACTTTGGAATTCCTTGAGAGATAATGAATTCTAGGAAAGATCTAGAGAAGAAGCCACTAGACAACGAAGGGTTGCTATTAAGAAAATCTAAATAAATAGGTGGGAATTTGGTTTTGTTTTGTTTTGTTTTGTTTTGTTTGTTTTGTTTTGTTTTTGAGTGAAGAAGGAAAAAATGAAGGGAGTTGTATAATAGTCATCTGTAGTGGCCTGGACTTATTGCCTATATGACTGGCTATAGAAAGGGTGGAGCATCGGAGAACAGGTAGGGCTTGCAGTTTGACACACTCAGCAAAAACATGCAGGGGCACTCAGGGCTCATGGTGGGCTCCCTCCACTGATGTAAGTTGATTTAGACATGAGAAGAGGGATTTGGTTTATACTAACCCAAAATAGATATATGTGTACTGAAATTTAGGGATGTCAGTTACATGCATTGAAGAAACAGATTGAAATTAATATAATATATAGAATATTTGAGTAATAAATATGATATAATAAATCAAAAAGAACTTTAGGAAATAGGTTAAAGACATTGACACAAGCATTAAAATTTTACTTTATTTTTACTTAGGTCCCTAAAAGAAAAATGTAGACACCTATCTTCCTAGAATAGTTTAGAATCATTCCAGTTTGAGAATAGGCAAGCAAACTCAAAAGCTTTTTGCATAGCCTTTGTAATATGGGATTCTGAAGAACTATATTCAAAGGGCATTAGATGGGGAAAAAAAAAAGGCAAGCAAGCGAGCTACTGGTGACAGAAATAGAAGCAGTGGAGGGGTTTGGGATCCTTTTGACAATTCATAGGGAAAGCTTCATCTGTCATAACCTTAAGCGCAGTAGAATATCTATGAATACTCCAATAACGGCGGCTTATATTTGAATCACCTAGTCAGCAGCTCTGGTAGTATCAATATGACACATATGAATGGACCTACTCAAGCTGCATTCCAATCACTCACTCCACTTCTAACCCAGGACTGTAATGACTGCCAAGCTTCAACACTCGCTTGCATGCACTCCTCTCAGACATGCGCTCCTGACAGCTTCTTCAAACAAAAAGAATATGACTGAACTCTCAAAGCAGGACATAGGGAGTTCTAGTGCTGTAAAGCAAGACAAATTTACAATTTGAAAATAAATTCCAGCAATGTTCAATAAATTACATATTGCATACTATAAGAATTACATTATTATTGCCATCATAATATATGGCAGTTATTAGAATTACAGCAATAACATATGCAATAGCTAATGGACTTATAATGTAGCGTGCCATTGGGAAATAAAAACGAACTATATTTTTTCCTGTTACCAAACAAATGCTGCTATAATCTATACAGTAATTTGAAACTGAGTAGTTATAAGTAGAAGTTTATACCCATATTGGCTATGCATATATGGGCCTCTGTCACATAATTTTCCACTAAAGTTAAATAAGAGGAACATATCGCACACAGACTGTTTCTATGTACCCGAACTGTTTTGGTTATTTTGACTGACTAAACTGGCTAAGTCGAGTTATTCAGTTCAGCAAAATTGAACTCAACCAAAAAAATATCAGAGAGGTCAAAACAATAATCAAGTCGGTCAAAAAGTAATTTTTTTTTCTTTCCTGAAGAGATTGATTTGACTGGTCAAGTCAGTCAAAAGAGTCAAACCAGTTTGTGTGTATAGGCATGACCACAGTATTTCATCATACCTAGCTAACTGGAAAAAAAAAATAGTATCAATACTGCACATGAACTAATCTGGTATTTGTACAAACTCTCTTGAGGTAGCTGGGACTAATGTTTCCATATTTCCTTTTAAGCTGAAGACTTTTAGAGAAAAGTGGCTAGAATGTATTACCTATCACTGTATTACAGATCACCCCCAAAACAGTGACTTAAAATGGACTTATTAATTTCCACAATCTTGTGAGTTGAATGGGCCCAGCTGGACAGTGTTTTTGCTCCATTTGATATAGACTGAGGTCATTCATGAAGTTCCATTTAGCTGGAACCTTGATGGGCGATGGACTATGCATGGTGACCTCTCATCTGCGTGGGTTTCTTTCCATGTAGCTACTCATTATTTCATAGCTTAGCCTGAGTTTCTTTCCAACAAGGCAGTTAACTTCCAAGTAAAAGCATTCCAAGAGGATAAGCCCTAATATGCAAACATTACTTGAACCTGTGATTCCATCATGCTTGTCAAAGCAAGCCTGGAGACAAGGTAGGAGGGGACTCTCCAAAGGCATACATACTAGGAGATGGGGTTCACCAGGGTCACAAAATGCAACATTCTACTAGAACAGGGCTGGGATGCTTAGAGCCAGAATTAGAATCAGGCCTCCTCAACATGGTTTTCTTCCCATCAAATTAAGCACATGTGAACTTTCCTTAGTATTATTAAGAGGATTCATTGTCATTTTAGCATTGGTTGTATCTTTAATTCAGAGTAGAGAGGACAGTTTAATATTGCGTATCTGTTTTGAAGTTACCAGTTACATTTACTTTCCCATTTAATTTATTGATCATTTTTATCTAAGATGGAAATCCAAGACAAAGATATCTTTGCTAGTTTTCACATGCCTTCTTTTCCAACAACTCAAAATCTTATAAAGACCCAAGAATGATCTTGCTCTCTATCATTTTGCCTTATGTAGAACACTAGGAGGTAGACTGAGGATTATTATGTCCTATATTGAATAGCTGAGAAAACAGAAAATCAGATTGTTGAGTGGTCTGCATAAATTCTCATGGTGCATGACAAAGCCAAGCTTCCAATTCTACAAGATTCTTGCTCTGAAAGAACTTACGGTCTTTTGGGAACATATTTGCATAAAACTTCTGCAGGAACTTAACATGGATCTTTTCTACCTGCTGACTGTTTAAGGCAGAGTTGGATGGTTCTGTATATTCTGGAGTCTGAGGAGTTCCATTGCTTAGAACTTAACACAACAGATAGCCCAAAACAACACTTCTCTATCTTCTTGATCTCAAAATCCCTTTAATTCCTAAATGTTCTTAAGAACCCCCAAAAGCTTTTGTTATATGAATTATACCTATCAATATTTACGTATTCAAAATTAAAACTGAGGAATATTCTTCAATTATAAGGACACAAAAGCCTACGTTCGATTAGCTGTCAGACTGATAACATCATCACATGTCACGTTGCCACTATACACTCCACTGTACCCTGAGGAAGAAATGGGATGGGAAAAAGCAAACTCTCTCTTATTTATTATTATAGAAATAAGTTTTGACCCTAAAAGGGCCTCAGCGGCATTCAGAGGCTCCTAAACAACATTTTAAGAATTGTAGTTCTAAACAATTTTCTCCCTTAAAAATAAGAGTGCTAATAATGAAATTACTTAACATCTCTTTAAATTCACTGCTAAGCTGACAAGAAATAAAAAGTTATCTATAGAGAATAAAACTGAAGGAAAAGCATAAATCCAGAGAGGCAAAAGGAAATTGAGCCTGGGGATACCTATCCAGCTTTTCTGACCAAAAGATTTTACCTGGATAGATACATTGGGTGGAGAAGTCAGAGAATAAGTAGGAGCTGGCCCAAAGTGGTTAATTAGATAGATGGCAGTGTAACTGGGCTCTCAGTTTCATGCCAAGATCCCAAAGGGAAAATATATCTCAGCAAAAGTGTGAATGAGGGAAAAAACCTACCCCATAGAACAGGGCGTGAGGAAACTTTCTCTCAGTATTGGTTTTGGATGAAAGGGAAAAAAATTGCCCAGAAAATTCATAACCACAGGCTTGTCCTCTTATGGATTTTCAGCTCATTTTTATCATAAAATTGTCACAGGTTGGTGGCTTCCAGGTGTGTAACAAATACAAATGCAAAGCCTACTTGGAGGAAGGTACTTTTAACCCAGGCTTCAAAAAATTCCCACATACAAATGTTGTTAAAATACAAGCTCACAATAAAAAAAAACAAAAACACATGAAATAAAGAAAGAAGAATTAAATTGCTCCATAAAATGAGCAAAACTCAAAAATGTAAAGAGTATAAGAATGTTTAACATGCTTATTAAAAGATTTGAAAATATGTCATGTGACCAGTCAGATCCGAAAAGGAATAAATTAGAATTTATTACTAAAATAATCAAATACAACTTTTAAGAACTATAATGTTTGAAGTTAAACAGTTCCCAAGGATATGGATCAATTGGAAGTCTCACATACTGCTGATAGAAGGGCAAATTGGTAAAACCACTTTGGGAAACTGTTTGGCAGTATTCAATAAAGCTGGATGACACATACTCCATGAAAAAGCAATTTCTCTAGGTATAAACTCAATAAAAATGCTCAACATATGTTCCCCCAAAGAAATACCCAAGAAAGTTTATAGCGGCACTATTTATAATGGTTATAAATGTGTTTTTACTTCATAAGAATTCATCTAGCTCTACATTTAGGATATGTGTTATTTTCTGTGTGTATGCTGAAACTGAATAAAAAGTTTACACACATTCATGTACATACATACACAAATCACACACAAAAATTCCTTCATGTCCAAGGAAAAGGACATCCCTGATAAATCAGAGGATATACCACTCTTAAATGGATTTATTGCACAAAATAGAAAAAAAAGTCAACAAATGAATCAAAAAGTAAATGAATCAGAGAAAATGAATCAGAAGTTACATCCAAAGAAATTACAAAGCAGGGTCTGAAGAGACCAAGAGATGGAAGTCATGAAAAAAGAAAGTGAAAGATATGGAGGATTGAAAAGAAAGATCTAACATACCTATGTATATATGTCTATGTTTATGTATATATATTTATTTATTTATTCCCAAAAGGAGCTAATAGAGGTCATGAGAGGCATAATTTGAAGTCAAAGACTAAGAATTTTCCAGAACTGATGTAAGACTTGAACCTCAGAATCTGGAAGAAAATAATCCCCAAGGTTGAATCATATAAAGAAACATACACCGAAATGCATCATAGAAAAATTAGAGCACAGCAAAGATAGAGGGAAGATCCTCAAAGCAACAAGAACAAAAAGGGCAGAATTTATGCCAAAACAAAAATTTTTTTGGCTGGCAGCAATAATGAAAGCCAAAAGATCACAGAATGATGCATTCAAAAGTTCTGAGAGGAAATAATTAATCTAAGAACAGTCTAAGTTGAGAAAGAGTTACACAGAATGAAAAGTATTTGTAAATACTTCATGGTGTCTATAAAGATATGATATCAAGGTACCATTCTTTTCACCATGATCTTCTGCATAAAATAGCATAGTGTACTCTTCAGTTGTTTGAGATTTTATTTTATTTTATTTTTAAAATATTTTTTTAATTTTTTAATATTTTATTTATTCATTTGAGAGAGAGAGAGAGAGACAGAGAGAGCACAAGCAGGGGAAGAGATAGAGGGAGAGGGAGAAGCAGACTCCCCGCTGAGCTGGGAGCCCGATGTGGGGCTCGATCCCAGGACCTGGAGATCATGACCTGAGCTGAAGGCAGACGCTTAACCATCTGAGCCACCCAGGTGCCCCCAATTTTATTTTTTATGAATTAATTTATTTTACAGAGAAAAAGAGTGTGCAAGTGGGAGGGGCAGAGGGAGAGGGAGAATCTCAAGCCGACTCCCCGCTGAGCATGGAGCTTGATGTGGGGCTCGATCCCACGGCCCTGGGATCATGACCTGAGCTGAAATCAAGAGTTGGCCACTCAACCGACTGAGCCACCCAGGTGCCCCTGTTTGTGAGATTTTAAACGTGTCGTAAACAAAATTGCTCTGTTCCTGAAATGTCCTTTGTCACTTACATGGGCCAAATAGATGTGAACAGTCTAGGCTAAAAACTCAGATCACTTTTTCAGGTCCCAGCCTTGGGCTGAGTGTAGAGTAGATGCTCAGGAAGTGCATAAATAGAGGCATGGATCCATACTGATGTATTTAGACAGATACATACATAGATATTTACATAGATACATACAATTTTGTAGACTAATTCTGTCATCTGTCTCTGCCCCCTCTTTGGCAGAGTCTGGTACAGTAGAGTCCCAAATGCTAATTTTCAGCTCCCACAATTGAGTAGTGTTTCTTGGGCTAAAGGAAATGCAGGGCAACAGCTTTATGTGTCCATAATGCAGAGCATTTGTCTCTATGAACACTCTTTGGGCGCCACTGTTATGTTATCCAGTGAAAGCAGCCGATGAAAGATCCCCGCCAGGGTGGAGGTCAGGGTCTTTCTCTTTTCCTGAGTGAAATGTGACATCAAATGTTGGCCAGTTGTGAGTATCTTTGCCCAAGTCCCAGAACTTATTTATCTTCTCTGGACAGTGACAAAAAAAAAAAAAAAATTGTATGGCACACTTTAGAAAGTGTGTCACCATTTCCTGAGAGAAATGATCTTCTCTCTAGGATCTGACTGAAAATCATGGGCAATTGAAAGTCTGGTTTATCCCTGTGGACTATTAGTCACCCTATAAAAGTTAATTTAAAACAAATTAATCCATAAATCTCTACATTGTCTGCAAATACTTACCACTATAAAAAACCTAATTTAAACCCTTTCCCCTCTATTCTAAATTAGGGTTGCACTGCATTTTAGAAAATGTCTTCCCGACTCAGAATAAATTACCAGTTATTTCCTTTCTTATTGATGTCAGTGGAAGTTCTAAGGGTAGTATTAGGTCCAGTATCACAATCTCTTAGCACTCAAAGAGAAGAAGAAAGTATGCACATTATTTAAGAAGCCTTAATACATAAACTTTGTGCTTTGGAAAAGTTTAATTTTAAATGCAGTTCCTCAGGCCATTCCTCTTGAAAGTCACTTAATAGAGTTTCTTAGTTAACACTTCAGTCAAACTTAGAATGAGGAAGAAAATGAAAGCAGAGAGGTAGGCGTTTGATAAGGACATAAGTTTTACTTTTATCAGGATCATTAATAGTGGAGTCTCAAAGAAGAATGAAGGGTAGCCTTCACTTAATCAAAAGGTTAAAAAAATCTGGAACCATTAAGTGGCTTAAATTTCTGAAGAAAAGCCTAACTGCAAACTTTAGGAAAGCTGCTCTAAAATATTTGTGGAGCATGGTAAATGGCCAGGTTAAAAATAAGGTTTCCTATCTTTTCTAAGTAGAGGAGGTAGTAACAAGAAACACTATCATTTAAACCCCCATTTTGAGGGGTAGCCTGTTCAAAAGCAGGCGTTGCCACCTCTGGTACTTTGGAACTTTTAGAAATATAAGTTTTTGGGGGGTACCTGGGTGGCTTTAGTTGGTTCAGGTCATGATCTCAGGGTCGTGAGATTAAGCCCTGTGTGGGGCTCCGCATCTACTTGAGATTCTCTACCTCTCCCTCCTACCACTCCCCCAACTCACATGCTCTCTCTCTTTCTGTCTCTCTCAAATAAATAAAGTCTTTAAAAAAAAGAAACAATTTTTTTTGCATAGAAAAACCTTATTCCTTATGCTAAATGATTTCTATCCTGCACATTTTTAAAAATGGCTATCTTCTAAGTCAGAGGAGGACTCAGGTGGTGATGAAATCAATTAAATCCAAATGCTCCCCAAGTCCATTGTCTACAACCAATAAGAATAAACAGGAGAGAATTTAGAACGTTGAGACATTTCATAGAAAGGTGTTCCGAGGCTGTCATTCCATAATCTAAAAAAAGGCACTTATTGAGCTGCTAATTATCAAGCTCCCCCACACCACTATACTAATGTTAAATGGCACTGTTCCATTAGCTGTAATTATTCCATTTGTAATAAATAAGCATTAACCATGTTCAAATGTACACTCACCAATCATTTTTAGAGGATGAGTTTCATGCATTTAAAATCATATATTTCAAAACAGCCTAGGTGACAAATCTGTGTGAAGCCCTAAATTCAAATTAGAAGAGCATTTAAAAAATTAAAATGAAATATATTCAGTAACAGAAATGATTACAGCTTGCAAAATCTTTAAAAAAAAAAAAAAGAACAATAACAAGAGAGAATACTATAACCAAGTAAAGAAGAAAAATGTTTGGTATTAATTCTGCAAAAGACCCAGGATTCTTTACTCTGCTCCTGGAACCTAGGAAGTGATTCATATGAAAATACACTTGGTTAGCTGAAGACCAGATGCAATTGCCTAACTCCACAAATACCTTTCCCCTCTATTCTGAATAAGTGGGAAGTGAGCAACCATTCGCAACCACAGAGATACAGATGTAGACTGGAGTGAGTGGTGGCAGGGTTTGCATGTGGAAGAAAGAAGGAGCGGAAATAGGCTTAGATCTCCACCACAACTGTTACTGGGAGAATCTTTTAAGAAGATTTTATCACATTCACCAGCCCTCAGTTTATTCACCTTGCTTAAATAAGAACAAAACTCTTAATTAACAGGACTATAAAAATCATGGAACCATACAGGTATGATGTGTACATTTTTTTTTTAAGTACACTATATTACAATAAAATTTACAAAACACAGCAAAAGACGAATTAATAACCATAAAGTTACTATAAAAATATTGGCGTACCTATTGTAGGTAACAAAAAAGCTAATGTTGGTGTAAGGGATAACCCCCAACATTAACTTTTCAAAGCAAATAAAAAATAAGTTCTTACATTATTAATGAACTTGGAGAGTCAAAGTTCTGTTTGCTACCAATCCTATATGGAAAGGGGGTGCCTACACATTGGTCCAAACGTTCTCAAATTTGCTCTACATGTGGACTATCTGAAAGCTCAGTGCTTTATTTTTTTTAATTTTTATTTATTTATCAAAATTGATTGATTGATTGATTTTTAAAGATTTTATTTATTTGTTTGACAGAGAGATACAGTGAGAGAGGGAACACAAGTAGGGGGAATGGGAGAGGGAGAAGCAGGCTTCATGTGGAGCAGGGAGCCCCATGCGGGGCTCGATCCCACGACCCTGGGATCATGACCTGAGCTGAAGGCAGACGCTTAACCGACTGAGCCACCCAGGAGCCCCTCAAGATTGATTTATTTATTTGAGAGAGGGGTGGGGGGCAGAGGGAGAGAAAGTCTTAAGCAGACTCTGCTCTGAGCACAGAACCCCACTTGGGGCTCACTCCCACAAGCCATGAGATCATGACCTGAGCCAAAACCAAGAGTCCATCGCTTAAATGACTTCGCCACCCAGGCGCCCCCTGTCTGAAAGTCTCAGTGCTTTAAATAAGACAGTAGAAACTCTTCTTACATTTCAATTGGTTTTATGAACACTAACTGTACTAGCAGAAAATATGACTTGTTATATTTAAATATATATATATACACATATATATGAATATAGACATATAAATGCCCAATCCATGAAAAAGAATCCATTAACAACAAACAGGATTAATCTATTTGCTACTGTGAAAGAGTGATTGCTTAGTATTGTGTGCTATCCAATACAACACTAATGTGGCTATTTAAATTTAAATTAATTAAAATTAAACACAATTAAAAATTCAGTGCCCCAGTTGTACTAGCCGTATGTCAAGTGTGCAATGGCTACACATAGCTAGTGGCTAGGACTTTGGACAACTCAGACACAGAACGTTTCCATCACTGCAGAAACTTCTCTTGGACAGTGCTTTCTAAAAGTACTTTCTTGGGGCACCTGGGTGGCTCAGTGGATTGTCTGACTCTTGATTTTGGCTCAGGTCATGATCTCAGGGTCGTGAGATTGAGCCCCGTGCTGAGCTCCATGCTGGGCATGGAACATGCTTGAAATACTTTTTCCCCCTTCTGCCCCACCCCCACCTCTAAAAAATAAATAAATAAAAGTACTTTCTACCAGTCAGCCAGGAGAAGGATAGAACCGGACAGTTCAGAGTTCTCTAGTTAACTTTTTTGTTTAGGTTTTCTGCAACCAATATGCTTTTCAAGTTTTGTGTCAATACATGCTCTGAAGTTAAAGTATATATTCCTGAGAAATTAAGTCAAAACTTCAAATCTGAAGGTAAGGGGTTTGGGGAGCTGTATGTGCATTTTCTGTAAACACTGGGAAGAACAACTATGATTTTCTGATGACAAGAAACAGAACTGTTTAGGTTTAACCTTAAACAGAGTCTTTGCTCCACTTGCCTGGTGCTGTCTGTTCATTGTGCTTCTGCTCTCATCTCGATGTAAATATTTTCTTACCTTTGCCCATAAGGGTAATAGTTAACACAGTACAAATATAGGACAACAAGGTCACTTTATTTCAAGTACTCTCGTCAAATGCCATTGTCAATTCAAAGTTTTGGTGGCTTAAAATTCTCTCCCATGCTATAAACAACAGTTTTTTTTCTTTGTTCACTTAGAACACTTTGCAACATTTAAGCACCGAGACAGTACTAAGCCTCAGGACAGAATTTTTTTTTTTTAAAGATTTTATTTGTTTGAGAGAGAGAATGAGAGAGGGAGAGAGCACATGAGAGGGGGGAGGGTCAGAGGGAGAAGCAGACTCCCCGCTGAGCAGGGAGCCCGATGCGGAACTCGATCCCGGGACTCCAGGATCATGACCTGAGCTGAAGGCAGTCGCCCAACCAACTGAGCCACCCAGGCGCCCAGGACAGAATTTTTTTTTTTTTTTTTTTAAGATTTTCTTTATTTATTTGAGAGTGAGAGAGAGAGAGAGCACAAGACGGGGGAGCGGGAGAGGGAGAAGCAGACTTCCTGCCGAGCAGGGAGCCCGATGTGGGACTCGATCCCAGAACTCCAGGATCATGACCTGAGCCGAAGGCAGTCGCTTAACCAACTGAGCCACCCAGGCGCCCTCAGGACAGAATTTTTAACAGGAGCTATCGATGTGTTTTTTCCCAGTGTGGTACCCAAATCATGCTGATCCTTGAGAAGGGGCCACCCTTATATAATACATAAAATTATATATTAACACATATAATACATTTATATATTACATCATATAATCTCTTTATAGCTCCATATATCTATATCTCATATATTATAAAATTATACCTCAAGAAATTTGTTTCCTTCCAATTTTTTTACCTGAACCTACAGTGATGAAGAGAATTGGCAGAGAGTTGACTCTTCATATCTATGGACGTTATGCACCAAGGAACCCACAGTGATTTTGCTCTGTGGTCTGTTCTGCACTCAGAGGAACTTGGAAAACATTAGCCAGCAACCATTACCAAGGGGAATTGTCATTGGCTAGTCGGCTCTAGGTGATCTTCTATGGACCAAGTTGTATTGGTGCTATGGGGCCATTCAGTCTGTCCTGGAAAGCCCTCTTCTCGAGGACTTCATTAGAAGATTACACCCCTGTTTATACACTTGCCCAAGGTAAGATGTTTATATTTTGAATATTTAATCAACTGATTTCTTCAAAAGGCTTTATTTCCTTATGTTAAAAAGAATCTGTCTCTACTGATGGTTGTAGCTCTCTTATTCTTTCTTAAAACATGATTTCATCTTCTCCCACTCAATTAAATTGGAATCCCTAGAGGTAGAGGCCAGGAAAAAGCATTTTGGAGAAGTTGCTTGGGCAATTCTAAGACACATTCATAGGTGAGAAAATGCTCGGAGTGTGATTCATTTTACTGCGCAGGGTGTGGGTGCACATCCTGGTGCTGTCACTTATTCAGGACTTGGGCTAAGATACACCTAACCTTCTTGTACCTCAGGGTCCTCATCCATAAATTGGGAACAACAGACGCATGCAATTGTCAAGAAACATAAATGAATTAAAACTTGCGTTCTCTCTATGGAAATCTGATTTCTTCTCATCCCCCTGTGTTCAGTGTAATATGAAGGTGCTTTCCAAACTTACTTTGGGGGGAAGAGGCACATTCCTCCTTGGAGTTCAGCACTGAAGTGGGCTCCTTATTGTGGAATGCCATTACCACTTAGGCACCAACTACATTTTCTGAGCTACTTACATATATTAGAACAGACGTCGCATTAGCTTTGGGGCCTATAACATCCCTTGCAAACAGAAGATATTTAATGAATATTTAGGGAATTGCAATTGAGAGAAACAGGCAGGTCTTAGATTCCAAACAGTAGATGATCTGAAGTTCTTTATTTTTTTTTAATTGGATATTGTTTTCACCTTCCAATGAAGATATGATTCAAAGATTCTGGTTTCACTGTGGATTGCTCAAGTCCAAACCAACTCATAAAAATGACCAAGAGGGAAAATACTCAGGGGTTTTAATTTTTCATGAAGAGTCCACATGTGTTTTTCCAATATTTCAAGCATTTATAAAGCAAAATCTGAGTGCTCTGGCAGAGCCACAGACTTTTCTAAGACAAGCTTGACAGATCAGTTTGATTCCTGACAATGTGAGGGGAGGGGTCAGCTCATTTTTAGCATAGTTATGTGTAGCTCTCCAGGTGAAAAATCACAATTACCCCAAATGACTTGCCCTGCATCCTACAGTAGGTCCAGCCACAACCTAGCTAAATGACCATGAGGTTTGACAATCAAGAGGTAACACTGGTAGAGGGTTTGTTTGGGGAACCATGAGATAAAGAACAGATTATTTCATAAACCCTCTGGGAACAAATTCTGGAACAATCAAAAGTGAAAAAAAAATCTTCACAAATTCTAGAAATAAAATGGCCTTGACTAATTTTCCAAATAAACTCAAATGGGATGGCCCTTAGAAAATTCTGAAAGGTACAAGATGTGTCTTCTTGATTTCTAACCTTTCTCTACCCCTTTCCCTACCTCTCAAACACACTCCTCCTTGTGCCAGGAGCCCCCTGAATTGTCAATCATTTGTGATGGCTGAGTGACTGGCATTCTCTGAATGAAACTCATTCATACTCAAGTGTTACCTTGAGCTCTCCTTTGCATTTAAACCTTTTTCTGTGGAGTTGCCAGCTTTTTGTTTTGTTTTGTTTTATTTTGTTTTTTCCTACCTCCAAAGATTTTCAAGCGGAATACAAGAGAGAGCTGATCCCGGGGCTAAGGGTTCTATTACCCCACATCCATTATCTTAGTTCTGAAAGAAAAGCTCAGAACACATTTTATGTTTCCTTTGGGGAAAGCACAAGGAGTGGAAGGATAGAAGGATTTAAGAATGGAGAGAAGAAAGGAAGGTAGGAAGGATGGAAAGAAGAATGGGCAGAAGGAAGGAAAGGAGGAAGATGCTTTGGATTTTTATATTCCAGAGTCAAAGATATCCTGCCTGATGTCCCTTTAATGGTGGTCTTGAGGATTATAGAGGGTCGGGGCGGGGGGGGGGATGGACTTCTTGGCAATGATTTCTTCTAGAGCCTGAAGTCTGTTTACCTTCCCCTCTAAATACAAGTGACTGGGGAGCTGGTAACTCCCCAGATTCCAGATTAACACAATTAACCTCACTCCATTCCTCTGTCCCGAGACATGGACATACACGCATTTTTGTCCTGTAATATTTTTGGTAGGTTTCCCCCAGTCTTCTATATTTGAATGATTTAAGATAATCCCTGGATGTTATTTTCTTGTTCCAAACTCTGTTTCTGACAAAATAAGCCTTTGACTGTCTTCACAGCAACATGGTTATCATCACAGAGCATGTTGTCAACAATCCACTCAGCCGAGCAAGGGACAGGGACCTGGCTGAAGACCTGGCAAGACCAGACTGAAATCCCACATGGAAAGGTGGGATCTTACATAGGCTTCTCTAAAGTTGGGTTATTAATAGTCTGACTGGCCTTGCATGTTCAGGAGGGAAGACTGATGAGCAAGGTCTGCTTTGAGCCCAGGGCTGTTACAGGACACTTACTTACTTCTTCTTGTCTTAGCCTCGTGAACAGTATTGACTGTCCAATCAGTGCTCAAACACTATGTGGCCCCTGGTCGCATCTCTCTCTCTTCCACTCGCTTTGTTAAATCTTATTGGATTCGAGTTTGGCTATTGTTAGCTAGATGGTCTGAATTAAAAGAGATGACGCGTGAATACTCTCAGCAGGGCATCCCAAGATGTCCTGTTTCTAGAGACAACTAATTTTATAAATTTTATAAATCTATAATTTATATAATATAAATTTTATAAAGATTTTATTTATTTTTTGACAGAGAGAGAGACAGCGAGAGAGGGAACACAAGCAGGGGGAGTGGAAGAGGGAGAAGCAGGCTTCCCGCGGAGCAGGGAGCCCGACGTGGGGCTCGATCCCAGGACCCTGGGATCATGAGCTGAGCCGAAGGCAGGCGCTTAACGACTGAGCCACCCAGGCGCCCCTAATATAAATTTTATAAATCCGAGCCTTCGGAGAGGTGAAGATGGCATGGGTAGTCCAGCGGGGTGGTTGTTATATAACTGCAAAATATATCACACTTTTGCAAATGTTTTATATCAATATAATATTGATGATGATGATGATGATGATGGCTGACTATGTATCTTTCACCAACAGACTCACAAAGCACGTCAGCTAAGACCGGCTGAGGGAACAGCAGATTGCCATCTCCCACCTCTCTCTCACTCCAGCATGAACTGGCAGGTGGAATGACTGGCACTGTTGAAATTAATTCCCCCACGCCTTTCTGAGGGGTTGTTGTTGCCAGTCGTCTAAAGTGGAAGTCATTAAGCTAGATGTTCTTGCTGTATATATGTACAGTGTTTTCCCAGCCACACTCATACCTGGAGACCAACACTCGCAGCTTCTTATAATAGACAAGAATGGGGACATCAGTGAGCACATGCTAGTGATCTTCAGTCCCCCAGTCCCTCCCCAGTCTGAGATGGCCTTTGTAATAATGCACTTGGCTGATTAAGAAGGGCAGCCGTCCACTTGCGGGAGTGAATGTCTCAGATGACGTAGGAGTTAAAACATGGGCTTTGTTTGACATGAAGTAGAATCTCAGCCCTACCATTTATTAATTGTAGCACTCAGTGGCTATTTAACCTCTCTGAGTTTTTTCTTCATCTGCAAAATGGGTATAATGGCACCTAACTCATAGATAGTACAAGGGTACACTGTGTAGTAGTAGATATAAAGCAATTTTTTTTGCTTTTTTTGCATCTGGACTCCAAAATTAAGTGCACTCTGATCACTTTAATGGGAGAAGCTGCTTTGGCTAAAGACTAAAATTGAGCTTGTGGGAACTGTCATGTCAGGGAAAGAGCATAATCATCAAAAGGGGGCATCCATGATGCATTCCAGCCAATTTCTGCCCTGGAGGACTCCATCCCAATATTTCTAGATTTTCTAATTTTTCAAAGGATTCAAAAAGCATATATTTTTTATGTGATATTTCCCAATAATCCATTTTGTAGAAACCTTGCCAGGTCACCTGGGTAGATGAGACAGAACCTGTCCTGGAATAGGGTCTGGCCCTTGCTCCACCTCCAGCCCTATCAAATCATAAACACTCAACACACAATGGCCACCAGTATTATCATTAGCTTTGCCCCTAGCAGAAAAATAACCCCAGTTGGAAATCTTGTAACATTTGTATGACAATTGTCTGGTCATATAATAAAGTTGCTGTTGGAATCCTTAAAATTAACTGATGGCCTGAGGTCCTGTATGTTTTCAGAGCTCATTACAAATTTATCAGGTAGTGACTGCATAAGCAAGCTCTGTGTTATCTAAACCCAAATAGATGCAGCCAGGCCTGCCTGGAAATTCAGTATCATCCTATGAACGTAACAACAAACCGCAACCCATATGCCAGTGTACAAAGAATGCATTCTACTTGGAAAGCAGGAGGAAAAAAACAAAAAGTGCCTGTTTCTATGTATAAAGCATATCCTATAAGTGCTAGTACAGTTTTACATTATAATAGTACATAAGCAAAGTGCTTATGATATATTTATAAACTTCCACAAAGGGATTTGGGGGAAAAGAAGCTGTTGTGTTTGCTCACGGTGAGGTTCCATCCCCCGAGAAGCCGGGGAGGCTTGTTAAGTGCTCAGAGGTAAATTTCGAATCGACTCTGTCCAAGTTCTTCCCTTCTCAAGCAGTATGACACAAGGTCAAAGTGACTCAATCTCTCTGAGCCTCGTCTGTTCAATGGGAATAAATACTAGATTGTAGCTCAGAGGCTGACTCTGAAGAATAAAGATCACATACACGTGCATAGTACAATGCCAAGAACACAGGAAATACTTAGAGTATTAGCTATTTGGGTGAAATATCTGAGATTAAACCAGTAAAATTAGTATATACAGACAACTTGGCTTTTTGAATGGCCTAATATTTTTATTATGATATCTATCTGAGAGCAAATTACAAAAATAAAGACTTCTGACATTTTCTAATACTAACATCTCTAAGGTAGCATTTTAAATGCCTTTATCCAGGACGAATTGCTGGAGAAGACTATTCTAATGCAACATTTGAGTGTTATGAACAGGGAGCTTTTGCCTTGTAAACTCATGGGGTGAAATCTCATCCCTTGATCTTCAAAGTGTGACAAAGAGCTATTGATTGAGAGCATATTGTCATTTAAATTACAATTAGGGATGGGTGAAAGGTGGTTATTCAACAGTTCAAACCTTTCTTTTAATACTGTCAAGGACGACTTAACCTTCACCCAAACACACTTCTAAAACTTGTGAGTTTCAATATGTCTAAAATCAATGTGCTTTTCTTAAAGTAAGAGAATCATGTCATTACTCTCATGTTGAACTCGGTAGTTTTGAATCGTGGTGGTGAAAATCTTTCAGAAGGCTTTGCTCTCAGTCACAAAACACTTGTGTCTCAACACAAATCCAGTACTCCATTTGCACCTTAATATGAAATTAAATCATTCAGCGCATTTTTCCTAGAGTAGCTAGTTATACAAGTATATGCATTTTCAAAAATCAAGTGCTATGTGGGTGATGTATGTTTTAATTTAGAGTATTTTAAATAGGAAACCATCCTTCTGAAGGCACAAATTGCTATGAACTTCATGTCTTTTATTACTGGCAAAATAATGTTCAATTCTAAAGGCATTAGGCAGTACGTATCTTAAACGAGACAATGGACAGAATGGATCTGTGTGTGTGTGTGTGTGTGTCTGGTTATTTATGCTTTATTACCAACTCTCTTGCATTTTGGCATATGAATATACTTCATAAATAATTTGCTTTGATGTTGCAAACACCCCCCCACCCCCGACACACACAGACTCTAACGTGCTATGCCCGCATTGGCGAAGTGCTGGACTCAATCTCACAGTCTTGCTCTGGCCAAGCTCCCTGCAGCTTTTCACATGCATGCAGACAGCACCAAGCTTGCAGCTTAGATCTCCTATATCGAAGTACGGTTAGCATGTATTTTGTCAAAGCCTCTCTTCTCTCCCATCCCCTATTTCTATAATGCATGCACACCTGTCTGCTTTTCTCCCGAATGGCAGGTGTTTACTGGGATGACATATTATGCCAGAGGTGCTTTTGGCAGCCTCTCGTCCTCAGGGCAACCATTGTTCTGGCAGCAGGAAGTCAGTGAACAGTGCAAGGTCATCCAGCCCCAGGGTCCTCCGCCCCCTTCTCTTGTATGGGGCATGAGCTCCAAGGTACCCTTCACTTGCTTGACACATGAGGTTATGGAAAACAGTCTCCAGCTCAGGTAGATACCAGGTAAGTGATAGCACTGACAAGGTGCTTGGCAGTACCCATCAGTGGGTGGGAAACCGACTAGAGCAATTCTGAGTGAGCCTTCAATTCTCGCTACCATTAGATTTTTTTCTTCCTCACATGGGAGGGAAACCTATTAAAAGTGTATTTTTCTATACTGCAATGGTTTGTCAAGGCGTCTGCTAAGCAAATGGGAGCATCCAATTTTACATTTTATTTAAAAACTCCAAGTAGAAAAATCACATGCGAATGGTATCTTCACATTATATGACTGGGTAGAGAGAGAAAGAAAAAAAAAAAAATCAAGCTTTATGTTGCTCAGATAACAACTTCTCTTCTCTTAGAAAATTTACAGGGACTCGTTGTAACCTTGAAAAATAGGAAGGGAGTATTGCTTATCAATATGAATAGGTAATTTATGTTATCAAAACTTTCAGGATTTCTACTCATTTATCGTAGGAAAAATTAATTAAGGGTCTCACCATGACCAACTCATATTTACTAATAAATTCAATTTGAATGGCAAAGTAGAGACTTAAAGGCAGGATAATTTTTAGTGTAATTCACACAAATATAGTATCTAAATGTTTAGAAAATGAACCCTTAGGAATCCAAGATATCGGGGGGAAGCAAGATGTTTTACTGCCGCCTTGTGGACAATTTTAAAAGAACTGCGTACTTATTTAAACCAGGGATTCATTTGTGAATCTTGGTCAGTAACAGAATCAGACAAAAATGGGTATAAGATAGAGGTGGGATAGAAATAAATATTAATCAAGCTTAGTGTGAATAATATTTCCTCTTTTTTTAATCCCAAGGAGGTCCATAGTCGTCAAGCAGTTATGCTACTATATTTCAAAAAATTCCCGAATCCACAAACAGATGAGGAGAAACTCGGATAGAATTAAATATTGGCAATAGAGTTTAATCAGAAGACCACTAACCTGCTTTCCTTTTAATCAGAGGAGCTCCACAGACACCAGAAGGAATGTTCCCACTATATTTCAAGAAAATTTAGAAAATCTCAGTTAGTTGCCATAAAATTAAAGGCAGCACCAGAAAAGCAGTGATAAGAAAAACTGGACATTTTCTAGGGCTCCATCCAGAGTTTTAGCTTAGAATGTTTATTTAAACATAACATGAGTTTATAAACTTGTTTTCTAGGGAGATTTATAGCGCTTCTGATTTGGGTTAGATTGAAAAAGTCCAGCTTGACTTCCTGTGAAGAGAGTCTTCTGTAAACCACCTTCTTCTTTCGTTTTGGCATGAAAAATAAATTTTCACTGGGTATATTTCTCATGACAAACAAACATTCAGGTAGATGCTTAATTTAAATCTAGCTGCCAATATCACAGAAATACATTCTTGGAACTTGTAGGATTCCAGCACCACATAAATCCTTGTTGATAAAACATCAACAATACATTGTAATGTCCGCTACCCCATTGTTCATCTGTTGGATAAATATTAGAAAAGCTAACTAATTCATTAAGGAACAAGTTTCCTTTGTACTTTTGAGTAGTAAATCTAACTTAAAATGGAAAGAACAAATGAATAGATTTTTAAAAAAATTTTAGAGCATATCCAGTTATAAAATAAATGCTGTAAAATTAAGAACATGATTTTCAGTGATTTTGTACCCAATACTGAGTCATCACACTTTTTTTTACTGGGGGGAGGAGGGAAGAACTATCTCTAGTGAAATAGTCTAAAAATTGAAGAACAGAGTAATTTAAATTTTGTTCAATAATCTAAAACTTAAACTATTCATTTCTTTTTATTCAACTACCTTAATTTGAGTGAGAGGTAGGTACAAGGAAATTATTGAAATTAAATCAATATAAACCCACATTCCTTATCAAATAACAGTCAATATTCCAAAAGCTACAAAGCAGGGTGTAGAAAACATTTCTGATATTTTTCTTGGCCATGAACATGACAAACCTTAAGTAAATATCTTTTTCAAAATATCTGTCTCATACTTGTTGTGAAGAAAGTTTTAAGATCACTGATAAATATTTGTTAAAATAAGGGCTCAGTTAGGATATTAATCATTTATTTCTCAATGCCATTGAGAGTTCATTATATGCTCTGCACTTTGCTTTTATTCTCATTACAACCTAGAGATAGGCTTGATTATTACCATCTCCTTTTTCACAGATGAGATATTGAAGGCTCAGAAAGGTTAAGTAACTTAGCTGTGGTCACACAGCCTTTCAGTGGTTATTCCGGCAGCATCATTGACTTTGTGTGGCTCTCCACCTTCTTGACATATCTTTGGGAAACTAATATCACTTATTCTTTCAGTATTTGGCAATCCTCTGAGCTGTATTCAGGCTCTTGATTCATGAATGTTCACACAATTATTCAATAAATGCTCAATCTGTTTATTATTACTTGTTAATTCATGTAAGTAATTATTTAATGCTTTTTCTATGTTGGACACTGTTCTAGGAACCAGGGCACAATAATGCCACATCCAGAATGGTAACTGCACTTTTGGAGCTTATGGTTTAGACAATGAGTAAGTTTCAGAAATATAAAAATGAGTAAGACCTAGTTTGTCATGATATAGGGAAAAAAAAAACACCAACACTAGGTTTAGAATCGTGAAGTTCAAGTGGCTCTGCTACCTTCTATTTCTGAGAAAGTTAGAAGCTACTTGTCTTTTGCTCTTAGTTTCTTCTTGCATGCAAACAGCTTTATTCAGAAGCTTAGCACAAAGCATCTAATGTTCCTGCCCAAAAGTAGGTGCTCTGTGCATAGTGATAATTATTACAACAGGTCAGGGGGACAAAGAGACATGGAAAGAATTCAGTGATCATGTAAAAGGTACTACTCTAATGGTATTAACAGGATTCTCTGGTAACCCAGGGGGGCAATGTGCTGGAGAAGGGTGATGAAAATGTCACATCAGAAGTGTGGGCACAGGGACCTCCATGTAGAAAGACAGAGATGGGTGAGTATTTCTATGGGACCCAAAAGTAAGGGGTATGGACGATTGGGAAAAGACGGCAGTCAGTTCTCAAAAGTCATATATTCCACAGTTTAAGGGTAGTATTGTGTAACTAATTCTTTAACAAATGTTTCCTGTATCATTTGGGAATCTTTGCATGCTTAAGTAAATGAAACTCGGACAAGATTAAATAAATAAGGAAAAAAAATATTATTTTTTGGTTCAAGTAACTGGAAATTCAAAAGTGACACTAGTGTCAGGCGCAGTTTGATCCAGACGTCATCATTCGCAGCTGTTCTGTCAGCTCTCCTGTCTTGCGCACGATGATGTCATCTTCAGGTGAGGCTCCACTCTTGGCAGCAACAATGTCTGCAAACAGTGAAGTCAGGTCTCATGGGCCCTGTAGGGTCACATGCTCATCCTTTTACCTAATTCTCTGCCCTAGCAGAAAGATATTCGGACTGGTATAAGCACTCCACCAGACCAGGAACACTTCCACCCAAACCAAGGGGCTGTGAGTGAGAGAGGTAAAACATGGGAGCTATTAACCGAAAGGAGAAATGCAACCAACCAAAATCTAACACTCTCCCCTTGTACGATGGAGTCTCAATCGGAGTTAATCCCTGGAAGGGCGGGCATCCAACTCTCTTTTAAACTGAACAAAACCAAGAAGAAATGGAGTATGCATATTATCCTATTTTTACACAAGGAGTATATCATTGACACATGTTTGAGATACAGCAATGAATGATATAGCTAAAAAGAATTCCAAAAAAATTTATTCTCCAATTCATCAAGTGTATCCACAAAGGAAGGACTTAACTCTGAATCAAGTACATTTCAAGGCTAATTCTGAAATACATACTCCTAAAATTCCTTTTTAATTCATATTTGTTAGAGTCCATTTTTTTATGCGAACACAGGCCAGAATGAGTTTAAATATGATGGTAACAAGAAAATTTAAATAAAACGTTTATTATATTTTTCCTTTGTGTTTCCCAAAATGTTTCCCTTGTGTAAGTTTCTAATATCTATAACTGTAGATGTGTCATCATTACTTAGCTGGAATGTTTGCATTATTAGAACCACATTAGGCAGTAAGCAAAAACACATGCCCGGGAGTCTAGTTATGAGATTTGTGCATGTTTTCTTTGAGTTGAAACAAAAGAATAATGACCAGCAGCATTCAGCAACTTAGCCTTGTCTCTATCCTATTAGGATCATATTCCCAGGAGAGGACTCTGGTTTTAAGAGCTATTTGCAAATGTATAGCGACTTTTTTTACTGTAATTTTTCACAAAGCAGTTGCAGAATAGAGCAAGGGGAAGCACAGAACAACATGACTTGAGGATGTCCTTTTTTTTTTTTTTCCCTGATATTAGTGAATGACCAGAATGCTGAGGATTTGTGTTTTTCATTTAGTAATGTAGGGAGACTTTGCCATTTGCTGCTTTTAGCTTACAGAGAAGGGTCTTTGGAACGTTCAGATTGATGATGTACCTTGATTAGTTGGGATTCTAGTAATGGCTGAAAGTCACGCCATGCTTTATTTTTACCCCTAACACAGTAACACGTACATTATCTTATCCAAAGTCCATAAATTAAGTCTATGGAAAAATAACTTCATGACGTCCCTCTATTCTGTGGTGTTTCAACATATCTTATGAGAGAGAGTCCCTAAATTTTGACACTTGAGTTGAGACCCTCATTCACTTACTGAATGTTTATGGAGTCCTAATATGTGCCAGGCACTGTTTGAGGTCCCACAGATGTGGAAATCAACACACTGTCTACCCTCACAGAAAGAATGTCAGGAGAAGGTCAAGGAATAATTACAGATTTGAAGAACATTGTAAAAAGAAAGAATAATTCATAGAGACTGTGGGAACATATGAAAGACGGATCTGACCTAGGCAAGTGGGGCAAGCAGTCAGAGACCATGTCCCTGAGGAAGTAGCTTTTGAGTTGAGATCACACAGATGAATAAGGGTTAACTGGGTTTTAAGTCTCCGAGTTGAGAGTGAGCAGCAAAGAGCACATGCAACGGTGTTCGTGGCAGCGATGACCCTGGACGGGTATAACACATGCCAGAGGGCCTCGAAATGAAGGCCAAATGTTGGTACTTTATGTGACAGGCATTGGGGAGGCACTGCTGGACTTTAATGTGGGGGTGACACGACCAGATATGAATTTTCCATGATCACTCAGGCTGCTGTATAGGGAACGGCTTTCAACACGTGCATAGATTATAAGCAAAATGTTTTCATTCTTGTCATGAAACTCTCTTTCTTTGTCCTTATTTGCTTCAATATGGCCACAAGGACTCCTGGCTTAATGCCTTCAATTGCCAGATCAACAACAAGCAGATTCATTCTGACAACTGATTTCACCCAGCTTTTTTGCGGAATTGTAGTTTTTGGCTTTCTGTGTTTTTGTTTTTGTTTTTGTTTTCCCCGCAGTGGCTAGGTAGTCTGGTATTGCCAGATTTAGCAATCTGCTAAGCTGTGGAAGTGCTTTTGGAGCTAGCCAGAACTAATGCCGGTCAATCGGCAGCCTTTAAAATTAATCCTACTAAATTACCTTCTTTTCATTACGTACCCCCATCCCATATTAGAGCCCCATGAGAGTTGAGTCATAGGACATAGACCAATTCCCTAGTTGTACCTTTCAAGTATATGCTACTCTGTATATGCAACTATTAGAGATCTTTCATGTCCCTAGCATGAGACCCAAGAATTTATATCCCAGAAGAATAGAACTGTTCCTCTTATTCCAACAATTCTGTTCTTCGAGTCGTTAACAGAAAATCAAACACATGGGGCCTGATTATACAAGACAAACAGCACTTCCCGTTTTCTGGTGAATGAGCTTTACAGGATGCAATGGCCTCTTTGCTTTGGCCGCTAGGCATCACGAGGCCAGATTCAAGCCCATCTCTGCTCTTGTGAATGACATTTACTAGGCATTCAATAGCCTAATAAACCTAGAATTAACTTGCATTAAATTTACCTTTCATCTTTTCGCCCAAATTTTCTCTTTATTTGCTTTTAATGGGCATATTCCTATATGTCACCTCAAGTAATTCTTTTCCATCAAGGTGGAGATATAAATAAACTGTTTGCTGTCTTAGATTCTCCCAATGATAACTCCCTATCAGCAGGCCCTGTTAAGTGTATTAAAGTATGTGTCAGATAATATGTCAAAATCAGGTTTCCTACTTTGCAATAGCTGGGGATTGAAATGCTCCAAGGCAACCCAAACAGACCATTTGCAGTAACAGCCTCCCCACCCCCCACCCCCAAATTGGGCCTGCGTGGAGTCAACAAGACAGTGAATGCTAGAATCTGGCCCAGCCCTCTGGGTAATTGATCTAAATGGGCTGTGCATCTGATCAGATCTTAGGACAGCGAAGTCAGATGGAAAGCAAGGACCTTAGTGAACTGCGGTGGAGAACACGTCCCTGCTGGGGCCACCCCTTATGTGAGTGTAAACAGGACTTCAAAGGCAAGGGAAAGGCCAGGCTGGCAGGGGTTGAACCACCACCCCTCTAAGCCCACCCCCTTTCCCTGCCATCAGTACAAATCCTATGCGTCCACCAGTGTTTTTAACTAGAAAGGAATGTTTTTGTCTGCGGTCATTACAACCACTGGAGAGAAAGAGAGGCCCTCCATTTTTTTTTTTCTTCTGTAATCAACAGGTCTTTTAAAGAGACAAACATTCAATTCATTTTCTTTCTCTTTTAAACATGAAACGTTTTGGTAGTTGACATGGGTTTACACGATTCCAGGGTAGGAATAGTCAGTGCGTCGGCAATGCCCCCAACCTAATGCCATTAAATGTTCAACAATGACTTTAAAATAAGTAGCTTTTTGGAAGTTATGTCTTTGAAGTTTCATTAATTAGTCATATCATTGGAAATGTATGGCCAAAGTAAATTACAGTGTTTAAAATATCTACTCTTTCAATGTGAAAAATGAAAGGATCCTGCTACCTTGTCTTTATACTAATGAAGATATTATTAATTGGTTTAGCAAAAACATAGATCTAACCATAATGTGCAACAGTTATTAAAGATAATTAACTACAGATCATTGGTTTGAAACATCTAGTCCAAAATGATTTCTGAAGGGCACATTATTCTACGAGATAAAATAATTAAATTTCTAACTGCTGCCTGAGACAACTGTGGCATATCTAGCGTTTTAATTTCTTTTGTTCTATTCTCAGGGTACTCTTACTGTTTTAGGTTTTGAAAAAGCGACCTGTGTTTCACAGTGAGTTCGCTGTTCAGCGTGTTTTGCCGAAATCTTTCATGTCTATGGGAAAATTATGATTGAAAGAAAAGGATTACAATGACACTAGACCTAATAAAAAGCCCACATAAATTCAGCCTCTTTTTACTAGAGAGGGGAGCGTGGTAAATCAAACAAATAGAAAACTAAACAAGTTACTTTAATGAAATACCTTTCACACACATCTCTCACAGAATCTATTCTAAAAAACGGAAAGCCTCACATGCACAAAATAAATAAGGGACAATATGAGGATGAGCAAATGCCAGGTACTCGTGGATTAATGAATAATGTAATTATGTGCATACGCATAAAATAAAATTAAACAATTACAGTAAAAACAATTGAGGCACTAGAACAGAAGGCTGTTTATTGGAAGCTGTAAGAGGAGAGGCAAAGAAATTCTGACCATATTTCTGAAAATTGTTTTACTTGGGATTTACTATTTGAAAATCAGTTAAACTAAAGGGGAAAATGAAGACCCGGATGCCAATAAGAGGAGTTGTAGGAATCCTAAACAAATTATGAACATAATATTTAACAATGCTAGCACATTAGGATGCTCATTGGTGATCATGTTTAAAATGAGGCCTGAAAGTCCTGATTAGCCTCCATGTTGGATATTCAAGTTTTTAAATATTTATTGCATTATCTTGTGACCAGGAACTTACTTTGTATAAAAACCAACAGTAAAAAATAATAGCAATGTGCTTTCTTTTTAGAAGCAATTCAAATTTATATTAAGTCTAAATTCATAAATCCTGCCTTAATTTGTGGGAAGCCTTGAAAGGGCAAAGCGTTTGGAGTCCCGGCTCAAGGCTTAGGTGTAAGTTAGTATTTTTAGAAATATTATTAATATCTTTAATCCAGTAAGTGTACACTTGGTAAAACAGGATTAAAAAACAAAAATAGAGGCATTTCTTGCTAGGACTGAAGTATGGAGACATGACTGATGAGAAAATTTTGAACTTACAAAGTTTATACTGATGCTGATTCCAGATACTTGGAAAGAACACAACCAAAATATTTAATGCATGCCTTTTTTGGTTCCACACACACAAAAAAGGAGAAATTCCTAAAAAAAGTAAAATGGGAAGGGAAAAAGAGGTTTTGAGACTAAGAGTGAGTAAAGTCATTACAATCTCCTTAACATGTTTTTGGAGATACGTACTGGGCGCCCTCCGCCCCCTAAAAAGAAAGAAAAAAATATTCTCTGGTTAAAGGTTTGCGAAAAGAGCATGCTATATGCCCTTTTTTACAGGTATACAGCTCTCAGAGGCCAAATCAAAGGTTCTGAAAAGTCCTGTAATCACACTGTTCACTTAAACCTAGCTGTCAGATGTTGATTTTCTGGGAACGCTGATTCCCAGGGAATTAGTATTCCGTGTAACACTTGGGGGAGACTCTGCTCTAAGATACCTTGTGAAGGTACATTTGGCTTGATGTCAGGGCCCCCAAAGTCCCTTTTTGTAGTCCTCTTGTGTCACAGTCTGTCATCTTCATCTACCTAGTACCTCTCTTCTTACTGAAACCATTTTTAAGGCTTCTGTGAGCTATTTGCAACTTAGTATTTAAGTTGCCTCATTGTCTTTCCTAGGAATATTTACTTTTGGGGGGTATGTTTACTTCTAAATGTATTGTTCTAATTATGGAATAAAAGACTTTAAAAATCAAAGAATATCTGACATTGTAGAGCTGAGGACTACGGCAAAGAGGACTTTTAAGTGTCCCTGAGAATGTAACGCACAGGTAACTGCTTCTTCCACAGACGAGGAGACAGAAGCTTGGGTGAACAATGGGCTTGGTGAAGGGCCTTGTAGCCACTAACATCCAAAGCTGAGGCTGGAACCTGTGTCCTCCTAATCTCAAATTCAGGGCTTTGTTCTCTACTGGTTTTGGACACACACACATCTAGAGGTAAGTACCCTAAATGTGACCGGAAGTGCCAGACCCATACCCTCCAAGCTGCATTTGGCATACAGATATACTTGTTTTTTTTTCTGCTCAGTGTTTAATTTAAACAATAGAGAATTAGTTAGCAACAATGAAATTCAGGAGATTCCATACAAAAATCTAGATTCTGTTTCCCACTGAGCAAGTAGAGGACCTTGTAATATCGGACCCGCTGGATGGAGCTGTCATGGTCATCCAGTGTAGAAAGGGAGTTCCCTTCCCTCTCCATTGAGCCACAGTCCCCATCACTCTTTAACGCGCCCTTTGACCTTAAGTGAGTGTTGGTTGCCATTTATTGCCTTACTCACACTGTTGATTGATTCATACCAGGCTTGCTTCACTCATTTGGATTTTCCTACTTGTATTTTGGGTCTTCTTCTCTTTTCAGTTCCTGGTCTTAAGAGCCTTATATATCTGACCCATTATGACTCTTCTTCCTCTGAAAATCCTCTCCATTTCCCTGTTGGAGGCAGTATGAAGTTGATCACCAGAAGGTTGCCTTTAGATAAATAACTGGAAGCTGACTGCACTCAACATTCCAAGGGCAACCTAGGGCTCACCCACTGCCTTGGGTAACCCTGATGAAAACCTTTGGCTATTCCAAATGAACCACGCCAGCTGGCCTATCTCCACCACCAATGCCACTCACATTGCATGGGGTTGGAAAGCAAGGCCATTTTTAACCAGTGCCTCTGTAACGATTCAGTCAGAAGACTCTCTTCCCCCTTATATTGGAGACCATAGGCATCTTTCCATAGGAAAGACATTCCAAATAATAAGTACAATAGCTTAGTGACTCATGACATTTAAGAAACGCAGATTTTTTTTTTTCCTTCACTGGATGTCACTTTGAGCAGCCTAAAGAAGGTGTGATGGATGCTTTCAACTGCAATAGCAGAACTTTCCGTGGGTCATGAATTCATGTTTGAGGGCTCACCAGCAAGACACAAATTTTATCAAGAAAGACAGCTTGCTTCTAGTCCGTTTTTGAACATCAGAAAAGTGAGTGGTCACCGTGGGCATCACTACGAGGCCCATAATCACAGCCTGAGCTTTGAAGCCGGAGCCGGGCTCCTCCTGCCTCCTCTTCTGAGCGCCAGCCATTCACACGCCTGTCGTCCTCTGTGGCTGCAGGAGTGAGCGGAGGGGAGGTTATGGATGTGTTGCAATCAGATGGAGAGGTGGAACCATCTGCTCTAACTTCCCAAGTTATTGTTGGCTCCGTGGCTGCAGCTTTGGTTTGGGTCTTTTAACAGTTCATTTAACTGAGGAGGGGGGAGTGGATTCAGAATAGGAGGCCTTCGGTATTGGTGAAGTTTCATTGCCGGTTTTCTGCTCCTCTTTCCAATTCCTCCTGTTTTCTCTTGTCTCAAACCCACTCTTTTTTTATTCCCCTTCCTTCCCCCACCTCTTTCTTTCCTGGCAAGGAATTGCTCCTCCTGGATGGTTAGTGAGTCAGTTCTTCCCAGCACTGACCCCAACACATTCACCACCAACAATCACTTACTCATGATACTTAAAATGCTTGGTACACAGTGTCTTCTGGGATATTCTTGTTGCTTTTGAACTGCATCCAATAATACGGGTTCTAACTGAACAGTACCGCATATGTGTCCTGTTAACATAGGTGTTCTAGAGGTTTTTCAGAAAGACGGTTGAGCATTATTTCTATTGAACTTCTTTTCGTGGGTTATATTTTGGGTGGAGGAAAGGTTAGGTGGAACCTTCCATTTTTCGGTCCTCGTAATTTCTCCTTCCCTTAAAACGTGTTCTCTAGCCTCTTTCACTCCCATGTAAGATACTTCACCTCCAGGAAAATCATAATTATGGTTAGGTGAGATCACAGTGACTTCAAATTGCTCTGAATATTACCTTACTTTTCAACTGCACAACTGGATCCCTTTACAAAGAAATATTTGACTTTCTTCTGGTTCAGTGACATAACTATACAGTCATCTGCCTCCTTTCTTCTTCAATAGATGTTTTTTTTTTAAATTTGGACAACAGAAAAAGAGGCTTGCAACTTGAAAAATGAGTATTTAGATCGAAAATAAAACAGGCTTAGCAGATATAAGGGTTTTTTGTTATTAATTTACCACAGAAAAATGTTAAGAAAAGTCGATGCTAAATGAGGAAGTACAATTTGGAAATTCCTTCCAAGGGGAAGCCAAGGAAAAAAAAAAAGTGTCCTGATCAATTCACTGATTAAAAACAAGTAAATTATGGCACAGGGCGCCATTTTTTTTTTTTTCTTTTTAGCTACAGCTTTCCCCCACTTAGCTCAAACGCAGCCTCAGACTCCTTCTTACCTCCAGAACCCTGCGCAGGCCAAGGCAACAGAATGACATGTACTGGACAGGTGGAACCCCTCCGCCATTCCTGTGTTCTTTGATGGGAGTTTGACTCACAGGCAAACAGTTCACCATCTGTGGGCGGGGACCATGTCTCAAGTGTCTGTTGTGGGGCTTCAACAACTATTTCCTAATAGACCAATTGATTTCATTGCAGATGAGTGGTGCCTACCACCACATGGAGGATCGAGGGTGAGAATCCCAGTGCTTTGGCTATGTGAAGACTTGGGATGTTTGAAAAAGAACATGAGAATCAAGAGACTAGAATTTGAAGCCCACCTCTGTCAGTTACCAAATGTGTGACCCCAGGGAGTCAACGGGATTCTTGCCCCATTTTCTGTAAAAAACAAACAAACAAACATAGTAATACCCAAACAATACTCACTTCCTACGGTATAATGTGGGCATTCAAGGGGATGAATATTAGGGTGGAAAACTCAAATGAGGCTGGCTGGGTAAGGCAAATGAATAAAGTAGGCCGGGTATAAGGCAGTCCGTGGCAGCTGAGATTCTCTAATTCGAAGGGAGTGGCAGGGCCTGTCATTATCTCGAGATTTTGTGTCCATCAAAAGGGGCAGCTGTTCCTACTTGGCTTTAGCCAGTTTTTGCAATGGAAAAAAAAAAAAAACGGGGGCCTGGTGTTGCCAGATTTTCCGGGAAGCTGGAAATCCGGACTTTTATGCGAAGCCTCCCAATTTTTTAGACGTTGGCAATTAATTCAAACTTAAAGCACTCTGCCAGCCAAACAAAACACATCTGCAGGCCACATAAGCCCTGGGAGCCTCCATTTGTGACCTCTGATACATGTGAACATATCTGTAACAGAACCTGCCTCATTACAGATATTCTGTAAATATCCACCACATCTTTTCCTTGCAGGAGATGCCCAGGATGAGAAAAGCAACAATAACTGATTTGATCATTCGAGAACGGTATCCGATTGCTCACTCTTAAGGCTCGGATTTAGTAAGTCATCTATGAACATGTTTAGTCTTATTGACTCAGGGGTCTATTGACCGCTGCGTTCCTTACCCTGGGTGTCGCCTGTGTTTGGAAAATGACTTTGTATCCTGTGACTTTCTAACAGAAGTTTAATTTTTGTTAGAAAACATACACTCGAGAGATGGCTCAGCCACTTTGGAATCACAGCAAGGAAAATTCACCATTTCTGCTGCTGGGCTGAGTTCCTTTTGGATTCCAGTAAGTGAGCAGCTCCAGCCTGGATTTTTCTTTGTCTTCAGAGGAGCAGGACCTGGTTTTAACTGGCACATCTTCGTGCTGCTCACTCCTTAAGTAGTTTCACTTACTTTTTAACTGTTACATGCCAACAAAACAGGTTGCTTAATTGGTTTGACCTTTCACAGTATTTTTTAATTTTTCAATCTTAGTTTCATAGTTCCATCTGGCCCTTTAAAACGACATCTGGTTAACTGTACTTAACCAGCTGATCACTGTACAGTTATTTTTAAATGTAATGTATGCTTAAACAGATGTTATTTTTATAGATGTGGATCTAAACTGCACTTGTGTACGTGCTATGTCTGCATAAACTCTTTCTGCAATTCAAATGTTGACACCCAAAATTACAAGCCAGAATGCTTATGAACTCCACTATTATGGTACTGCACTTTTGTGCTGCTTGTTAGGTAAACATCAATTCAGTTCTTTTTTTCTCTCTTCATTGCACATAAATAAAACATTAGCATTTAGTTTATAAAGTGATGAACATTTTGCTGTGTTGGATTTAGCTTTATAAATACAACTGCTGTCAGCAAGAAAAAAGGATTTATTGAATAAATAATAAGAAAGCTAAGGGAAAATGAAAATATATATATTATGCAAAACATGGTGTCTGTCAACAGGTCACAAAGGGGCCTCGATGCTTTTGGCGTTACTGTGGGAGAGAACTCTATCTCTGTCACCCTGTGTCTGGGGCATCCCGGGCCTTCCCCTCGTGGTAGACGAGATTTAATCCAGCTATAGAAAATAATTTATTTTGTAGAACCCTGGATGCTTAACTGTCCAGGGCGTCATTAACATTTAGACCATTTTAAATGTCTTTTTACCTGAGCATGGAGAAGGCAGAGAAAACTTGATGCAAAGAAAATCTAAGTGGTCGTTCAGTTCTACAGTTTTTGTTTCTATCAGAAAAGAAAGAGAGAGAGAGAGAGAGAGAGAGAGAGAGAGAGAGAGAAGGCCACAGCACTTCTAGTACAGGCTAGGAAAGGGTTTCCCGATCGTGGAAGTATCTCAGCACGCAGCAGACCCTGCTTCAGAGAGAACACAATCTCCCAAGACCAGGACAGCAGGTACTTTGCATATGACACAAGGTTGAGTCTTCCTTGACACAAAGAAAGTGGTCACAGTTGAAAATATTTTGCGGAGAACTTTAAAAGTATCATTCTCAAGGTTAAAAATTGCTGTTCTACATAATACCTCAGTAATTGATAGACATTTTCTCTCTCCAGAGTCCAGTTTCGGTGAAAAACACCACATAACATCTGTTCATAAACAGTCCTTCTGTGAAAACACTGACACAGGTCTTGAGCTTTCCACGGGCTCAATTCCCCTGCCATGTGCAGATGGCACGATGTATTTATCCAGCTGAAGCCTGGGTAACAGAAGCCCGGCCGTATCTCCAGGTAGGACTTGAGGCAAGCGTGGGTTGCTGTTCCTCGGCCTCACCCCAAGTTGTTCAAGGGGTTCCTTCTGACACAAAGACAAATGGTTTCCCACTCATGCGCGTGACGCGTTGGAAAAAATCACCTTCGGCAAGGAACGTCTAACTCTACAGAGATAAGGGCATTTCCAGGCTTTTAAAAAGATTCCACAGAACACATTAATGAAAAACTAATTAGGTTACAGAGGTATTTGTGAAACTAGACTGAGATCACGCAGTTGTCTTTTTTTTTTTTCTTTTTTGTCCTCTATACTTGATGTGTGATGTTTAACTGGAATTAATTATTGCAACTAAAAGTAAAGAAAGTTTGGGGTTAAGGGTTTAAATAATTAACGTTCAGCTTTTCAGCAATGGTCATGAGGGGGGAAACGCCGTTATGCTGAAAGAAATTATTTCTCACTTAATTTCCTTTAGTTTCTCCCATTATATATGAAATGGAGATGGGGACAAGGATGGAGATTTGTGGGGTTTTTGTTTGTTTGTTTGTTTTTGTTTTTGTTTTACTGAGCATCTGTGGAGAAACACTTAAGAGACTTTCAAATCCTGGTGAGCTTTTGCTGCTTTTCAAATCTGGTTTCCTTATTAATCACTGAGAGGCTGGTCCTTCCGTCTTCTCTAAAATTGTTCTTTCTCAAAACTAGGCAGATTTCAAGAGCAAGCAAAGCCGCCTTCTCACGACCTGGAGAAACACTGACTTGAAGTCAAAGCAGGATACTGGAGCTTCCGAAGGGCTTGGGGGCCTCAAAGATCACCCAAATAAACAGAACAAGGAAGCTATACACATGCATAACCCCGGTTTATTTGTACCTGTCTTTGTTAGACAGCTGCAATGCATATGAGAGTCATGATCAGAGAAACATATCTACGCTACCCTACTGTAATATAAACTATTCGTATTTTATTCTCCATGAACACCACAGGCAAATTCTTGTTCTATTTGACCAGCTGGGGTCCAAAATACTACCCAGTGCTTGGAGGTTTTCATCCTAGCTCCAATGTCTGTTTCAACACGAGTGTTCTGGTTTGTGCATTTCAAGATGCTTTTATAGCATTTATGAATTTATTTATGGCTTATCAGCTCAGGCTACAGAATCAACTTTGGTACAGATTTGTAAGAGAAACAAAATAGCCATTTGAGAGTATGATGTTTGGGTGTTATGTCTGGCTGGAGGAAGCAGCTGGAGTAGAAAGAACTTCTGGAAAAATTCTCCTGGAGGGACAGTCGTGGGTGTCTGTTTCTACCTTATGGGAAAAAAACAGTCCCGTTTTTATGTTTACTTTTTCTCTACTTATTCCTCACAACAAACCTCACCTGAAACATAGGCAAAAAACAATCACAATGAAAATAAAGTTGTGCCTTCAAATCACACACAAAGCAAGACTGCTTTTCACTAAACATTGAGCTGCATTGTTCGGATGAGATGGTGCAGTTAGGACTATGACGAGAGACCAAATGCAAATCACATGTTACATTTGAGACAGCACATGTTATATTAGGCAAAATTTTTTTGGTTTTGGCTATTAATTCCTTTTATAGCTATTTCTTTTTTTTTCCTGGAAAATTGCAGGTTGAGGAATGTAAAGTCACTTTTACCTGATAAATGCACACATAATGATAGGAGGCTGGATTTGTTGGATATCTTTTGATCATATTTTTAACAATAGGTTCATTATGGCATTATTTATGATAGCAAAAACCAGAAACAATACTCATGATCATTAATAGGGGACTGATTAAGTAACCATTGACATGGTAAAATTATGTCATTATGCTAAGTGGAAAAAAATCAAAATTGCTTATATGCTACATAGTCTCAACCAGGAATATGTCATAGACAGGCAGAGGAAAATCCTGAAAAAATATATCAACATATTCACAATAACTATTCCTGGGTAGTAGGCTCATGAACTGTTTTTATTTTCATCTTCTTGTTCTTATATATCTCCCAAATGTTTTACATTGAACATATATTTCTTTAATAATCACGAAAATGTGATGAAAAGCATAATAAAGGCATTTTCTCCTAAGAAAGGCATTTATTATCTTAATAACATGAGTTCTGGCATCTTTGGGCAAGAATGTAAGTGGATATGAAGTATACGGAGTTATATTTTTGTCGGAATTTTATTAAATGTGGAAGAGATGGTTAAGGGAAGCCTCTTTCCTCCCAATTAGATACCTTTAGATAATCTGCTGCCTGGTTACTAAAATAATGCCCTAGGTGATCTCCCTGACTTAATTAATCCCTCTCTTTCTCTCTTCCTCCCTCCCTTTTTTCCTTTCTTCCCTTCCTTAATAAATATGTATTGATTGCTAATTCTGTGCCAGGTGCTCAGAGTAGGAACTGAAACAGAGCTCCCCCCTGTGCAATTGGCAGCCTAGGATGGGAGACAGTGGATGAACAAGTAACAAAGTATCCAAGGAACACAGAAATCATGTCACAGTTGTGAGAGGTCAGTGCACCAAAAGAGACCAGAGGTGAGCAGCCCTGGCATTTGCGGAGTGGGAGGGAAGCGCTCTCTACAGCAGGGATATTGGTGTGGAGAACTCTAAGCCTAAGAGGGAATTAACAGCTTGTACCAAGGGCAGGAGAATGCTGGTGGGCCTAAGCTGGGTCCCACACTAAGTACATGTCATTCCAGTCTTAAACCCTTCCCAGCACCCCAATAGGATTTCATACACAGCACACACTCAAATATTTATTGAATTGTTTGGAAGATATGCCATTTAAGTCTTCAAAACAGTAGGACCCGGCAGACTGAATTAAATCCTATCAGTCTATAGGTGACCATAATTCCACCCCCCAAAACAGCCTGCCTTCCATGAGGCCCATCCTACAACCAGACATTATCTGACTCACTGTTTTTGAATATGGAAGGCTTTACTTGTGGAAACATGGGGACGAGGGATAGTTTAAAATGCATTCTGCATCTCAATGGAGTGGAAGTTTTTCTCTATATGGTGCCTTGACGTAAAGGCAGCAATAAATATGAATATCAGACTCTGCAAAATTATTACTGAATTCCTAGAACACACTAAACTAATTTCTAAACACTTGAATGCAGTGTCAAGTGATCAGTTAATACTGTTAGCATACGTGGCTAGCTGCTTATAATTCATAATGTTTTTCTTCAATAAAAATATTTTGGCTTAATCTCAAAATCATCAAAAAGACTAGACATCGGTTGGTCCAAACCACTCATTCTTTCTGAATTTGTAGCAATTACTTTCCACAAAGAGGATGCCCACCCAGCTGGAAGAAAGCTGAAAGAGCAAAAGAATTTTTGCCTTGATGGATGCCAAGAGAGGTTTCAAGTTCTTTTTCCCCACTGGGTTGATCAAATCAAGCATTTGCACCTTTGAAAATGTAAGTAGTACTACGTCCCTCGGCTTGATGAAGGCAATAACATATCTACTGTTAATGAGGGACTATCACTCTCGAATAAGGTCATATTTAAAAATTAAGAAAAAACGTAATAATGTAATAGTGATCATAGCGGCGATAACACAGTTTCCATAGAAGGGTGTCTAGTCAGAGAAAGTCGGTGATGACAAATACGAGAAATGATGAGACTTCCACCTCCACTGAAAACAAGATGTTGATCATGAAACTATATCCTGGGCCTAGTATTTAAAAATTTATCATAGGGGCGCCTGGGTGGCTCAGTGGGTTAAGCGTCTGCCTTCGCTCAGGTCATGATCCCAGCGTCCTGGGATCAAGCCCCGCACCGGGCTCCCTGCTCAGTGGGGAGCCTGCTTCTCCCTCTCCCTATGTCTGCCGCTCCCCCTGCTTGTGTTGTCTCTTTTTCTTTGTCAAATAAATAAATAAAATCTTTAAAAAAATTTTATCATAAATAACTATCGCCTTCCAGACACGTATAATTGATCCTACTTGTATCAACAGTAAGTTCCTTTTCAGTTTTTTTTTTCCCACGTTAACTTCTTTTTACATGGTATTATTTTCCTCAAATGGCATTTCCACTGACAGCTATGCCGAATGCACTGTGTAATTATCATGTCGTCAGTTTCTTTTTCTACAGTTCTTTTTAATTACAAAATAATACCCTTTTGACGCGTACATCTTTGATATCTTAACCATCGTTGGGTCAATATAGCAGTGTGTGCTCATTATCAATATATTTTAATTATTTCATTCTTTCTAATGCCCCATTTTTGTTTTCCATGAACTGCCAGGTGATTATGTTTGTATCAGGATAAATAATTAACGTTCTCTGGAGCAGAAAGACTGTTATTTTTCTTTTCTCTTTCTTTTTTTTTTTTTTTCCAGACATGGCAAGACTATAAATAGTCATTTACCTAGATTGACTAAATGTGTTTTTTTCTTGGGGCAACAGTAACTTACTGGTGATTCAAGATCTGTTTTTGGTAGGGCTCAGAATTGTCGAGAACCAAAGCTTCTGGGCTCCTAACTTCTATTTAAACAGAGCAATGCTGCTTCCATCACACTGTTAAGTCCCCGTCTGTCCTACTTCATGCCCTAATTCAACCCCCAAAGCAGGTATAGGTGGTCAAGGCTATACCTGCAACAGAGATTTATATGTATAAAATTACTATGCTATTTTTTTTTGTTTGGAAAAATACATCTCTAAAGTAAATTCTAATTATATAAGGCAACAAAAACATGAGCAATTCCACAAATATTCATTGAGAAGAAATTATGATGAGTTATGAGTCCAGAAACAAAGCAGAATAAGGTGAAGTTCAGTAGGTAATGCTTGAGGGAAAGACCAGGAACTAGGTGAATGGAGCAGAGTATGTCGGGGCACAGAATTGCAATAAGTTTCATTTCTTCATTGTTAGTGTAAAATGGCTTCTTAGCAATTTTTCTTCTAAGGTACTATTCCAAAAGGAGGGGAAAGGTACTATAGTATTAGCTGTGTGGACCTTGGGTAAGTTACTTAATCTCTCTGGGTTGCAGCGTTCTCATCTGTTCTCATCTCATTATAACCATCTGAGTGGTTATAATGCCAGTTTTATAAAGCCAATTGCAATATCAAGACAGGTTGCAAACTCCTACAGTTCTTCAAGCTAAACATCCCAATGTCTTTAGTCATTTCTCAGATGAGAAGCTTTCAAAGGTCCTCGCTGTTTTGGTCATTCTCCTTTTGTCTATGCTAAAGTCTGAAGGCCTCTGATGAGCTATGGACACTCCAGAAAAAATCTGAGCTGCACAGAGCTAGACACAATAAGTTTCCTGTGCATTTCCATCCAACAATAAAGCCTAAATAGTTTTACCTTTGAATTTTCAGCTTTCTGATTTTATCTACTTTTCCACCTATCTTTGTATTATTTTTAAAGTCTGATAAATGTGTTGCTCATTCTTCTCTATGTCTCCATATCTGCTGATTACTGGGCTTGGTGCCAGGGGACACAATATTGTCGTGCCTGTCCTAATCCCTGCCTTTCTAACAGCGTTAAAGTGGATAGAGCCAAGGGCTCACATTTATTTCTGATAAGTCAATATTCTCATATATAAGGAATAAATATATGGTAATTTGATAAATCCCCCATTGGGAAGGAAAACAGTCAGAAGAACCAGATTTTCCCTGTAGAATCAATTAAGTGAGAGGAGACAGGTGAAAAGCTCTTTATGGACATTTTAAAGACCATGATATGGGAGAGGGGGATAACTTACTTTACGAATCTCTGAAGTGCTAATCTTGGATTGATTGGTCAAAGTCACAGTCATCATAAATATTGTGGAAAAAGAAACTTCAATAAAAGGTCAAATATTAGGGCTTTCCTGAAACAATTCTGCTTAAGACTTATATAGTACGTACGGTCATCCCTGAATGGTATGACAAACAATACCACAGTATTTTATACTCTATTCCCCAGACCTAGGTAAGGAATTTGACCACTTTCTAATCCTGATACATATTTCAGTGAATTAAGGCTTATGTAGCTTCAAAATCTCACCTGTCCTAAAGCCACACTAATTTTTTTATAACTCATACAAAAAATATAATTGAGCACCTACTGAGTGCAAGGGAATGATGGTTTTTGAGAAGAGTTTTATAGTAACAGCTGAACAATTAGAATTTAAAACATATTATCAGGGCACCTGGGTGGCTCAGACGGTTAAGTGTCTTCCTTTGGCTCAGTTCATGATCCCAAGGTTCTGGGATCGAGCCCAGCCTCAGGCTCCCTGCTCAGCGGGGCATCTGCTTCTCTCTCTCCTTCTGCCCCTCCCCCTGCTCGTGCTCTCTATCTCTCTCACTCTCTTTCTCTAATAAATGAATAAAATCTTTAAAAAATCCCCATATTATCATGTCCTCTTTTATTAGGCATGGGCTACAATGCATGGTTTAGGTCTGAGTATGCACCCATCTTTCTGCAACCCGGAAAAAGACGTCGCCATCTCCAATCCTACAATATTACAATATTTAAAGCAGAGAAGAAAAACCAACTCTGAAGTAATTTCAGGCTCAGCAATATAAAAAGTGTTTCCATTTTCATTTTTTAAAGATTTTATTTATCTATTTGACAGAGAGAGCGAGCAAGAGCACAAGCAAGGGGAACTGCAGGCAGAGGGAGAGGGAGAAGCAGACTCCCCGCCGAGCAGGGAGCCCGATGCGGGGCTCAATCCGAGAACCCCAGGATCATGACCTGAGCCGAAGGCAGATGCTTAAGGGATTGAGCCACCCAGGCATCCCTCCATTTTCAACAAAAGAGTTTTACAGTGAGATTTAGGCAAACCCCAATGTAACAAATCCGAAGTTGCAGCTTTCTCTGTTTTCCAGCTTACTCAAATATTTTTTTTCAAATATTCTTATCTCAGGCAATACATTAAAAATGTTTAAAAATGAACAGTTATTTTAATTATCATCAGTAATACTTTCTTAAGCAACCACTTCCTAACAAAAACATTTAACAAGATGAAGATATAAAGAAATACTAGAATTTGAAAGATTTAAATCAGAGTACCAAATCCACATATTTAACACTTCTTAAGCATAATCTTCTGAAGTGCTGTCATTTAAGGGATGTCTCCAATGTAAATGAACATTCTAAAACAAGACCGGGCAACCTAATTTTGATCTTTGTATGTTGATAAAATCAGAGACAAACTAATCCAATTCAGGAAAGTTAGATTTTTAACAGAAGACGTTAAAAATCCTGGCAATAACACTATTTTAATAAAAAAATCTCTTCTATATAAAATCTGTGCACAATAAACAATATTTAGTAAACACAGCACCCTTTTTAATAAATGGCTAAAATCCTCTAGCAACATAAAGACTGTCATTGTTTCTTTGGAAGAATCATCTTCAGAGTAGCAAGACAATGCTAAGTTTTACTTAGAGATAAGTAAGATCCATGCCTCAGAGATAGGTGTTTATAAACAAATAAGAGATCTAGAGCAGGATACCTACAGAGTCAAATTAACTGGCTAAGAAATTTGATGCAAACAAAGGGGGTTTGCACAAATAGCTATTAAGCTTTGTGTCCTCAAAATCAAATGGCTCCTCATTGCTCTAAGAAGAGCCACCAAGATGTTGCATTCTATTGGGTTCAACTTAACTGTTTAAAGCAACACTGAATCTAGGAGTTATTTACAGTCATTCTGTTTTCGCCACCACCAACCTTATTTCCTACTTTACTTGTGATTTCATTTGTAAAAGTGAGTTTCATTCATGCTTGGAAATAAATATTTTAGGTGCTCCCAAAAGAAATAACTCAAACTAAAGAAATTCTCTAAAATATAAAAAAAAAAATCTTTGAAATTATAGGGCATAAGAATTATTTCTTGTTTTCCAACAGTTTGAGATTACAAATATCATGTTCTTTCTGAAAACTGTTCTGAAAAAGAAAAACAACAAACATTGTAACACATACGTCTCTTGGGAGAAAGACAGAGTTCTGTCTTTAACAAATAAACATTCTAAAAATGGCTTCCTTTTATGTTATAAAATCAGTTTATACTGGTGAAACATAAAGAGGTTAATAATCTTGCACAGGACCATGGCAGTAAAAATTCACTAGCTGAACAAGTTTTCCCAATAGATGGACTCACTTACTATAAGAAATAACAGAACATGTGAAAGTCATATCCATTGGGGAAAACAGAATTGTTTGTATCTATCTAAAGTAACAAGGGAGAAAATCAACTGCTGATCAAATACTGAGTTGAGAGATAAGAGTAGAACCTGTGGTCTTGCCTCTTTTCACTTTCTGAACTAGTGATTACGGGTCAATGAGAACATCAACATTCAGTATTCTGCAGTGCTCCAAGTTTTGGAAATTCTTTGAAATTATAGAATAGGTTGCACCTGACAACCAATCTTAATATTTTAATGTGAAACTCTATGATAATAATTTTCCACACTCTAAGACGATTGAGATTATTATTATATTATCTTTTCAACAAATTAATATGATGAAAGCTGTCATGATACAAAAAAGGTAATGTAGTCCTATATTTTCCAGTATTCTCTGACTTATTCAAATAGAGAAAGAAGACAGAAAAATATTTTTCAGGTGAAGAGTGAATTAAATAAGATTGTGTATGTAAATCGTAAAAGATCCTGCAAATGCTAATAATTGTGAGGAAAAGCAGGGAGCTACAAGTTTTTAAAGAAAGGATATCACAATTAAAGGTCTATGAATATTGTTGCAGTGAAGCAATTTTTATGATTTATGTGGGTTTTATCTGTTGGCTTCTCTCGACGCACTGTGGTATTAAACACATTACATTAAGTAGCTGAAATCAGATTGAACACAATTCATTCTGGTCTCCTTGCTGAAACATGCCAATCGGATGTTTTCCAATTTTCTCACATAATATTTCCCTTGTCCTTTGGGGTCATGTGGTAATTTCTGCAGGGGAAATAGTCTAACCACTGTAAAACTGATCAAAGCGTTATTACAAATCCTGCCTTAGGACAAATGATTTGAACCCTTGCATTATCAAAACATCTGCAAATGTTCGCTTTTATGTATGTGTCAATGAGTGCACATATGCTGGGTGAATTCCCTTCCCCCTTGGAACACCTGACATACACCTGACATGTATAATTGATTTCAAGAAAAATTGACAAAATGATGGGACCTTTTAGGAAGTAGCACAATGTCCCAATCCTACAAAGCCAGAAAACATTTTGCATAGTCTTAACTGTAAATCCACTTTGCAATTTTCAGTTAATATGCTGGTTCCTAAAATATTACTACACATAAATATTGCTTTTGTACCTTTTCCAGAATTATGTATGGTGGCGCATAAACCTCACCATGATATATACCACTGAAGGTCATTTACATGCAGTTTTAAATAATCTCAGCTTGGTTTTTGTCATGTATTGGCACAGTTCATGTTTTTTAGACACATGTTTTTATTTAAAAAAAAGATTTATATCTTATTTTGCTAAATGAACTCTTCAGCAAAAATAGGTAAAATATTTGCTTTGACAGTAATGAAGGCATTATATGTTTCTTTGTGTGCGTCTCTGCACACACATGTATGCAGCGCATATCTCTAGCCGAAAATAGAGCTTTAAAAATAGAGTATAGTAAGGGGTGCCTGGGTGGCTCAGTCCCTTAAGCATCTGCCTTTGGCTCAGGTCATGATCCCGGGGTCCTGGGATCGAGCCCCGCATCAGGCTCCCTGCTCGGCGAGAAGCCTGCTTCTCCTTCTCCCACTCCTCCTGCTTGTGTTCCCTCTCTCGCTGTGTCTTTCTCTGTCAAATAAATAAATAAAATCTTTAAAAAAAAATAGAGTATAATAAAAAATGGAATGAATGGTTAATTTCTGCCCCCCCTTTTCTTTGTTTTTAAATTGATTGTCACAAGCTAAGTCACTGTTTAGTGTTTGCACCTACATTTTAAATATTACCAGTGAGTAGACCAGTCCTGGCTCATGTCACATGCGTGTTGGGTTAGTGGGGTTGCAATCAAGAAACGCAGAATAAAAATGACAATTTCCTTCTGAAAATCTAAACGTGAAGCTATGTATGCCAACATAATTTTCGAAGTGGCAAATAAGAATTACAACAAAGTATTTTCAATTTGTCATAAAGCAAGAAAATGGAAGCTTTCTTTCATTCGTAGTAGGTTATATGGACTTCATTTGGCCGAGGAGCCGGTGGGGCGAGCGCCCCCTTCTTCTCTCCATCTCCCAGCCTGTTTTAGGACACTATGAACCTGTGCCTGAATGCAATGGTTTTTTTCCATTAAGAGTTTTATTAGAATTTTAAAGTATTCTAGAATCCAAGTGGAATATATTCCAGAAGAGTTGGCTAATATGGCCCACATATAGACTACATAACCCGAGGGTTCTTTCTCTATTTAAAGATACTGCGACACGGCATCTTAACATTCTGTTTAACTGATTGTTAACAGTCACAATTCTCGGTTTTCAGCTCCTGTGGTTTTACTTTCATCGATTTATTACTGTTTTTATTTTTCTATATCAAGTTTCTTATTATATTATAAATAAAAGTATATGTTGATGGTGGTATTCTAAACATATTACCTTGAATAATAGGAGTGTTTATTTCCTTTAAACTCTAAATGACATACTTTGTGCTAGTTAAATGTTCTCCAACAATGTAACAAAATATAAATCATCTGGTGGAACCCACATCCTAAAATATAACCAGGTCTATATTCATATGAACTCATGGAAAATTCTTTTCTGCACTGTTTGAGATAGTATGCTTAATGTTTTACTATGTTTATTCTTCAATAACTAATCACCCTTCTTGGTCTTCCAAAAGTTCCTGGCACTTCACTGGTTTACACATTGATTGAATACCGTTCCCAGAATTGCTTTTGGCACCAGGCCAACTGCTGTGATAATCAGCTATAAGATTTATTCCAGGGGAGAAGTGTTCTAAACATAAGGATTCATAAGGCACTGCACTGAAAATGAATACTGATGCTTTCTTTGAGATGGTTGAAAACTTTTTGTGCCTTCAATGAGCACTAATGCCAGGCTTTACACTCTTCAACTACATGTGAAAGCTTTGATTTCATGGAAAAAAGGCATGCTCATTAGATTTGATGATTTGATATTTGTATTAATCATTATTAGCCGGTTTAGCAAATTGAAATGATTTAATTTCACAAAGGCAAATACAGAAGAAAAAAAAAATCACAGGGAATACTTTAAAAGCCCCACCTTTCTGGAAATTAAGCACTTAACTGCTATACAGGATCTGACACATTTAGTGCAAGAGGATATATTATTATATTGGCTGATGGGTGGAGTGAAAGTACAAAGGAACGCCCCAGATTCAAAGGGAAACCGTTGGCAGCTAAATGCGCGGAGCCAGAAAAGAATAAGGAGAAATGAGATGAGTGGAAAACAGGACACGTAATTTTTTCTTAAATAAAAGACACAAAGCCAAGAAAAATGTTACTTATAGTTTACAGAAAGTTGAGAAGACAAGGTGGCAGAATATTAATCCTAAGTATGGGCAAAGAAAAACAGACGCATCTGAAGCTCTGGAAAGGGACAGAAATACCCTCTTTGAGGAAGGTAATTTATGAATACATGAAGACAAATTTCGGGGGTGAATTTTGAGGGCTGCAGAAGAGTTAAGGAACAAGAGAGTCTAGAAAGCTCAGTGTCAACACTACAAGAGTAATGTGCTTTCCACAGCATCCGGTACCTATGGGTACCCCAGGGTCATTCAAAGTTCACCAAAACGTCCCTCAGGAAAACCACCCCAGGCTACCCAAACGTGTGCTCTAAGAGCTTCTTTTATTTTTCCTTGTCAGTACGTATTACCACTTGTAATTATTTACTGGTGTCATTAGGGAATTCTTTCCCCCAGGGGAATATACACTTTGGGAATTCTGGTTAGGGCAACCTCACCATTGCAGCTCAAGGTCATCACAAGACCTGGAGGGGAGAAGATATTCAGAAACAGTTTTTGAATGAAAAACTCTGAATGAACGAGTACGTGATTGAGTGAATGGCGAAACTCCTCCATGCTCAGTGGGGTCCTGCTGGGAATGAGGAGGCACAGTGACAGGAGAAGGAAGGGTCTGGCCGGCAGCACTAGAAAGAAAGACTCTGTGGCTTGCAAGTATCTGGTGGAGGAGGGCTCACGAACAAACCTGGGGGAAACACACTTTCGAGGTTGTCAAAAGTAAAACTAGAAAACCAAGGGGGTGTGGAGGGAAGGAGATAAACATAGAAATTACAGTTGAAATGTAATTTGATACCAAAAGAGGCATCTAACAAAACATGTTGCAACACTTATATGTTTAAAACATTAAAATCTTAAATGTCAACTGTAAATACTGAAATTATAAATAGCGAAATCATCCTACGTTCTTTATACTTCGGGCTCTTCTCCAGAAAAGAGCGAGAACAATTTTCCCATTCAAACTTCTAATGCCATGATAATCATAGCTCTCCTTTACGGAGCACACATGATGTGTCCTTTACCATCTTATTTTTGCACGTAGTGCATTAACCCTCAGGATTACCATGAGCAGGACTCGCTATTGTTATTTACATAAAATGCAAGGTGCCGGCTTCTTTCTTTCTCGCGCTCTAACTAGCTGTGTCCCATATGCCACCTCCGTACGTCTCTACACTTCTTTTTGATGTAGCTTTCCTGGTTGGTGTCCTGCAGGTTACTAACTCTTCACAGAATTCCTTTCATCGGTTCACAGACCACAGAGCGAGTGTGTGGGGATCAAATGCAGAAGGGCGTTGCTGACACACTGCCACCCTGCGGATATCCCTGACGCCTTTCTCTGCAGAGTGATTCCAAAGAGAAAGATACCTACTGGGTGCACAGCTGTGCCGGCCAGGTGCCTCCTCAAGAGTAGATGACAGTTGTTCAAAGCAGGAACGGTGACCTGAGATGGGCCTGGGTGAGGACTTCCTTTCTGCTTACCTGGTTAAGCTGCTGCCTAGTCCTTCCAGAGCAGCCCGCCAAGACAGTGAGAAGTGGACACCACCTCGGCCAGATGCCTGTGAGGTCCAATCCTAATTCCAATTTACATTTGCTGTTGGAGCTTGGAGAGCAGGGTTAACCTCACTGAGCACGCTTTCCTTGATTGCCAAATGAAGAAAACAATACACACTTGGCAGATTTGATGTAAGGATTATAGCGGATGCTTATCAAGTGCCTCATGGGCTGCCTAGCATACAGTAGATGCTCAATAAATGGGAGCACATGCTTTTACTGGAGAATAGGAAGAACACGGCCAATGGTGTTTTTTGAAAGTAACTATCTAATTGGAGAAATCAAATATTAAAATGAATAATATATGAAGCAGCAATTGGCTGAATCTGCACTTGTTTCACGAAGCTTATCCCTTTCTTATCTCCTTCTTCTGCCACTTGCCTCTTTATCTTGGGTGAATAAATTGTGCTGCTTTTCTTTCTTCTCCTTCCCTCATTCACTCAATCCACTTGCATATTAATCTATTTCTAAATCTCAAAGTGCTTCATCCCAGTGACACGTTTATCTCTCCAAGATTTTAGGTCATCACTAGAGATTCCAAAAGGCTGCCATATATTTGCAGCTCCCTATCTTATCTTGCATGCAAATTAGAATCTCCCATTCCCCCCCCCCCCCACTCTTATCTCTCTTCAGCTCTGTAAAGGAAACACCAGGCTCCAAGCGTCCCAGGCTAGAAGCCCTTTCCTAGGACAGGTCTTTCAACGTGTTGTTTCCTTCCTATTCTACCACAACTCCAGTATCACCTCTCCAATGACCTGTCTGGACATACCAGTACTCACATTAATCTCTTCAGAACTCCAAGTACCATAGCCCCTCCTTATCTGTAGGGGGTATGTTCCAAGACCCTGGTGGATCCCTGAAAGTATGGATAGTACCGACCCCTAGATATGCTATGATAAATTTTAATTTATAAATCAGGCATAGTAAGGGATTCACAAAAATAACTAAAAATAAACTAGAACAATTATAATATACTGTAATAAAGGTTATGGGAATGTGTCTCTCTCTCTCAAAATGCCTTAATGTACCATGCTTACCCTTCTTATGATGATGTAAGATAATGAAATGCCCATGTGAGGACATGCAGTGAGGTGAATGACGTAGGAGTTGTGACATAGTGTCAGGCTCCTACTCATCATCTGACCATGTGTCAGAAGGAGAATCATCTGCTTCTGAACCACGGGCAACTGCAGGGAACTGAAATCCCAGATAGTGAGACTGTGAATAAGGGGGAATTACTGCATTAAAGTTAGAGTTTGGAAATCTTGCTGCTTCACTGAGTATACGAGTCCTTTGAGAAACAGGAATAAGGTCCCTTCAGTCCCTACACTGGTCATTATAAGTTTTAACAAAGGCTCAGCAGTCAAGTGTGTATGTCCACATGTCCTTAGTAGACAGGGCTGTTAGTGGGTTCAAGAAGCTGGATTCTTTTTATGCTTCTACTGTGAAAGGTAATTGGTTAGTTTCAATGAAGGAAAGAAACCTTGACTGTTGTTCATAGGTGTTAGCACACAGAGACAGAGAGGATGTGGCTCAACATTTCTGCATGTGTAAAAGGCTGATGGGAAGTAGAAATGTATTTGTACAATTCATATACTATAAGAGAATAATGACTATAAACATAGAAATGTCTCTATTGATAGAAGAATAAACAAAGAACTAATTAATGACTTTGCTTACTGAGTTTTCTTTCCTCGTTATTAGTCTGAATACTACTTCAGGAGTATTATTCCTCCATCTTCCCTGTCATTTTCTTCCATTGTTTTGACCTTCTCCCTTTTGTTTTGTAAACAATCTGTATTTTATTGTGCTATGAAAGGGATCACACATCCAAAAAATCAGAATGAACAAAGGGGATAATTTTTGGATTTGAGATTTTAAAAGCTTAATCCTCAGATCAATGGGAAACACCCATGTGCACAGCTAAGAGACTCAGGAGAAGGTAAGCAAATCAAAACAAAAGTTCACGTCTCACTCCTGAGAATACATGAGATTTCCTCAGTTATAGGGCGTGGGGAAGACAGACGCTGAGGGAAGGGAGTAAGGGCTCAGAGGTGTGGCAAAGGGACCACACACTAAGAAATACAGTGAATTTCCAGCCACCCACTCTTCATTTGGGCAAGCAATACCTATTGGCAATTCCCTGGAATCAACTGAGAGCTAATTTGGTGCCCTACAAACCATGCAGATGTCATTCAAGTGAACATCACTTAGGCCTGCCCAGAGGAGCCATGTTATCTCAAAAGGAGGAAATGAAATTTTTTTGAAAGGCCTATTTATCACAGATATAAAACACTGAAAGAGATTTACCAATATATAGGATCTGACATATATATATCAAATGTGAAATACTATATATATATATGTGTGTGTGTGTGTGTGTGTGTTGTTCTTGGATTACAGAGAGCATGGAAAGAAAGCCTTAAAATTACAAAAATGCCTATTTGTTCATTATACATTTAATACAAATAAAATTAAATGTATAAGGGAAATTGGAGAAATTGACCAAACAAGACTAAAATTCAGTAACTCTTCACATCCTCAGCTTTCTTTCCTCTCCTCTTTTTTTCACAGTGGACTTCTCCATGTTGCCTGAATAAACACCATCCCCTTTCTTCCTGGCTAGTAGTCAACATCAACTCACTCTTCCGGACCTCCATCCAGGTGTGAAGTGGCACAGACCTGCTTCGAGAACAAGGGCTCCAAGAAACAGGCACACAGAGTTTATGGCTGGTTCGCTCTTTCCCATGTTGTGAAGTTGGACAATTAACGAACCTTCTCTGAGCCTAGTTAACCCCAACTCTAAGACCAGAAAGATGTCTGCACTATCTACATCCAGAAGTAGATCAAAGAAAGCCTAGCTAAGTGCTTTGGAACTTATGTTGACCATATTGAATCATGCTATCTGTTCTTCCAGAGCTCTTTTTCGCAAGAAAAGTCTGCCAGTAGTCGTGACTGCTCGCTGACAGAGCAGACGCTGTCTGAGCCCAGGCTGTGCCCATGAGACAGGTCATGGTCTTGGGTTGAAAGGTGAACCAAGACAGTCACATTCTGTTCTCAGGAAACTGAACTGAAAGAACTGAAAGGAAATCCCCAGCGAGAGGAGGAAGCATAAAGGGAGAGCACAATTTGGAGACAGTCAAAGTGCATTAAGAGAAGTTTGCCAGAACAAAGTTTTTGTACATTGTGACATCCAAAAATACTGGTGGGTGGGATCATTCAGCCCCAGCCTCTCGCAGAAAGTAACTGAAAAATACTGAAATAAATTTTAAAACATTTCCTTAGACACATGGACTTGTTGACTAGATAGTAAGGAATTATCACAACAGTATCTGAGTGGAAGTGGGAACCCAGACAGGCAGGGGAACCTCAGAGTACTTGGGTAGCCAGGAGCACTTACTCTTATGTGGGAGATTTCACTAGACCCAGAGAAGTCAAGGCCCCGGGCCCACCTATGGTCGGAAGTCTAAGAAGAAAGCTTCCCTCTGCACCATTGGGGTCCAGCAAGGCTGCAGCCTCTGGGTGAGGACAAATCAGAGGGAGACTCGCTATATCCCACCCAAACCCCAAAACCTTACAGAAAGTGGTGTTGCTGCTGAGCAAAGCAGGGACATAAAACATCTCTGAGAAATTAGAACCACAAGCTGGCCCTTGCAGAGATATTGAAGATAAATATTCAAAACACCCGTGTAGTCCAAAAAACTTCTTGCCCAATCATGTTCAGGCCTTGAACTGTTTTTATTATTACTGTTATTGTTGTTGCAAAACACATAGAATGTAAAAGTTTGCCATAATTATTTTAAAGTGTACAGTTCAATGGCATTAAGCACATTCACAATGTTATGTAACCTTTACCACTATCTAGTCCCAAAACATTTCTATCACTCCAAATGGAAACCCTATCTCTTCTAAACCACCATTTCCCATTTTTCCCCCTCTGAAACCCCCAGCAATCACTCATGTGTCTCTTTTTCTGCATTTGCCTATTCCGACTATTTGATATGAATGGAATCATATAATATGTGGTCTTTTGTGTCCAATTTCTCTCACTTAGCATGTTTTCAAGGTCCATCCGTGTTGTGGCAGGTCTAAGTATTCATTTCCTTTAATGGCGGAATAATCTTCCACTGTAAGATTTAGTACATTTTGTTTATCCCCTCATTCATTGTTAAATATTTGGGATTTTTTCCACCTTCCTTCAACTATTTTAAAGCAGTCTCACACTGGTAGTGACAGAAGCAAATCTAGGAAAGAATACTTTACAGCAAAATGAACAGGTCATTAAAAAACAACCAAGTACATATGGAAACACAGCATTACTGAACTTGAGCGGAAGCGATAGTCACAACAGAACTGCAAAGATTCAAATACGGGAATTATCAAGTGTAGACTATAAAAAATACATTAAAATTTAAAAAAAACTTTATACAGTGAGTTGGGCTAACAAAACATATTAAATATATAATAATATAGTTCGAAAGTAGATAAAGAACAAATGGAACATTTGAATGAAGATGCATAACATTCAGGACACTAAAACAAGATAATATCAAGTACCTGAATAACATTCTACATCTTAGAGAATATATTTATTATTTTTAATTTCCTGAGATTCTACATGTGATGTTTTTCAAAATATTATTACTCCTTAATGCATGTTTGATGTTGAGTTCCTAACCGATCATAAAATTGTTCTTAGGTGAAAATACTAGCTGCTTTATAATATTCAGCTTCTCAAACCTATTTCTGGAATGTGTTGTGATAAAAGACAAACATGATTTGTTTATTTCATTCTAGGTATGCCAGAAAGATCCATGGAAGGATGTTGAAACGGAGTGAAACCCACTAACTAAGGCCTAGAAGCAGCTTTGAAATATTAAAATCAGTGAAGTGAGATAGCTATTAAAGCTTACCTTCATCACCAAATATAAACATGGACACAAAAACAAGTGAATGAAATTTAACAGGCAAGCAAATAAGGATAATTCAGGATGTTTTTAAAATTATGACGGGACACCTGGGTGGTTCAGTCAGTTAAGTGTGCAACTTTTGATTTTGGCTCAAGTCATGATCTCAGGGTCATGAGATCAAACCCCACATCAGGCTCCACACTGGGCATGGAGCCTGCTTAGGATTCTCTCTCTCCCTCTCCCCCTCCCTCTGCACCCCCCCCGCTACAGTCTACCCATGTGTACATATTCTTTCTCTCTCTCAATAAATAGACAAACTTATGACAAATATCTTGAGATGATTTATTTGACTACTTCTTCCAAAACGTAATCCTGAACCTCTTCCTATTAACTGTGCACAAAAGGCCAAATCACATGAACAAAAAATGAAAACTTTAACCTATCTCTAGACTGCCTTGTCTCCAGAATGCTAAATACTCAGATGATTGATATCTGCATGGTTCATATCCTAATGCATATGCACAGCCTATGGGAATTTAGGTAAGTATTAAAGGAGATTTCAGGGAAAAACTTCAATTTTCATCATCAAATTAATATAGCAAGATGTTCCAAGATATGATAAAGGCTTGGGTAAAAACTGGTTATATGTTAGTCCCCTACTTAAGGAAAGAAATATCAATTAATTTCTTATCTGACCAAAAACTGTATAGAATTTATGTTAAACAGAAATTCAACAGAAATATTTGAATATGGGCAACTCCTCGTTTTGCAGGGCATTGTGTTCATTGAAACTCACGCATGCGTCCTCCCTGAAGCAAGGACTGCCTGTATTCTTAGCTCAGTATTTTGCACAAATACATGTGTGCATTCACCAAGGAGCAAAATGCAACAGTCTCACTATATATGGGCAAGTCATGGAACTCTTTGAACTATTTAACATACCCCTTGTTTTCCCAAATACCATTCTGTTTTTATAAAATATGGAGGGAAGAATGGAATTCAATTTGCACTCAGTTACACTGATTAATAAAACTGCTGTTTTTATCTGAGAATATTATTCTGGGGTCTACTTAATGTGTCCGAAAAGACACAGATTACCACATATCACTTTCCGTGAAACTTAAAATGCTCATTCCGGTGAGCTTGATTTTATACTCTGAATTCAGATAAGTACATTCTATTCTGAAATGCTCTTTTGAAAAGGACTCTACAAGCACAAACAGATGGATTAATTACATTGAAAACTGACATGTTAAATATGAAGTTAAAGCCAAACTTATGCAAATAGAAAATTTATCATTTAATACCCAATTGAATCTAAATGAATTCTTTTTTACTGTCATCAGGTTTCAAAACATTTCAGGCATGGGATAAGAGACATTTTATCTAGCATCATATAAATCTGAGAAAATAATTTTTCCTTCCTTTCAAATTCTTGAGAAGAGTCAATTCCTATTTGTAGACTAACAATAAAAAAAACTTTGGGATAGAGACTTTTTTTTTTTTTTAAAGAGTAAGTCAACGTAAGGAGGAAAACATAGACCATTCATTTCCCCAAATCAGCATTTTCTTTTCCAAACCTCATTGTCCTTATCTCCTATTGCTGGGAAAATAGCAATTACGGAGTAACAGAAGGTTCCCTTTTCTCCAGAGCACTTTCATAGGCAAAGTCACCAATTAAAAGTATTGCCAGATTTCAAACGATATCATAAGAGACAAGTCATTTTTTTTCCTCGTTTTTATAAATCAAAAGGAAGGAACATAACTATCTATTATATGCTGGAAATTTATTAAATTTCTCTACTTATAACTCACTTCTTTGCAAAACTATAACTACAGCTACGTGTAGCAGAAGGCTGTGTCATGGTTAAGAGCACAGACATGGGGCCGGACTGCCTCAGCTCACATCCCAGCTCTGTGATTACTGCTCATATCACTTTGGGCAAGTTACTTAACTACTCCATGCCTCAGTGTTTTCATCAGCAAAATGGGATGACAGTTCACATCTACCCCTAGAGAGTTACAAAGATTCAATGTGCTGACCATGAAAAGCATTCTGATGAGCACAGTAAATGCTTGATAAATATTGCAAAAATAAAAATAAAACATAACCCCAGAAGTCTGGATGATGACAACATTGTTGTAGGGGGACAGATTTCCAATTTAATTTTTAAAGAATCTTCCTATTTATTTCCCATTCTATGGCCAACCTGCCTCCTCCGAACAATTCTATTTGGATAACAACAGGGCAGGTCCATAGTTTGCCTTCTCAGCAGGAAGTGAGCTTGAGAGGAAAGCGAGGGCACACATCAAAATCCACAGGCAGTAGTGTGAATTTGTAGATGAGCTCTTTACAAAGGCTCATTGGCAATTTCAATTCGGAGACTAGTCCTTATGCACTGACCCAACTCCTCTCTCCCCACACCCAAAGAAGCAATTAATTCCTTAGAAAGAAAAGAGCAGCATCAAAGCTGAGCCATGGTCAAGGAAAATGGAACTATTTTAGAGCCAAGTCTAGAATTGGAAGTCTTACAGAAAACCAATTAAAACAAGACTTGGAGAATTATTTAAACACATTTGTCAATAACTATCTCACATTTGCATATGCAAATTTGAGAACTCCCTTATGAACATATCAAATGTGAAAACTTCTTTCTGTTCGCAATAATGCCAGTAGTAATAGTAATGGCTGCAAACTGTTATAGAGCAGCATTTTGATAAACCCTCCATGTAGTTTATTTCATTGAATTCGTATAACTTTATGGGGCAGTAACTATTAAACCTTATGGCATAAAGATTTTAAGTTACTCATCCAATGGCCAGAATCCAGGTTTGAAATCAGATTCTTCTGACTTCAGAGTCCATGCTTTTAAACCCTGTTCTACAGTCACTAATTTTTATAAATTATTTGCTTGGTGTGATTCTCCTTGCTGCAGAAATGATCATGGCACCCCTTCTAACCTTACTCAGACATGAGAGAATTCAACTTTCTTTAGGAGAGGTACCTCTACCTGAGGCATTTCTAGGACATATCTCTGCCTTACCAGGAACCTAAACGAGAGAACTGGGTTTATTGTCCCTCTAATTTTATTCTTCAGATGTCAACCATGTCTTTGGACATAAAAGAAAAGGAACTTTTGAAATAATTTCCAAGGACTTCCGATCTTTTTCACTTGCTAGAACTTTCAAGTACTAAGATTTGAATTGTGTGTCAGATTCTCAAATCAGATATAAAAGCTATGAAAGCCTCGAACAGCTTTCAAGATCAAGTTGAGAGGCTAGATGTATTTGAAGGGGAAATGACATGTATTCAATTTTAATGTTGGAATTGAAGTTATTTAGACGTAGCTGAGGTGGTTAGTCACAAGGTTTGTGTGTGGAAAACAGATGAAAATATTGAGTCCATTTTAATACTGAGAACATACGGACTAGCTGGAAAATTTAATGGAGGCATCTTTCTCCTGGTTTTCTTCCTTGTTATTATATTTCAAGCAACAGCTCTGTCCTGCCAAGTCATCATACTACACTGAATTTAGAACTCTTATGGGCACATGTTTTCAACAGAAAGATTCCCTTACCATAATATTAGTAATTTCAGGCAGCTTATTTGAATGTCAGTGGAAATTTAGGGTGCCCCAACAATATATTGATTTCCAAAAGTAGAAATGTGGTTCTAATATAACCACTCACAAATATTACTGCCGTTCTCTCTTGGTCTGTATTTATTTTTGAAAAATGAAAATGATAGTTTTATTTTAGCAAGAGCAAGTATGGAAATCTTTAATTTAAAAGACAGTGGTAAATCTCATGTAATTGCTTCAGCATTGAATTTAACACTGAATTTTCCTTGTGAACTCATGTATTTAAATAGATGGGTAGAGTAAGACTCTCAGGGAAAGTTTTTGGAGATGAACCATATTGTCCCCATTTATCTAGTAAGAGAGAAGATAGTTATATGAAGGGATGCCACGTAGGTACCCTTGGCCCAACAGAAACGTGCTCGGTGGAAGACAGGAGGGAGGGCACTAACGGGAGAAAAGAGAAGTTCAGGAACTAAATGCGAAAAACCATTCACTGTTGAGGAAGAGGAGAGATGTATAAAAGCAATATTTTTCTGAGCATTTGCTATATAGCTCAGCCCAGACAGTTAATACCAATTGCAAAACTGGCAGAGGTTACATGGTAATCGGAGAGCAGAGGGCTTTGCATTCGTACGGGTCTAAGAGGCTTTATTTTGCTACTTTTACTTTGTAAAAGTGGTATATAATTTTAAAAATAATTATTTAAAAAGGCATTTTTTTTCAAAAAATAAATCATTTTCTTTTAATTAATAAAGCAAAACCTTTTCATAGGAGAAAATGTACATAGAAATATAAGAAGAAATAAAAATAACCATTTGAAACCTACTTTCAGAGATACACAGTATTAAGAATTTTGTGCACCTTCTAAAATGTGTGTGTGTCCATAAAGGTATATGTTTGTGTGTCTACATGTTTATATAAAGCATGAGTTGAGGCGCATAGGTGGCTCAGTTGGTTAAGTGTCTGACTCTTGATTTCAGCTCTGGTCATGATCTTAGGGGTGTGGGACGGAGCCTAACACTGGGCTCTGCGCTGAGCGCAGAGGCTGACTGTCCCTCTCCCACACCTCCTCACCCTACTTGCATGATCGCTCTCTCTCTCAAATAAAGAAATAAATTAAAAAAAAAAAAAAAAAGCATGAGTTTAAATGGAAATGTGTACAGTATTTTATAATTAGCTTTCATAAATATGTTGGGAATATTCTTCCCTGAGTTATTTTTTCTTTAAAACTTAATGTCTATCTGTAGAACAAAGAAGAATTCAAATTCTGACCAACTGGACCACCTTTGTTCTGGACCAGTGAGGTGGCTGGAGGTGCTGAAAAGACATAAACCTTAAGGGGAAGAAATCTTGTCATACTAGGTTCATTATCATCCCAAGAAAGGAATGATGGGCAGACCAGAAATATATTATACCCACACTGGATTGTGATAAAAATCCAGAGATGATAATGGTAAGGAATAGGACTCATTATTGCAGCATCTCTTTATCCACACATTTATCTAACAAGCTTTCTTTTCCTAATATATAAGAGATATTCAAAACACAAACAAAAGCCAGACTGTCTGGGTATGAATCCTACTCCCTGAGTCTCAGCGTTCTCTTCTATAAAATGGGAATGATTAATAGGGTGTTGAGAAACTAGTGAGCTAAAGTCCTTGGAATAGTGCCTGGTGCAATCCACGTATTCCATAAATTAGGCTGTTGCTGTTATTGTTGTGGTCAGATTCTAAAACTGATTGCTGTATTCTGATTACTTGGAAGTCTCCAACAAATTTTTTCAAATAGAATTACCTTCCTCAGGGACAGGAACGATAATTTAGTTACCACCATATGCTTGGCTTTTATCATGGCTATCTCATAACGGGCACAAAAGCAAACAAGCAAAGAAAAATCCTCCTTGTACCTGTCTTGTCCTCTAAACTTTAGTTCCTTCTACGAGCTACCTGATAAAATCCTTTGATTAAATGTTAAAACAAGTTAGCCAGGGTTGGTTTCTGTTGTGAACAATTAAAGAATACCAGTTGTCCCACTGACTCAGATGCCCCCCAGGCAAGAACAGATCTCAGCGTTCCTTGAGGAGGAATGTTTAGAGGAAGTTTTGTTATTTGGTCAGTTCCTAGGGAATATTTTCATATAATGACTGTGTTTCCTTCAAGATAGGACCTCAATGGTGGGAACGTGAAAAATGAAAATTCATATAATGAATCAATTCTCATTAAAACCTAGTCTCTGGGTTCCAAACTTTGTTTTATGCTCTACTAACTGTGTATCGCGCAGCAAATCATGAAAATTCTCAGTGCTTGATTTCTTCATCTATGAAATTGGGGAAATAATAATGCCAACCTCACAGAGTATTGTAGGTATGTAATGTGCGTAAAGCGTTGCCGGAAACAAGAATTCAATCAATTCTGGGAATAATAATGTAAGTAATGGTTAATACGAGAAACAGTCTAGTTAGTATCAGCTCTATGTTGATTTGGTTCTATAAAGGACAATGTTAGTGGAGCTCAGTGAGGACCCTGAATGAGTGGGTATGCTGCTAAACCCAAAAACTACCCTGATTGAACTTCCCTTATTACCAATACACTTTAATTAATGTTTAATTTGGAGGTAAAAAATTAAATATAGTAGTCATTAAGTTAAATTTGAGTGATTGAACTCTCCTGCTAAAGGGCAGAGTTTATGATACTGGCTTAAAACAGCACTAGTTGGATCCTCTTTCTTATTTAAGAGAGAAAATGTTAAAAAGTAAAGGATGGATCATTTGTTCTTTGGGTGTTGAGTTTAAGAGGTTCTTTATAGATTTTGGATACTAGCCCTTTATCTGATATGTCATTTGCAAATATCTTCTCCCATTCTGTCGGTTGTCTTTTGGTTTTGTTGACTGTTTCTTTTGCTGTGCAAAAGCTTTTTATCTTGATGAAATCCCAATAGTTCATTTTTGCCCTTGCTTCCCTTGCCTTTGGTGATGTTTCTAGGAAGAAGTTGCTGCAGCTGAGGCGAAGAGGTGGCTGCCTGTGTTCTCCTTTAGGATTTTGATGGACTCCTGTCTCACATTTAGGTCTTTCAACCATTTTGAGTCTGTTTTTGTGTGTGGTGTAAGGAAATGGTCCAGTTTCATTCTTCTGCATGTGGCTGTCCAATTTTCCCAACACCATTTGTTGAAGAGACTGTCTTTTTTCCATTGGACATTCTTTCCTGCTTTGTGGAAGATTAGTTGACCATAGAGTTGAGGGCCCATTTCTGGGCTCTCTATTCTGTTCCATTGATCTATGTGTCTGTTTTTGTGCCAGTACCATACTGTCTTGATGATTACAGCTTTGTAACAGAGCTTATGATCCAATCAAGAAATGGGCAGAAGACATGAACAGACATTTTTCCAAAGAAGACATCCAAATGGCCAACAGACACATGAAAAAGTGCTCAACATCACTCGGCATCAGGGAAATCCAAATAAAAACCTCAGTGAGATACCGCCTCACACCAGTCAGAATGGCTAAAATTAACAAGTCAGGAAACGACAGATGTTGGCGGGGATGCGGAGAAAGGGGAACCCTTCTACACTGTTGGTGGGAATGCAAGCTGGTGCAGCCACTCTGGAAAACAATATGGAGGTTCCTCAAAAAGTTGAAAATAGAGCTACCATACAACCCAACAATTGCACTACTGGGTATTTACCCCAAAGATACAAATGTAGGGACCCAAAGGGGTACATGCACCCCGATGTTTATAGCAGCAATGTCCACAATAGCCAGACTGTGGAAAGAGTCAAGATGTCCATCGACAGATGAATGGATAAAGAAGATGTGGTAGGGCACCTGGGTGGCTCAGTTGGTTAAGCGACTGCCTTCGGCTCAGGTCATGATCCTGGAGTCCCAGGATCGAGTCCCGCATCGGGCTCCCTGCTCGGCAGGGAGTCTGCTTCTCCCTCTGACCCTCCCCCATCTCATGCTCTCTCTCTATCTCATTCTCTCTCAAATGAATAAATAAAATCTTTAAAAAAAAAAAAAAAAAGAAGATGTGGTATATATATTTACAATGGAATAGTATGCAGCCATCAAAAGGAATGAAATCTTGCCATTTGCAATGACATGGATGGAACTGGAGGGTATTAAGTCAATCAGAGAAAGACATGTATCATATGACCTCACTGATATGAGGAATTCTTAATCTCAGGAAACAAACTGAGGGTTGCTGGAGTGGTGGGGGGTGGGAGGGATGGGGTAGCTGAGTGATAGTTATTGGGGAGGGTATGTGCTATGGTGAGTGCTGTGAATTGTGTAAGACTGTTGAATCACAGACCTGTACCTCTGAAACAAATAAGACATTATATGTTAAAAAGAAGAAGAAGAAGAAAATAGCAGGAAGGGAAGAATGAAGGGGGGGAAATCGGAGGGGGAGACGAACCATGAGAGACTGTGGACTCTGAGAAACAAACTGAGGGTTCTAGAGCAGAGGGGGGTGAGGGGATGGGTTAGCCTGGTGATGGGTATTAAAGAAGGCACGTACTGCATGGAGCACTGGGTGTTATACACAAACAATGAATCATAGAACACTACATCAAAAACTAATGATGTAATGTATGGTGATTAATATAACATAATAATAAAAAAGATATTAAAAAAAGTAAAGGGTGTGCAAGGAATACCAGTGAATATAAATAAAAAGAAAATGAAAATAGGAGTAATAATACTACTAGCAGACAAAGTGAAATTAAAGAATATAGCAGTAAGTTGGATAAAGAGGGATGATATGAGAGCTAAGGAAAAAGAGACAGAGAGAGAGAGAAACCTAGAATCAGACTCTTAACTATAGAGAACTGATGGTTACCAGAAGGGAGGAGGGCTTGCGGGGGGGGGGGGGGGGGTGGATGAATTAAACAGGTGATGTGGATTAAGGAGTGCACTTGCTGTGATGAGCACCAGGTGTTGTATGGGAGTGATGAATCACTACATCGTACACCAGAAACTAATATTACACTCTATGTTAACTATACTGAAAATAAAATAAGATAAAGGGACATTATGAAATGTAATGAGACATAATTTATAACATAGATATAACTAATACATCTGCATTTCCAGATAAGCTAACTAATATTTAAATCAAAAACCATTTGTTATGCACAAAGAACTTAATAAAAAAAAGAGAATTATAGTGGGAGTTTTCAATAGCCCTCAAAGAATTAAACAGATATATTAAATAAAAAATAAGACATGGAACTGATTAATAAACTTACTTAATAAATATACAGAGGTATTTTTATCCTTCAAATAGAGAATATTTGTATTTTCTGTGTCCACAGACTATGTTTAAAAACTAACCATTAAAAATACTTAATACATTCTTTAGAAGCAGAACTCTATTTTTCAGGCTACTTTAAAAAAAAATCATAATCTAATTCATGTACCCAATGCAATTGGATATAGACAAAAGATGATCAAACTAATGTTATATTTAAAAACTAAAAATTATTATCCAAGATAATTCTGGAATATGAAAAATGCATTCTAGAAAATACTGACACAGAATAGTTCATCACAAACACAGTGGTTTAATGAAAGCTCTTCTATTAGCACTACTTACGGCCTTAAATGCCTTCATTAGTAAAGAAAACAGATGAAAAGTAGTTATGTAGCATCTTAAGAAACAGTAAGAGTGAGATGAAAAAAAACAAAGATACACTTAAAATTAAGGAAATAAAAAAATGAATATTAAGTAGAACGGATACGTAAATCTGAAAGCTGGTTCTTGGAAATGGCAGGTAAAATAGACGACCTTCTTACAATTACCATCAGAGCAAAAGTATATATAAAAAATAGACATGACTAAGAATGAGAAGTGGAACATATAACTGTAGTTGGGGAGAAATTGAACGAATCTGAAGGCACGACTGCCTGAAACTCCATGACAGCCAATTAGAAATCTTAGGGAAAAAAAATGGGTGATTACCTGGCAAGACACAAATGAACAAAGTTACCCCCAAATAAAAAGGATAATCTGAATAGACCCTTTACCCCAGAAGACATGAGAAGGTGGTTAGAAATGTGCTGTGAAAGAAATGCCCAGGTCCAGATGCTCTCAAAGCTGAGTCTTATCTGTCTTTCAAGGACACATACCGTTAAACTAATTCAAGCCGCAAAAAAATATGGACATTTCCCCCAAGTCATTTTATAAAGACAATTTTGTGTTAAAACCAAAACGTGGAGAAGAAAACACAAAAGAAACAGAGCAAAACTACAATACTAACTTGCTTTTAAAGAAAGATGCAACCTTCTAAATAAAAGGTAAGAAATAAAATCCAACAGTGTATCCAAAACTAACACAGGTGATCAAGCGAGTGACTTAGTCTCAGTAAAGTCTATCACAGTCCCTCAATGAATTAAAGAAAAAAGGAATGTATGATAATATTCATGGACTGTGAAAAGCTCTTTGATAAAATTCAGTAGCCATTTCTAATGAAAACTCTAAATCAAATAGGAACAGAAAGAAACTACTTAAATAAGACAAAATATATTTACCATGAACCAACACAAGTACTATCTGAAAACCCTTTCACCTTCAAGTTTTTATTATGCCATTTCTAACTTGTCCCACTGAATTTCTGTCCCCCACCCTTCTCCCTTCCACCTGCAAAGGTTTATTGCATGCTTATTCTATTTCAGGCACTGTGCTGGGCAGCAAGTTGGAGAAATTAAATACATAATCCCGAAAGAATTATGGAAAACAAGCAGCACATGAAAACAATACAGAAAAAGACTGGGGGGTGGGGGGGGACACACGTTCAAAAATACAGATCAAGTCGAACTCAATTTTCTTTCCTGAATCCAAGGCAAACTGAAATTTCGCTTTAAGCACATTACAAGTGAAAACATTTTCTACAAATAGGGTCACTGATCTGCTAACAATGAAATGATCTCTGTTTTTCTCACATCTTGTAATAAACACTCTCCAACCCAAACAAAAAAACTGTCATAGCATCTCACCAAAGGGAAGAAGAGGCATTTTCTACAGCATCTCCACATTCCCTGCTCTGCTCTGGGGCTTCTGATAGTTTGCATTTAATTAGAGCGCCCTGAAGTGACTACAGACAGGTGAAGCCACTATTATGCCACTGGGAGAGCTGACAGACAGCTTCAGGAACGTTTAGTTAACAAATCATTACTTAGTGTTTGTAAGACTTCTACCTGAACCCAAACAGAACGTGTAACTGTCTTGGAAGAACAAAGCCCTCCATTGTAAACCAAACCTTGGTAAAGGCAGCTAGGATCAGCAGGGAGGGGAAATCAAGTAATATATTCAAATTGTATATCTGAATAGTAAGAATGTTTTTCTCCACTCAGAGTAACAAATTTGAAATCATTAAAAAAAAAACACAACAACAATGGAACTATGAACGATAGGTCTCTGCTTTCTGTTAAGGTCAAGTGCTGCGTTTGTTATTGGAGTTGAACAACAGTAAAAATGCTCATGGAAAAAAAAATATTAATAAACCGTTTTTTTCCGAAGAAACGACCATGTGTGTGTTCCGTAACTCTTGTGGAACGCAGGCTGTGGTTTTGGGTTTGGTTTTGTCACTGAGAAGAGAAAGGCAAAGTGTGAACATAATCCCATCGTTGTGATTTCTTAACTTTTGCCCTGTTCCAGATTCTTTCATCTTCATCTGCTAATTGCCAAAGCCACAAATAGGCAGGGGAAGAGAAGGGCAGGGCTGAGCCAAATGCAGAGCAGGAAAAAAAAAAAAAAAAGGTCAAAGCAGCAGAGTTAACTATTATTTTTCAAAGACTACGTGAAGCATTGCAATTCTGATACCTCATTCTTGTGACAAAAATTGTAATGAGAACAGGAAATGGTACCACATGAATCCATTGTCCTGACAATGATTTAATGAGAACGGGAAATGGTGAGGGCATAACTAATTCGTATTATGATCCTAACGTTGTCATCTTGTGGTTCTGCTCAGATGTCGCAAAATGAAGGATGTCAGACATCAGCTGGGAGAGCGCAAGGGAGAGCATGAAGACGGTGACATTGTGTGCCTGAAAGTAATGGCAGAGTGTGTTAGTGATGGAGGGGCAGGCCTGGGAGGGGCAGGAGGGGGATGCAAAGCATGGAGTCCATCTGCTGAATGACAAAACAGGAAGACATTTAAAGGTGCTATGGATGCCAACTGAGGATAAAGACCGGCACATGAGGCAAAGTCTGTGATGGAAAATCTGAGACAGGAAGAAGCCACGGGATCAAACGAGGATGCACAAAACAGGTGAAACCTGCCCAAGCTGGAGGCTTTGGTCTTATCTTCTCTTGGAGATATACAAGTTTCTTGGGCAACAGTTGATTCTGCAGTTCTCATACACTACTTCTTTTCCTCCGAGCCTCTAATTTAAACAATGCATTTTCTAAATGAAGCGATCCAAACATACCCCATCCCAGGCTATAAAAACTCTGGAACGAAGTGGTCAGTGGGAGAAGGAACGTCATTCAACTTGATTATGTTGGTGGAAACCAGCTTGTGGTCTGTTAGGATTATTTAGAATGTAAATCCTGCAGATAACAGGAAGTAACTTATTTCTGGTTAGCAAAGTTTCACCCATTTATCTTCATAGTAACTCAGGCTCTAGACAATTTTGAGTAAAGAATTGTCTCAGGACTTGGGACTTTGGTGCACATGCTAATGCAATATTAATCGTCTGCTTACATTTAGGGAAACACCTTACCGCACAAGGAAATAGTTAAGAAATTAACAGGAAAACTGATAAATTAAACTTCAGTATGCACTTTCAAGTCTGACTTGTTCCCCAAAGTGCTCCCTAGTCATTTAAAGCGGTTCCTTAAAAATCCCTTGGTAAAGTTGACCTTTTTCCAGGCTTACCACAGGTGAATACCCCAGGAGAGAGACAATAACAGGCATGAGGGATATTGAATGATATAAACTTCTTGGAAATTAAACTACATTTCATTAATTATAATAGTGAGGTAGCATAGTAATCATGTTCCATATTCATTCTATAAAATGATGATGATGATAAAGGGTGGTGTTTTTTTTTTCCGTTCAGTTTTTTTCTTAGCATCTTTTATTTCGATATAATGATAAAAGGAATATGTTTGAAGACGAAAAGCAACTTGAATAAAAATGAAAAGTACTGTAACTCTCTCACCACCTAGTCAAAAGCCTTTCAAACTAAGACAAATGCCTCTAAGCCATTAGAAAAAAATTATTGCAAACTTATGTGTGCCTAAGCCCCCCTACTTTGCATTTTGATTCATATTTAAAATATTGATTCCATCAAATGGAGGAACAGTTAGTGTCAGCAAGAAGATGATGGAGAAAATGAAGTCAAAGGGGAACAATGTAAACAGTGGATTTATTTATTTACCCTTAGGTGAAGGTGCCATATTTCACTTATATTGAACATTTATTCAATTTATTTTATTAATTTAATCCTCCTAAAGTACTACTTCAGACTCTGATGCAATTTCAGATCAAACAGATCACTGCGTACTTGTTGAATTCATGGTTAATGATACATGAATTTATAATCCAGAATGATTCATAATTGAGCGAGCTACCTTATTTTACGCCCCTATTATAGGAGAGGTTCAAAACGAAAGACTGTAATGTTCAAAGAAGAAATGTGAAAGATACTGTGGACATATTTAATGTCCATATTTAGGTTCTTGTTCATTTATTATGTGGCCATGTAAGCGGTGTCAAACGCTGATGAGAATTTCAGTTTGACCCAGCAAAAACGAAGTAAGCAACACACAGTATTTCATCCATTATGTCCACTTTCATAATGAAGGATTGGTTCCGTAATACTTTTTATTCAATCTAATGTCAAGGTCTTAAAAACAAATTTTGAAAGCACATAAGAGGTTCTTTTAATAGCTGTATTTAGTAACAAATGACAGATACCTATTAATGCAAGTACATCTTATATAAAATATTTTAATATGGATTTTAAGTGATAGTATATTCTTATTAACATCAGGTGTAAATTGACATATCACAGCAGGTCTTTTAGATGAAAGATCCATTTAGCTCCATCTTCAAATTATGGATTGATACAATATTCTACACCATAATGGTTCCAAAAGTATTGTTAGTGCTATGTATTATTCATGTTTTCAGGTGCCATTGTTTCAGATCATAATAGAATGTCTCACAATTGCGACTGAAGTTGATAATGAACTGAAGCAAACTACCTAACTGTAGGATTTTAATGGGTCACCTAGTTGGCCCTCAGGACATATGGGAACTATACCCACGTCAGAACGTGACATGCTCAAATTGGAGAAAATAAAAATCCTTCAGTCCTGAATGATCTACTCCTACCACATCAGTACAGTATACTTGAGATGATATTTTTAAGGGTGCATATAATCATCAGGTATGATGGTCATCGTGGGGAATTTGATTTGTACATTAAAATGTTTAGCTGAATTAAAATTGTATGTGTTTAAGCAGAGGCCAATATATTTTCCATTAGAGGTAAGACAAGTTATACTGTGTAGCTGCGGAACCTAAACCCTGGGAAACTTGCTTTCCGAGCTTGACTCTGCGTCCACAATCACCTGGATATCTTGCTCACGTGCAGATTCTGATCCAATACATTTGGGGTAGGGCCTGAGATTCTGCATTTCTGACAAGACGCCAGCTGATGCTGATCAGTGAACCAGCCAGGCTGCAGAGAATCGCCGGGACATCCAAACACCTACTGGCTGCTTTGGGATTCCCCACTCTGTGGAAAGTACTTCCCTAGCATTCACCATTTCATAAAGATGTTTCACTGAGATAATTAACTAGAAATTCTTGTAAAGGGTTGTTTAGCATAATAAACAACTCCATCTTTGGCACCCACTTTTGGGGATTATCTACTTTATTTCTTGGGTTTAATACCCAATAAGTGTTAGTTTAAAACAAATCCTTGAGTGAGCTCTATTCTCTGAGTGAGTGGGTCCAATGATAGTTAATTATCAAGACCTTATAAGGTGGCAGATCTAATTATTGGCAAGTGCTTCCTACTTTAGCTGATAGCTGCTATCCTGCAATAAGAAACTTTGCTTCCAGTTTTGTGTTTTGGAACTGACCAAAATTAAATCTTACCCCTTTCTCTATGTCAGCATCGCTAATATTTCATGGTAGGTGGTTTTTAAATTTTTCTTTATAACATTTTATAAATTAATTTAGTTTTAAAGATTTTATTTATTTATTTGAGAGAGCAAGCAGGAGCACGGGGAAGGGCAGAGGGGCAAGCAGACTCCCTGCTCAGTGGGGAGCCCGATGTGGGGCTCGATCCCTGGACCCTGAGATCATGACCTGAGCTGAAGGCAGATGCTTAACTGACTGAGCCACCCAGGCACCTCTATTTCTTTAATTTAAAATAACAAAAAAAAATTTTTAATAGAATACCTTCTCTTGGTTTAAAAATTGGAATGAATCCGAAGGTACTCTGATGTATACTGTGGGCACGGAGTTTACCACACCGTGCCCGGGATTTAAGAGCAGGTGACGTTCAGCCCCCACTCCCAAACAGTCACAAATCCACGAGGGTTCCTCTCTCATTGCTGGGTGACCCTGAAGGGCAGTTCACATGGTCTGCCAGAGGTTGCCGCGGTGGGTGGAGCTCCAGTTGCTCTTGTGGTAACCTGTTCAACCATTCATGATCTACTGCTTCCTTCTCCTGTCTGCTCTCCAAGTTATGCTTCCTGGGAACATCTCCTAGAAAGCTACTTGGATGAAAATCATCACCTCAGGGTCAGCTTCTGGGGGAACCAACTCAAGCCGAGTACGAAGTAGAAAGTTTCCCTCCAGTCCCTGTCCTCATCCTCAACTCTGCTCAGTACTCCCCACCCCGAAACCCAATAGATAAGTTACATTTTTATTTTCCTTCCCAGTGTGAATCTCTAAGCAAATATAGAATGCTACTCCTCTCTTTTTATATAAAATATAGCAAATTATACTCACACTATTCTGCACCTTGTTTTTTTTTTTTTCACTTACTCTATCTTGGAAATCTTTCAGTTATAGTACACAGAGTTCCTTCTCATTCCTTTATATGGCTGCATGGTGTTTCACTGTATGTAAATGACCAGCTGGTCTAAACCTCTTTTGCCATTTCTTCTCCAGCTTAAACACCTCCATTTTATTCAGTTACTATTGAATGACAAAGTTTAATCATTTTTATGATCTCTTCTGGCCACAAACCAATTTATTGATGTTATTCTTTTTTTCTCCTAAGATTTATTTGAGAGAGAAAGAGAGAGACTGGGGGAGGGAGAGAGAGGGATAGGGAGAATCTCAAGCAGTCTCCCTGAAGAGCATAGAGCCCAACACAGGGCTCAATCCCACAACCCTGAGATCATTACCTGAGCCGAACGAGTCTGATGTTTAACCGACTAAACCACCAAGGTCCCCCTATTGATGTTATTCTTAAATTATCATACCCCATATTGCACAGTTATCTTATGACATATGGTATGAAACAGAATGGTTGAATATTGTGAATATTCCTCTTTCTGGAGACAAAAATAAAGTCTAATATAGCCTGTTCACATGGTTACATGGTAGGGTGATAGTGAATTTGTAAATAGGTAAAGATCTTAAGGCTTTTTCATTCATCCTGTATTTATATAATTGACTTATTTTAAACATAGGTCTGGAACTTTTCCTTTTTATGTCTATTATATGTCCATTGCTTCAGCTCTATGTCCTCATTCATTTTGATAACACAATTATTTGCTTCTACTTACTGAACATTTAATGTGTGCCAAGCCCTGTAATGTGTACTTTCTGTGTATCATCATTTATCACTTTTTTTTAAAAAATTGGTATATGGGTCAGTCATTTTCCCCATTTGCAGCTGAGGAAACTGATACCTGCTATCTTTATGTAAGTTGTTGGTAAAATCACACATTACAATCTGACTAGGGGTTAGGCCATGAATGGATTTCTACAGAGAATACTCTCCTGTTACATTAGTCAAAGTTCTCCAGAAAAATAGAGCCAGTAGGAGAGAAACGGATAAAGATACAGATATATATGAGGTGATTTATTATAGGCATTGGCTCATGCAGTTCTAGAGGCCAGGAAGTCCCACACTGTCATCCACTATCTGAAGAACCAGGAAAACCACTGGTGTAACTCCCAGTCTAAAGCCAGAGGCCTGAGAACTGGGTTGTTGCTGGTTAAGTCCCAGAATCCAAGGGCTCAAGAACCTTGAATTCCAATGTTGGAGGGCAGGAGAAGATGGATGTCCCAGTCTAGAAGAGAGAGAAGGAATTCACCCTTCCTTTGCCTTTCTGTTTTATTGGGTTCTCAAGGGATTGAATGACGCCTACCCACATTGCTGTGGGCAGATATTTTTTACTAGTCTACTAACTCAAATGCTAACCTCTTCCAAAAACAGCCTTGCAGGCACACACAGAAATAATGTTTTACCAGCTAGGTAAACATCCCTTAGCCCAGTCAAGTTGGCATGTAAAATTAGCCTCACACCTGTTTAGCAATGATCAATAATCAACATGCTTTAGATAATCATCTTTCTCAAAGTTAACATTCTCTATGGGTATGATTATATACATTTCACCATTGCCCAGAAGAGTATCATGGTTGTGAGAGATTTAAAAACAGTCACATAACAACAATAACAAAATCCAAAACACTCTACTGTGTTAACTTTTTCTCCTGGAAAGAGGGATTTGATTGACATGACTCGTTGTCATAACCTACACTGTGGACTACAGAAAAATGCTTTGCTTTCCCAATCTTTCAATCAGCCACTTCAGGAATGGGTTGCCCAATTTTGCTAGCTATCTGCCTGTTTCTAGATTTTGGAGAGTTATAATGTGATTTACTCATTTCTGGTTTTCCAACACTTCTGCCATCCTGCAGCATCCCTTACAGATGACGGAGGTAGGTTCTAGTATTATGATCACAAGTGATATCCTGGACAAAATCCATCTGAACTTTATGACAACTCACTTTACAGAAACCCATGCAGTCTGTGACCTCCCCCGGGTCTCATGCTTGTTTGTTCCATTTGAACCCCATTTCTGGTGGAGGAAGCAAGAGATAGCGGGCATCCACGAGTTTGCTCTCTCATTGTCATTAGTTAATGACCCACCATCGGCCTCATCTCTGTCCAATGGTTCCTTTTCCTCCAAACATTCCATAAAAAGTTTCTTTTGAAAAATTATTTTTAGAACATTTTGAAAGCTGCAGATAATTACTTTTTTTGACTTTGGCCTTTCACATACATGACTCTTCTGTTCCATGTCATCATTTGTTTGAGTCTTTTTTAAAATTTTTGTAGTTATTAACTCATTGCAGATCATTCTGTGCAGACCCATTATTTCTATTTGCTATCTTGTAAGAATTTAATTTATAAAAACCTTCCATTGCTTACATCACCTTTTCCGTCACTGACCAGGGAATTTAACGCATCATTTCCAGCAAGCTGAAACCTTTCCCTGATCTAGGTTTATGGTTCTGAAAATTCCCTTTTAGAATTTTCTGAAGACAACAGATAACTGCTGCAGAGTGGGAAGCAAGAGGATGTCTGGCAAGCAGTACCCTGCCCCCCTTAATATGGTATTGGCATCAAAGCAAAACTTGTGCATGGTTTTAATATCTAATGTTGTATGATCTAATTTATGAGAACTTGAAAAAATCTAAATTTGCAGTGCAATATAAAATTATTATTTAAGTCTCACTTTATGAAAAAAAAATTGAAAGAGTGGAAATTGTCCCAAATTTTAAAATTCCATCAGGGACTACAGTTTAAAAAGGTAGTCCTAGTAGATTGTGTTTATATTACTTCCACAAAAGCCTACTCACCCAAGCACGTGAAACTAATGATGTACTATATGTTGGCTAATTGAATTAAAAAAAAACAAACAAACTTATTCACCCCCTTTGATGCCATCATTTGAAACACAGCGGGGTTTTGATGCACCTTACATGACTCCGGTGCTGGACTTTAACATTCTAATATCAACTATGATTTAAACATATTTTAAGCTATTTTACAATAATCCATGTATCTTTAATTAGCCACATATCTTTATCAACTCATCTTCATTTCAAAAATCTTGGAAGTATCTGTCCTCTCATCTATTCCCCTAAATCCCCCTTGGTGCTGAGACCACCCACCCCTTCTCTAGTCCCCCATCCTTTCCCCCCCCCATCCCCACTCTAGGACAGCAAGCAGCTTTACTCCTGTTTGTTCAGTACCATGGCTCCTACTGAGAATGACATCCGAATAATTGTTATATGGCTAACATAATTTGAAGGCCATCTACCTGGAATCTATGATTAACTGAACTGAGTATTTTATTCCTGGTGAGTTTAAATTATACAGTAAGACCTGGTGGAAAGACAAGGTTTGACCAAGTAGTTGAACAAATGGGCTTCATCCATTCACTCTAAACTCTCCTTTAAAAATGCTCAAGAAGATAAACATGACTTCATAGCTATCCGAAGCCCAAATTGAATTTCCAACTCCATCTTTTAGGCAGAGAGGTGGCTAAGCAATTCTTGCTCTGTTAACCTGGTAGAAAAACAAGGTCCTCACTAACGTGGTGGAAGAATAAGATGCATCTTTTATTAGAGACAGAAGTTGTGCTGACCAGCTGACTCTTTTCTGAGTCACCTAGAACCAGAATCCTACCTTCAATAGCTCCTCTGTATAAATTCATTATAAGGTCATGGGAAAAAAATTACATCTACAAAGATAAATGGATATATAGTCTGGTGGGATGTTCTCATACATTACTACCAGTCAAGGACAGATTATTCAAAAATAAGTAAGGATGAAAGGATTCAAATGACATTTAAGAATGTTGAGTTAAAAACCATGTACTGAGGTTCATATGTTATATAAAGCCATTATTTTCTAAGCATTCAAGATATTTAATAATATCTACTCAAAAATATATAACAGACTGAAAAATATTAAATACATTCTTCAAACACATGATAAAGGATATAGCCTCTGAGTATAAAGTAAAATTAATATTAAAAATAAACACTCTAAAAACTGGATATTAAAGAGCAATCTATCCCTCTCCACCACGCCAAAAAAACTATTGGCCTAAAAATGAGATACAAATTTTATATGCTATTTTGGAGATAATAAAAATGAGACTTATTTATAGCATTTTGTGAGATCCACCAAATATAATCCAAGGAACAAATGTAAAACATGACATTTATATTTAAAATACAAAAAGAGACAGTGAGGCAGATTTGGCCTGTTGGCCATAGTTTACCTACCCTTGTTCTAAGAGATGACCTTGTTAAGAGGCACATAAAATTTTAAGAGATTGCTTACCCTTAATGAGAGAAAACAAAAATGTGCAGGAGATGAAAGAGCTGAACTTTTGTCGGCACTGTTCTATCCCCTTTCTAGCCCAGTCATGAACCTATATATTCAGTGATAATAATGCATTACCTCCCTGCCAGACAAACCCAGCACCATTTCCCAGTGGGCCTGCATAAAGCCTCAGAATCCTTCTCAACCCAGTTCTCTAGGCCACAAACAAAAATGACAGACAACATGAAATCTATTTGCCATCCCTGATGTTTTATACTCTTCTTAGAGTCTACTATCCAGAAATTGATCAAGTACTTTGATGTGACTGGGATCTCACAGAATAGAGAGGGGCCTTCACCTTGCTTTACCTAAATTGTTGTAGCCTAAGGTCATAAATTTTCTTGGAATCGCATCATGCCCTTGACAAACATTAAGCTAACAATCACCTAAACCTTGAAGCCTTCTCCATAAGGTTGCTATTAAGCAGCATCTTGAACATTTTATACTTTATAATTCCCAACTTCAATTTATTGAAATCAAATTAGCATGCCTTTGGAGATTTTTGCCAATCAACATGGTTAATAACAACGGTCTTAAACAGGATCCCTTAACACACCATTTGAAACTGTCTTACTCATAACCAAAATAACCATATTTTAAATTACCCTCTGCATCAGGTATTGAGATCTTTGGAATAATACTTATATTCAATAATACTTATGTAATATTTACACAAAAAGTACATTTTTTAGAGTTTATAGGAACTTTTTTTTTCAAAACCGTATCCTTGGTTTACTAAATTAAAAAAGAAGGTAACTTTAAGTTTGTTCTAGTACCTTTGAACTTCATGCATGGACTTCAGCCAGAATAAGCTTTAGGCAAGTAGAGCTTTCAAGGTATTTCTTGATTTCCAACTACATCTCTTGGTTGAACAGAATACCTGTCATCATGAAAGATAAAAAGAATGTACACACAATTGAGTTTCATAATGCTAAACAATAAAAAAGTTCAGTTATTGCTGTAATACAGCTATAAGACATTAAATACTATCATGAGAGAGCTTTGAAAAGTTACGGTGGTATACAAATGTAAGGAATCATTTTTAACAAGTATTTGTTGCCTTAGGGTGGACGAGGTTACTCCACCTATGCATTTCTAGAACAGAGATTCTATAGTCTTTAATTTTATTATCTATAGTCTTTAATTTTATATAGTCTTTAATTTTATTATCCCCTGATTCTATAGTCTTTAATTTTATTATCCCCTGATTGTATTTTCTTCATTTTCACTTTGTTTTTTCAAAACATAATTATTTTCCTTCTAGGGCTGATTTTCTTGGTGGAAAACATGGCAACACATTGGTAAACTCTATTGTGATAACAGAATGCTTTCAATACAGTAGTCTACTTGGATATATTCTTATGCAGGGGTCAGCAAACTCTTGGGGTCAGCGAATAAATATTTTAGTCTTGGCAGGCCAAGAAGCGAGGTCCTAACTCTGAGCAACTGTCCTTACTGAAATAATAATAGTCTTTTTTACATGCTACATTTCAATATGTAAAAACCATCTTGGCTCACAGACCATACAATAATAGGTGGTGGGCAAAATTTGGCCATTGTTTGGTGACCCCTGCATTAAGGTATTGACCATTAAACAAAAATAAGATCACATTGGATATTCATCCAAACTTGCAACTAGTGACTTACATTTTGTTTGTGTAACAAGATAGAGGACACAGTTCAAAAATCCCCTCCATTTTTTTTTTAAGATTTTATTTATTTATTTGACAGAGAGAGACACAATGAGAGAGAGAACACAAGCTGGGGGAGTGGGAGAGGGAGAAGCAGGCTTCCTGCGGAGCAAGGAGCCCAATGCACGGCTCAATCCCAGGACCCTGGGATCATGACCTGAGCCGAAGGCAGACACTTAATGCCTGAGCCACCCTGGCACCCCTCACCTCCATTTTGACCACTGAAACTTCATGTGATAAGTTGCCTTCTTTCAACTGAAAAAAAAAAATTAGAACCCAAAAGATTCCTGTTCTTTCTCTTTCAATTAACAAATATTTATTGCCATTTCCATTTACCAGGCTGTGTGCTGGGCAACAGAAATAGATATTAAGAACAATACCATGGGGACACCTGGGTGGCTCAGTTGGTTAAGCGTTTGCCTTCTGCTCAGGTCATGATTCCAGGATTCTGAGATCTGAGCCCTGCCTCCAGCTCCCTGCTAAGGAGGGAGTCTGCTTCTTTCTCTCCCTCTGCCCCTCCCCACCTCTTGTGCTCTCTCTCAAATAAATAAATAGTCTTAAAAAAAAAAAAAATACCATGAACCTAACTAGACCCTAAATCCATTTAAAAACTGTAACATTAATAAATAATGCCTCCTAGTTCATATAAATTTAAGTATAGGTCTCATGAAGCAATATATAACAGGTTTAAACATGTCTTTTCATAGATTCCACAAATGAAACATGAAATCCTTTCTTTCAATTAACCTTCAAATCTGTTTCTCCTCCTACACAAATAATTTTAATATAAATATCTTTAAGAACTTCGTAATAAATAATCATGCAGCCAAAAGCTTAATACACATGAAGCTCTTTAGTATTCTAATGAACTATAGAGTAAATGTCCATCCATAACTTAAAGAAGAGTAACATTGCATTCTAAAGTAGAAAATATAAAGAATAGTGACAAGTTCCCCAAAGCAGAAGTTTTATTTCTTTTCTTTCAAAAAAGAATTAAACTGGTATCTAAAAATGCAGAAAAAATTCTATATACCCTCAGGCATCCTAATTTGTCACTGAGACTAACTGTAGTGGTAGTTTTTCATGTTTTCTGGCTACGTGACACATTTCGAACATTTCTCCTGTATTGGAAGAATTTCTCATTTTGGGAGAGCTGCATCCCCACAGAAGCAGTGGAAAAAACATGCTTTCTCACCTCTCTCTCAGATCTTGGCTTTGCCCACATGAGATTTTACTTTGGAAGAAGCAACATGGAGAAACCGGGGCCATACATACAGAGTCCATTTTCTCATCAGAGTAGAGGCTCCTGGCTCTCAAGGACAAGAGGGTGGACGTTCTAGAATCTCACACACAACAGCAAGCCGTGGCAAATGAAGCTTGGTGTCCATGCTAACTGGCGGTGGCTCTTCTCAGGAATCACTCCTTTGTATGCCTGGGTGGTATTCCTTGCTTAGTAGTCTCCAAGGCTAAATGCTCTGGCCCTTCCTGTGAGGTCCCTAACTTCATTTGCCTTATGTTACTGTTGTGGGTTGAATTGTGTCTCTACAAAAGATATGCTGAAATTCTAATCCATGGTACTTGTGAATATGACCTGGTTTGGAAATAGGGAGTTTGCAGATGTAAAGTTAAAATAAAGTCATGGATCATAATCCAATATGAAAGGAGTCCTTATAAGAGAAAATAAAGGATACATGGAGGAGAATGCCATGTGAAGACACAGAGACACATAGGAAAAATGCCATGTGACAATATAGGTAGACATTAGAGGCAGCAGCAAGCCAAGAGATGCCAAGGATTGATGGCCACTGCCGGAAGCTGGGAAGAGGCTGGAAAAGACCCTACCCAGAGTCTCAGAGGGAACATGACCCTACTGGCACCTTGAGTTTGGACTTCCAGTGTCCAGAACTGTTAGAGAATATGTTTATACTGTTTTAAGATACCCAGATTGGGGTATTTTGTTATGGCTGCCCTAAGAAATCAATACAGTTGGGTTCCTCAGAAGGAGAGACTAAGACAAGGATTTGGTGCAAGTGATTTTTTAAGAAAGTGCTCCTGGAGAATCCAGCAAGGAAGGAAAGAAGCATGACGGGGAAGGATTTAAAAGCCAAGTAAGTGTGAGATCTCAGATGAAGTCCTAGCTGAAGTCCAATCCTGCAAGAACTCCAGAGTTTAAATTACAACCAGAATTTGTCCTAACTGTAGGCAATGGCGCTGACTTGTATATTCCCTATGAGGGGAGGCAGTCATTGGCTGAGGGCCACCCTACCTGACCTAATCTCCCTGGCACTTCAGGCCTCCTATGCATGTTGGCAAAGCAGCAATCATAGTTTTGGAACAGGCGTGTGAAGAAAGTTGCAGGTGCCAACATTAAAAAAGAATTACTGGAGTATCTGCATATAAACACACAGAGTTAAAGGAATTTGAGGGTATTTGAGCAAAGCATGGGTTGTATCTACTATATCATTAATAAATTTCTTTCTTTTTTTTTCAAGACTTTATTTACTTGAGAGAGAGTGAGAGAGAGAGAGTGTGAGCATGAGTTCGAGTAAAAGCAGAGGGAAGGGCAGAGGGAGAAATAGGCTCTCCGTTGAGTGCAGAGCCCAATACAGGGCTCGATCCGAGGACCCTGAGACATGACCTGAGCCGACACCAAGAGTCGCTCGCTCAACTGACTGAGCCACCCAGGCGCCCCAATAAATTTCTTCTCTGCTCAAGCTTCCCTGAGTGGAGTCTGTTGTTTGCAATTAAAAACAATCACTAATATGCCACCCAACAGAACAAAGATCATCTGTGCTTTTTAAACGTAAAATAATAGCTCAAAGTCATTCATCTTTTAAAACAGGTTCCTAAAATGTTAAAAAAAAAAAAAAAAGCCCAATTTTTATAAAGCAAATTATGTTTTAAATGCATTATGGGAAACTCAATAATGAAATAAAAACTTGTGAAATGTTGAGTAAAGTGAAGACTATTTCTATCAATATTCAAATATCAATTCTGACATTACATACTCTTATAAACCTACTCTTATCAACAAATACGTCATAAGTACCTCTTGTTAGAGAGCATCATTCTTGGGACTATAAAAAATATAAGATTTGCTTCCTATTTTTCAGGGGTTTATAAGCTAGTATCCATAGGCTCTTTGGCCGAGTCACTTAACATTTCTGAGCCTCAGTTTCCCTTTCTGTGATATTAATATGAAACACAATGGAAATCATCACATAACTTAAATAAAATACCTTTTGTGAATGTAAACAATTATATAAATATAATGGTATTAAGAAACACATAAAATATGGTATATACAGTAAGTCCCATAGGAATTCCAAGTAAAAAAAAAAATACCCAGTTCACAAGACCTGTGGAATTCTAATGGCGGGTCTATTCCGTTCAAAGATAAAGGTGCACTGAACACTTGTCTCTGGGTTCAGGAAACCCTTGATGCATACATCTAACACTTAAACATATATCTGCCGATTTTAATTCCAAATGCATCAAGTGAAATTGTACTTATAACTTACCTTCCCACAAAGCTTGCCTGCAAGGAGACAATGTGCCAAGGAAGTAACAGGAATGTCTAAGGCCTTGACAATTAAATTTGTCACAATAATTTGAGAAATTGGTATTCTGATGAGTAAGCTTGTGTGTTATGAACTTGGTTGATAGAAATTTGGCCTTAAGAGATGACTCAATTCTTAGTGAATAAAATCAAGTTTGTGAGATTTCAAAGTGATGACCGGGCCCCAAAATGTTTTCAATTCACTAAGATACCTAGGTCATGGCTTGGCAAGTAGCTGACATCTTCTTTCTTGAAATTTTTATGCTATTTATTACATTTTAAATAAAATAAATGCCATGATTTTCTTTAGGCTCTTGAGACTCGCTTTAATTAAATCTGTAGGAAGCCTATAGAACTCAAAAAGTAAAACAAACAAAGATATCAGTCTATAGAAAAATGCCCATCAATTCTGACAGCTAGTTTGAATGCAGATCGTAGTTTTATGGACTGCTAGTCTCTAAACCAGAAACTATACAAACCTCTGCATTTCTTTCTCTTTTGGATATAATCTCTTGTTAGCTGATATTTGAAATGTGTTTATGGTAATTTGATGCTTGTTTGTTTTTCCATCTATTCTTAGTATAAAGGAATGGCAGGAATTTAAACACTTCTTTTTTTTTAAGGATTTTATTTATTTATTTAAGAGAGAGTGAGCTAGAGAGCGAAAGGAAGCACAAGTGAGGGGGCAGAGGGAAAGGGAGAAGCAGGCTCCCCACTGATCAGGAAACCTGACATGGGGCTCAATCCGATCCCAAGACCCTGGGATCATGACCCAAGCCGAAGGCAGACGCTTAACAGACTGAGCCACCCAGGTGCCCAAACACTTCTCTACTTTTACATGCAGGCAAGCATCATTGAAAACATTTCCATTCAAGTTAAGATAGTATGTGGATATTCAGGCCTGGTCCCTCTAGTCTCCAAAAGAGGATTATGTACTTTCTTCTTTTTTCCTTTTTTTTTTTTTTTTTTTTGTAATATCTGGATCACATTTCCTCTCTCTTTATCACTTCAATTCTCATTCTCTTTCTCGAGTCTTCAATCTCTATGAACCCACAGACCTGTCTTTTCTTATCCATGCACACACAGGTTTCTCTTTGTTAGAAAGGAAAGATAAATAGAGCAAAGGTGGGAAGGAGAAAATGGGAAGGAAGGACAAGACAAAGGGAGGAAATAAAAGAACTGGACGCAGTTCACTTTTAGTCAAGCATGAACACATTCCTACACGAAAAAAAAAATTCTTCAATACCTGCTACATGCAAGACTTTGGGCTGGGTGTTGAAGAAGTAAAGATAAATTAGATAGTAATTTTCTACCTAATAGAGCAGATATCATAGATTTATGAATAACCTAACACAAAGTAAAAGACAAGTTCTGTAAGAGAGGCATAGACAAATGACCATGACAAGGGAGAAAGACGACAACCACTTAACTGGGGGATGCAGAGAACAGAGTCTCATGGAAAGACGGCACTAGGAGATTGGCCTCTCAGGATAAGATTTGCTTTTCCTTGCAATTTCTCCAATCAGTTTCACTCCACAATTTTTCAAGCAACTTCTCTAGATCCTCTTCCTCATCACTTCCTAGCTAATTTGCCTTCTACTCGTACTCCATCTCCAATCTGATCTTTCAAAGAATACTTGTGACACTTCTGCTTTCAAACCCCACATTTTGCAGAATTTTGTTTTTTATTTATTTTTATTTATTTATTTATTTATTTATTTATTTATTTATTTATTTTAAAGATTTTATTTATTTATTTGACAGAGAGAGACACAGTGAGAGAGGGAACACAAGCAGGGGGAGTGGGAGAGGGAGAAGCAGACTCCCCGCCAAGCAGGGAGCCCGATGTGGGGCTCGATCCCAGGACCCTGGGATCATGACCTGAGCCGAAGGCAGACGCTTAACGACTGAGCCACCCAGGCGCCCCTGAGAATTTTGTTTTTTAAAAAAATTATTTTAAAAACAAAACTAGCTCACTTCTTAACTTCCCTAATATGACATTATCCCAGGTGCCTTCTCACCTTTGAGCCAGGCCACATACTCTAATTGAAACTGTTTTGTGATACCACACACCACCATCAGTAGCAGGAATTTACCCCTCTGAGAGGTCTTTAAAGATCTACCGTAAGACATGATTCAAGACTTGTAATATTTTTATAACTTAAATGTGATGATGGAATCACCTTTAAAAATCTTGTTTTTTGATCTATGCTCGCCTTCCACCAAGACTCAGCACATGGAAGCACCTTCAAAAAGCATATTCTGCACCAAACTACATTAATAAGAAAATGGGTATTTTACTAAAAATGTTGAAGGAAGACAATAGGATTTACATTGCTCTTTACCCTGGAGAACCATTCCACCCATTGGGTACTATTGTTTTTCTAATAAAACATCTTTCATTGACTGTTTCAGGCCCCCTTTTCTATAGACAAAAATAGAAGATTAAATTATCTTTGTAAAACAGAATGAAAATTATGTAAAGAGTCAAGATGTGGTCCCGTAACTTTAAGAGTATAAATTAGAAAGTGAAATATGATAGAATAGGTAGAGAGAAAAGAGGAATACTGGTATTATCATCTTCTATCACTGGGGTGTTGAGAATAGTCAATCATCATAAAATGGTGATTCAAATACATTATTTAAAGGTACAAAGTTCTTTAGAAGGCAAAAAAAAAAAAAAAAACCATCAAAAATTGGTATAAGGGGGGAAATGGAAGTTAGCAGGGTAGGATAAGTGAGGTAGTGTAATTTTCTCATCTTTTATGTCCGATATTTTTTATTTAAATTTGGTAAGTTGTGATATAGTAATTAAGCATATCATTTAGCTTTGGGAGGCAATCGCTCCAAAGAACTACACAGGAAACCATTAAAAGTGATTTCCTCAGTAAGACTGAAAGTACTAAGGAGTGGAGTGGCCAACTGCTGCTTGCCTTGTAAGCCCTGTGTCCCATTTGATTTTTTTTTAACTATGTGCATGGATTCCTTTATTAAAATTTCACAAAGGAAAAATGTATTGGGGAAAATATTTTTAACATCAATTACTCGAATGAATAGTTTTGATATTTTTTGGTTGAAAGAGCCTTCCCTAAAATACAGATCATTTTATTCTTAATATAACTAAACATATACTTCCTTTCCTGCTAAATCTGGGTGCTAGTAGAGGTAAGCAGATTCAGATATAAAGGTTTAATTAAGAAATAATGGAAGAACCATCTTCAGAGGGACACTGTTTTATTTAAGAAATTTTTTTTTCAGTGTGAATTAGATCCATTTAAAAATATTTAGCTTCAACTGCCCAGTGCAAGGGCATCATTTGAGAATCCACGTCCTAAATATTCACAATTCGGTTTGTCTCGCCTAAAAATAGAGACCCTCTATTTCATCAAAATGCATGCCCCTGTGGGTGGTGGTTTGTGTTAGTCTCTCTCTGTGTTTCCTCTTTTCTTCCCTTGCTCTATGGGGCGTTCTAGGCTGTCAGACAGTTTGTGCTCTCATTGCTTGTCTGTTTTGTTCCTTTTTTATTTCCTTTCCTTATTCAATTACTCTTTCTCTGTTTGCCATCCATGTAGCAGCGTCTGAGTATGTTTTAAATTGTTACATTTAGTGAACAATTTGTTATCCAGTGCTCTAAATTCAAAAAGTAGATCAATGTACTGTTTTTGTACTTGTTATTAAAATAATGAGGGCAGGAAGGAAGGAAGGAAGGAAGGAGGGAAGGAAGGAAGGAAGGAAGGAAGGAAGGAAGGAAGGAAGGAAGGAAGGAAGGAAGGAAGGAAGGAAGGAAAATATAGAAAGAGAGGACAAAGGGAAGCAGCTACAAATACAGGTAGAAAGAAGAGAGACATCTTTACCTTCCCTGAAGTAGCCCTTATTTAATTTTTCCCTTTGTGCTTCAGAGGCCTTCATGGAAAAGAGCTACCACGACTCTAGTTGACATGGTCTAAATATTCTGTTTTTAATCCCAGGGTATGGAGAGAGCGTTGTTTTTTTTTTTTTTCTTTTTCTTTTTCAGCTTTATGCAGGTATAATTGACAAACAGAACTGTAATGTATGGAAGGTGCATACTGTGATGATTTATATATGAACTGTGAACTGATTCCCTAGGGGATGGAGATGTTGACAAAGATATTGAACCAAATGTTAAAAGACAGGCCATTCTAAGGGAGCTAAATCTTCATTTTTCAAAGCTGGGGTAACTTGAAAATTCAAGTTTGGTCAATGAAGAAGGAATTTTTAAGCAAATCACTACCAACATCAGGCAGGCTGAACCTCTCTTTTGACAATTTTCTAATGATGTAGCTGCCCTTTGGAGAACATAGATCTTTAGACATACTCTCAAGTGCAAATAGCCTGAACACAGATCCAGAATCCTAGTATGGGCAGGGACTTTAGGAACAGCCTAATCCCATATCACAGATGAAGGATCCAAAGTCCAGGGACATTCAAAGATTTGCCTGTGTTACAGCTCAGTATCACAAAGAGGCAAGCTATGGAAAACCAACCCATTCAAAACTTACTGAACTGCACACTTAAAAACAGGTATATTTTATTTGATGTAAATTACATCTCAATAAAGTTAATTAGAAGTCAATGTTTTCCCTTTCTGTATCATGTCTTTGGCTTCATCAGTATGCTATCGAATATTACTTCATTCAACATGTATATGCCCCAGAGACTGTCCAAGCCCTAGGAGTAAATGATGAGCAAAACAGATAGGTTGCCTGTCTGCATGTAGCTTACAGGCTACTGGGAAAGAGACATTTATCAAAGAATCACACCAATGAAATGTAACTATGCTGACAAGTGCTAAAAGGGGAGTGCTATGTGTTCCAATAGCAGGTAGTAGGGATTTTTGATCTAATCACAGAGGTCAGGGAGCCATCCTTAGGGGAGGAATCACTGAACTGAGCTCTGAAGACCTATTGAACCTGGGACAGAGGTAGGGCAAGAAAGTGGGGAAACACATGCTCCAGGCATGGGGAAGAGCATATTCAAGACGCACTTTCAAAAGTTGAGAAGACACTTTCAAAAGTTAGAAGACTTGTGTTGGTTGAGACAGGCACTTTCAAAAGTCAGAAGACATGAGGAACCCAGAGAGTGAGGGAGAACATGGTGAAAAAACCTTTAAGAGTTCTGTTAAGAAAAAGCTACGTTAAGCAAGGTTGTGTTCATATCATAGAATTGTAGAGATCAAATGATCCAAAATAAAATTATTTTTGTTTGGCATATTGACCAAAAGTAGTTAACCAATGAAGCTAATTCATTGAATGTTTCTGTCAATGATGTCGAAAAACCACAACAAACTGATTTGACAAATGTGAATAAATTCCTTTCAATTCATTCTGTGGCACACAAGTACTCTATTAAGGGGTACATTCCTCACAGTAGCTGTTTGATTGCTTTAACATACTTATCTGAAAAACATTCTGTCTTTGACTAAAATAGTAAACTTTAATTGATTGTATTTTTTACTTGAATGAAATACCCATAAACACCAATAACTGGAGTAGCTGCACTTTATCATACAATTAGTCAAGTCAATGAAAGTTGGAAAAAATAAAACCAGTCATACTGGTCTATGGGTCACTTTTAGAACAAAATTTTAAAATGGTCACTTTATTTTTTTTTTTTTAAGATTTTATTTATTTATTTTGACAGAGAGAGAGAGAGACAGCAAGAGAGGGAACACAAGCAGGGGGGAATGGAAGAGGGAGAAGCAGGCTTCCCGCCGAGCAGAGAGCCCGATGCGGGGCTCGATCCCAGGACCCTGGGATCATGACCTGAGCCGAAGGCAGACGCTTAACGACTGAGCCATCCAGGCGCCCCTAAAATGGTCACTTTTAAACCAGAGGAGCTAATTAAGCTGCCTGTTGGGAGGCATTGATTGTTGAGATTCAGAAGCCCAACTCTAGAACATCAGCTGGAGCTGGGAAATGTAAAACCTGGAGGCAGGATTGCCCAGCGGTTAAGAATCTGAGTTCTGGAAGTTTAAAGATCTGATTCTACATCTGGCTATACCACTTTCCAGCTCTGTGACCTCAGACAATACACTTAATTCCTTAATTTTGTAATCTGGTAGTTGAGGACAATGATAATTCCATTGCAGATTGCTTGAAAGATGAATTGATGCGACATACTTATCGAATGTAAATATTGACACTCCTATCCTCACCATTATGATTAGGTGATATAAAGTAGCTCTTCATAGTCAACAAAGTTAACAGTCTACAACATGGGACTCCTTGACATCATCTCACAAATCGGTCAATTTCAACATCAGAAGAAGTAGCAATCTATGTGGCTATGTTGCCAGAAGTCAAAATGAGACATCTGTGCAATTGTTGGTGATCAATAACTATCTGGGTCAGGTTCGTAGAGGCAAAGAATCCCATCTTGGGTAGGGATGTGGACATTCCCTTACACAGCTTTCTGAACACTGGCTAGCTCTCTAGACAGGTGGGAGTACTCTGGGTCTAATCTGTTATAAGGCTTGTTTTAACGAAGTTGAGAGGATATCATAGATCACTGTCTTCTATTTTTCCATGCTAGAATGCCTTTGGAACAAGATGTTTTATTTTCATGGTAATTTAATCATTAAATGTTATTAAACAGGGGTTATAAAAAAGGACTTGTTCCTTAGGAGCTGGAAATTGAGGATTTTTTTTTGAGCTGCCCCTCATTCCCCTTTTCGTTGTGACCTTGGGATTAGTTATTTAGCTATTCTATACTCTAACTTTTTTATGCAAAATGAGAAAAATGCCACTTTTACAAGTAGGCTGTAAATTCCTAACCAATGCTTAAAGCATGCTTTAGCTCCTTTCATCTGAGAAAATTAAAGTAAATGAAAATATTTCATTATTAATAATCTAATTCTCTTTGAATCTTTGATTAATACCATTTTAATATAGGAGATTTTTAAAATTTGGTCATATTCTATATAAAATTTTGAGGGTGGAAGCTATATACAAATAGATAAATTTGAGTTAAAGCCTATTCTCCTAAGAAGATCTAAAATGCACATAATGCCTCGTGAATTAAGCATAAAACAGCAGGTGCGGGTATCAACTTCCATCAAAAACTACTAGTATATTGCTATTTTAAGGATTTTATTTTCATTAGTGGTGAGAGAGTCACTTTTATATTTTTGAAATTTTCAAAAGTGTACAGCATTACCCATCCTTTGGTTCACTTCTCTTGAACATAAATTGTGGTTTTGTCAAAGAGGCATTGTGTGTCTGCTGGAGAGGGCGCGCCTGGGCACAGATTGTCATTTTGGATTGGTGAAGATTTTTTTTCCTAAATCACTAATTAGAGTGTACTGTGAAGTATTTCTCACCACCATACTCTCTGTGATGCTCTGTTAAGGCTTTAAAAAATACGGTGATTTAACACGAATGGATATTTTCAGGGAATCTTAATGAACACTGACATTTCAGTTGGACCTCATTTTGTTAGCGTCAACTTTCTTCACATCCTTCTATTAAATGTGTAAACCTACTAAAATATAAGGCACATTCCAAAGGGAGGGTCTGAAAGTGTTAAAAAGAAAGTGTCAAATACGTTATAAAGTTCTGCCACTGAACTCTGCATTACCCTTCCCCTTTCATATTTTCCAGTTAACATGCACGCAGCTGCTCATGCCATGTAATCAACTGATTGTTACACAAGCATTTTCTAAAGCTATGACAATCTCAGATTTATGAGGTCAAGAAGTGCAGACTTAATCCATTCAATAGCTGCAATTTATCATCTGATTATAATTGTATACACAAACACAGTAATGATTTAGATGACATAGTGTAAAGATGAAATCCGTTTATTTTAAAAGGGTTTCTAACCTTTAAAATATGTTGCCATGAACACCTTTCAATGTCCGCTTTTAACAACACAATTATTATTGTTTTATTGATCAGGGTTTTATTACAGATTTGACACTTATATTTCATGCTAATCGAAAAAGGTGTAATTTTTCTGCACAATTTTAACAAGAATATGACTGTAATTAATTATATCACTATTATGTTTTCAGTGTCTAGAAAGAAGTGCTTAATTTATCACACATGTCTTCTACAGCATATGGAAACCTCTTTTAAAAAGACAGGGTGCGTGCTCCTTCCAGAGATGATAGGATATGACATAGGCACGATATTTATAGATTTCTGCTGCCATGCTGACCTGGTTTTATAGTGACAGCTCTTCTGGAATGGGACTGTACATTAGCAACTTAGATAGCCAGGGTGGCACCCAATATGGCCATCGTTTGGTCTAGTAACACTAATTAGTGGTCATTCCCTAATGCCTTCATAGATCAAGAAAACAACCTGCAGACAAGGCCAAAGTGGTGTGTTGAGTAACACTGCAATATATATTTCAGATATTTCTTCCACTTTGCCACTTTTAACAAATGACTAAACGTCCCTTGCCAACATACTTAGCTATGTATGGCGGTTTTGTTCATTTAATACTTACTATTATACAACATCACTGGTTGTCAGCTTAGTACATACCCTAAAATATGCACACGCGTGTGCACACCACACTTATGTATATATGTAACATTTATATTGATCTTTAGTTTATTGTTAATGATCTTATTACTTTTCTAAAGTATCATGGCTCTGTTGTCCCAGAGAATTAGAATCTCTACATATAGCAGTATAATTTATGTTTCAAACAAGATTTTTAAAATAATTTGCATCATATGCTAATAAAGCCAAGCTTTTTCTTGTTCAATTTTTATACATCGTTCAATAACCACCTTATTAAATCACATAAATTTACATTTCACTTTCCATCTTACCTGCATATATGAACTACATTTCATTATATACTGCTGTCCTATAGTCATACCATTAGAGTTTCTATTATATTAACCCATAAATTCTAATTAATACATATAATTTGACACATTTAATATTCAGATACATGGTTTTGTGTTTCCTAAAACTCCTTACGTATCATAAGGTTTGATCTATCTCTATATCTCTTTCCTAAATTTTCAGTGTGATGCTGATTATTTTAGCCTATTAGAAATCATTTGATTTAAGAACCTAAATGGGAAGGCATTAAATATTTAAAAGAATTTATAAATATGAAATTCTATACTGAACATTATGTAGAATGGTTGAAAAGTATATAATATATTATAAGATGGCAAATGAAGTAAAATCAATAGTTGAATTGGTAGCGTGTTCTACTGTAATTAAACAGCCATGCTCACTTGCTTTTCTGCCATACTGTTTTAAATAGCACAATCCCAATGGAAAAACACAGGCTAAGAGTTTTTCTTCCACCTTTGAAAGAAGTCAATCAATATTATTATGATCAATACATTTTATCTTTACCAGAATGGTGAGAGAAAAACATCACAAATAAAAATGAGCATTTGCTACTAATTCAAATTTTAAAAGACATATTATATGTGTTCTTGCCACATGTCATCTTAACAACACTCACAGTTTTTTATCTTTTATTCAAAAATTTTTTTTCCTCATCACCAAAACTACAGTTATAGTATTAGGTCTGGGTTTACTTGAAACTTTGGATGTTAAAAAAAACAAAAGCAACAAACAACAAAAACAAAAAGGCCCTTTGCTTTCTACTTTACCATTATGCTTCTGGTTTTTAAGTCTGCTGTGTTGTCAGTGAACCTTGAAATCATTAGAAATATACAGCTGAAACAGTAGAAGGATTTGTAAAATGTTCATTAATGGTCTCATACATTCAACAGTATTTATTGAGTACCCACTATATTCTTCACACTAACCTAAGCCCTGGTAAGTCATCAGTGAACAAAACAAATAAAACAATAAAGATCCCTGCCCTTATAGAGTTTATGTTTTAGAATGGGAAATATAGGCAATTAACATATGGTAAAAAGTAAACTACATAGCAGGTTAGAAAGTGAAATTGGTACGGAAAAAGAAAAAGGAAAGAGGACCAAGGAAGTGAATGGCCAGGGAAGGGTGAGGTTCACATTATAGATAATGTAGTCTGGGTAAGAATTATTAAGAAGGGGTCACCTGAGGGAAGATTCCAAGGAAGTGAGGGAAGGAGCCATTTGATATCTGTGGGGATAATGTTCCAAGCAGAAGAAACAGCCAGGGCACAAAACAATGTGGAAGTACTTCTGGAATGTAGGATGGTCAGTGAGTGCTAAGGCTGGAACAGAAGTGAGAGTTGGGGGTGGAAGAGAGAGGGTAAGAGTTGTGGGGGCAGGTCTGAGAGGTAAGGAGGAAGAAAGCAACATGGGGTTGGTCACTGGTGTTCTACTCTGAGTAAGATGGTGGACAGAGCAGGGAGTAAGATGGTGGGTGTTGAGCAGGGAGGAGCCTGTGCTACTCTAACATTTTGAGATCGTGTAAAGAGGGTGTTGTCATGAGAGCAAGCTGTCAGGAGATATGCATGGGGCAGGGAGATGATGGCAGGAATCTGGTGAAGAGAGGAGGGAAGTTCAAACCAGGCTCTAAGCAGTAGCACTGTGATGGAACACAACTTGGGCTTAATTTAACATCATTCTTCACTGTTGACACATACCTAAATGCTTAAGTACAGCTATCTGGACATCAGAAACTATTTAGGTAATGCTTCTGTTTTCAGATGAAGATCAAATTCTAGAGAAAGGACTTTCTTAAAAACAATAATTGGTACAAAATTCTTATAGTTTCCTTTTTCTGTTCCTCCTAGCCAAAATAATTGCTTCCATATTATTCTTGTTTCATTATTTGCAAAAGATACTACCATAATATATAGTATTATTTATTGAAGATTTTCTTATTATCTCTGAATTTCCATGTTTTTTGGGGGAACTGAGATGATTTAAACAGATCTATGGGCTACCAATTGCCTTCATAACCATTCATTCATTCCTTCATTAAATATTTTGAGTACATACTATGATCCAAGCACTGTTCTTGGTAGTTAGGTTTTAACACACTTGGATTTTAAACATCAACACTTATTTTTCTTTAACATGTACTTTCATTCTGGTTCACCTAAGGTGATCTCTTAGATCCTTTATTTGTAGCATGCACTATCCCCATTTCACACAATGTGTTTCTTATTGATTCACAACTTGAAACAAGTTGTAATAGAAAATAGAGAGTTTCTACCCTTAGACCCTAGTACAAGAAGGACACACATGTCTCACCATCACATAAAGCAGAAGGGATAAAGGCCAAGAAAGAGCCTTGAGTATAGTCCTATGGCAGCAAAGAGGTTTTGAAGAATGAGTTGGACTCTGGAAGCCAAGATGAGAGAGAGAGAGGGAGAAATGGAAGGAGGGAGAGGGAGAGAACATTCTCCTTACTACTGCCACAAGACGGGAATGGTGATAGATACCTGCCGTAACACATACACCTTGTCTTCTTTTCCACCTTGTGATAATTTCTGCTATATTAGGTTTAGAGTATGTTTGTGGTATGGCTTCTTCATGGCTGAAACTAAATACATGAGTTCTGCTGTATTGAAACACAGAAGTTCTTAAAAATCATCACATTATGCAAATTCGTAGAATAAAGACCACAAAGCTTATGTGGAAAATAGTGTTAGGAGTGCCACACTCAAAAACAATGATGCATAAAAATAAAAATAAAAATAAAAAAAGGAACATAATAAAAGCAATGGCATAATGGTGCACATTTAAGAAATACAGCAATACGACAATAAACAGGACACTTCACAATGGAAACAACAACTAAAGTTTGCTCATGGAAGCAAAATCGGTGTTAGAAGGGGTGCAGCTTATAAGTTATTATGAATGGTGGAAACAGTGTTATCTGGAACTGACTGGAATGCTGTAACACCACATGTGAATGGGTGTGGTGTGTAACACACGTGGTGAACCGAGGCAGAGGTTGAAGGTATGCCTGTGTGTGCATTTTGTATATATCTATGTGATCTGGTTTAGCTGGGTGTACTTCTTGCATTTACCTAATGTATCTTGCTGACAAAATCACACACATGCAAATGCAAAATTCACATTTTGCTGAATTTTCCCCCTGTATATTATTCGTGTTGTAACAAATCACATTTTCAAAACAAATATTATAGCAGAACTGCTGTAGCTTGCATTGGTCTTGAACTTAAGATTTAAATAAGCCTTACCCAGACAACTGGATTTTAAAAGGCTTGAATAAACCCCCTTAGGACTGGTGCAGGCTTATATGAAGGATGGTACCTTTGGTTGATGAGAAAATACTGCCCCAACCTCCAGCGGTTCTGCCTAGTGAGCAGAGGTAAGGCTGGATTTCAGGTCTAGCTGCTTCTCAGCCAGACTGATAATATGCTAAACTAAGATGAACTCTGAGAAGTTAACAAGCTAAAAATTCACTGACTGCCTTACCAGAGGTTCTAGGGTTTAATGTTGATGTTCTGTTTCTTTTCAATTGCTATAGTTGTTTGTTAAAATGGCTTATAAATGAGTTCATTCTGTTTAATGTTTAACAGCTCCAAAACACTATTGTTAAAAAGTCCTAACCTATTTACTACCATTTCATTATCTAATGATGATAAAGAATCCCATTAAAAAGAAGTCCAGAAAAAAAAAGAAAGAAAAAGAAGCCCAGAAAGAACATAAAAAGCCAAAACCATAAAAGAAAAAAAAAAAAGAGAGAGAGAGAGAGACCAATAGGACTTGATAAAAAATAAAATTTCTGCTCATGAAAAGATAGCTTAATTGAAAATGTATTAATGCACAAACTATCACATCAACAGGCTAAAGGAGAAAAATCATATCATATCAGCAGATGCAGAAAAACATTTGACAAAATCCAATACTTGCTTATGATAAAAACTTTCAGTAAACTAAGAATGGGGGCAACTGCCTCAACTTGATAAAGTAACACCTATGGCAAAATACCTACAGTTCACATTATACTTTGTCATGAAAAATGACATACTTTTCTGTAAAATGAGGAACAATGATATCTCCTCTCCCCACTCCTATTCAACATCATACTAGAAATTCCAACTAATGCAGTAATGAGATTAAAAGTATACATAGGTGGAAGGAAAAAATAAAACTGTCTGTTCACAGATGCCAGAAGTGTCTATGTAGAAAATCTCAAGCCCCCACTCCCAAAATTTCTGGAAATAATATGCTATTATAGCAAAGTTGCAGGATATAATGCTAATGTTCAAAAATCAATTGCTTTCTTATATGAACAGCTATGAACAGTTGGAATTTGAAATAAAAAATGTAATACCATTTATATTAGCACTGAAAAAGGAAATACTTAGGTATAAATCTGACAGAATATGTATAAGATCTACATGAGAAAAACTGCAAAGCTTTGATGAAAGAAATCAAAGAGCTAAGTAAATGGAGAATATTCTATGTCACAGATAAGAAGACTCAATATTGTTAAGATACCTGTCCTTCCCGACTTGATTTATAGATTCAGGGCAATCTCAATCAAAATCCCAGGAAATTATTTTGTGGATATCTACAAAACGATTCTAAGGTTTATAGAGAAAAGGAAAAGACCCAGAATAGCCAACACAATATTGAAAACAAACTTGGAAGACTGATATTATCTGACTTCAAGACTCACTGTCAAGCTGTAGGAGTCAAGACAGTGTGGTATTGGTCAAATAGATGAACAGGTCAATAGAACAGAATAGAGAATATAGGACTAGACCCACACAAACCTAGTCAACTGATATTTGACAAAGGAGCCAAAGCAATTCAATGGAAAAATGATAGTCTTTTCAACAAATGGTGCTGGAGAAATTGGATATCCACATGCAGAAAAAAGAAAAGGAAAGAAAAGATGTAGATACAGATCTTACACCTTTCACAATTAACCCCAAATGGATCACAGACTCAATGCAAAACTATAAAACTCCCAGAAGATAACACAGAAGATCTAGGGGAACTTGGAGTTTTTAGATACAAAACCAAAAGCATGATCCATGAAAGCTAAAATTAGTAGGTTGGACTTCATTAAAATTAAAAACTTCTTATCTGCCAAAAGACACAGTTAAGAGAATAAAAAAACAAGGCACGGAAATGGAGTGAATCTTTGCATAACATATATCTGATAAAGGACTAGTATCCAAAAAAATCAAAGAACTCTTAAAACTCAACAATAAGAACAATTGTATTAAAAAATGGACAAATGATCTGAACAGACACCTCATCAAAGATGCAAATACAGATGGCAAATAAACATACAAAAAGATGCTCTACATCTTATGTCATCAGGGAATTGCAAACTAAAATAACAAGATACCATTACATACTTATTAAAATGGCTGAAATGCAAAACACTGAAAACACCAAATGCTGGCAAGGATGAAGAGCAAGAGGAACTCTCATGGCTGGAGGGAATGCAAAATAAAACAATTGCTTTGGGAGACACATATACAGGCATATGTATATTTTTTTCCACGGTACATATATTTGACAAAGGAATTGTATGTAGGTATATAAAGAACTCCTAAAGAGCAATAATAAAAGAAGAATAGCGTAAAAAATCATGAGCATAAAACTTTTAACACATACCTCATAAAAGGAAATATATTAGGACCAATTGTCATTTGAGAAAAAATCCACAATGAGTTAACACTTCTAACCCACTTGAAAGGTTGAAAAAGACTGACAAAACCAATTGTCAAGAATATGGAGAAACCGAAACCCTCAAATACTGCTGATAGGAATGTAAAATGATACAACTTCACTGGCAAACTGTCTGGCTATTTCTTATAAACATTCGTGCCTCATGACCACCATGACCAAGTAATTCTACCCTTTGGCATTCATGCAAAAGATAGCAATACATGTGTTCCCACAAAGATTTCTATCTCAATCTTTCTAGCAACATTATTCATAATAGTGAAAAGTGGAATACATTGTGGTATATCTATACAATGTCTAACCATGCAGGGATACGGGATGAATGAACTACTTATACATGCAGAAATATGCAAAAGTATCAAAAACATTCTGTTAAGCAAAAGATGCCAGAACCTAAAGAACACATATTATGTGATCTAGATCCATTTATATGAAATCCAAATACAAGTAAAACTAACCCATTGTGATAAAAATTAGATAATCATTGCAGGGAAAATTGCCTGGAAAAGAGCATGAAGGAAATTTCTAGGAAACTTCTTTATCTCATTTGGGGTGATTATTATATGGATGTATACAAATGCCAGAACTCATTGAACTGAACATTCAAGACCTATATATTTTATAGTATGTTAATGACAGCTAAATAAAAATGCCCAGATGCCAGCACAATAAAATATATTCACATGAATTAAAATGTTTCCTACTATAGAATTTGGGCAGACCCTGTTCCCAAACTAATCATTTTAGAGACAGATTGAAATATTTTATTATATTCCTATTACTCTCAAGGATTCTTATCCTCAGAGAATTTCATTCTATATTAAAACAAGCAAAACTGAATATCCCAAGAGAATCATGTAATGCTCCAAAGTATAAGAGACAAGCGTACGTTGTACCTGATAGGTATCTTACGGATTTTATTTTACCCCAAACTGAATTTTGTAGTCAGTAATGCTGTATTTCTGATCAATTCCATTACCTTAACATTTGAAATTTAAAACTCACAAGAATTAACAGTTCATGACAATTTTATTTCACTGAAAAGGGACACTTCAAAAATTTAAAACATTTTGAGCTTTTCTGAGGACTTCATATAATTTTGTACTTTTTTTGTTCTTCTCATTTGAGCTTTTTTGAGGGAGTTTCTATTCTTTTCAACAAAGAACTCGATAGACTGTCCAAGCTATTCTCTAAGAAACCAGGAGCTTAAAGAAAAATTCAGTAATCATCCATCCATATCCAAACACTGAACAGCTGAAATATATTCTCAAGTGAAAAAAAAATTGAACGGGAGCCCAAGTAACGAATTAAATGAGGTACCCTCTTTGTTGAGAATCCTGGTGGAATTGTCTCAAAACCAAAATGTAAAGATAAAATAAGAATGAGTAGAAACTATAACTATACTGTGATAGGCACAAACGCAAAACCCTATTTAATAGTTGATGTCAACCAAATTCCTGATGATGATGAGACGAAGGAGATTTTTAAAACCTAACCTTGTCTGAGTTTGTGCCTAGTGGATAGCCATTGGTGCTGCTATGAACAATAAAAATAATGGCCTTTATTCTCCTGAATTCAAAATTAGAAAATTACAGTTTAAGACTTGTGTTGCTCCTTTGATTGTGTCAATTCAAGGACTCCAGTTATGGTCTTCTGCGTACTCCGCCTGGCTACTTCCATTCAGGTCTCAAACTCAATGTCCTTTTTTCTAAGAAACCTTTTTCAACCCACCCCCCTCCTTCTGCGCTTTCTCTTCTATGTTGATATCAAGTCACAATGCTCTCTTAACAACTTGTATTTTTCAATTCAACTTACTGTGATTTTAGTTACAGAACTAGCATTGGGAGAATTTATTTATTGTATCTCCATTATTTACTCTTTCGAAAGGTCCGTAAGAGCAGGGAGCATGCTTACCTTGTTCATCACTGTAGCATCAGTCTGTGGCATTGTCTAATTACTTAATATTTGTTGAATGAATTAATGAATCATCATCCTAAGATAAAAGGGGGACTTATATAAAGCCTTCACAAAATTCTACACTAGTGACCTATCACATTTTAAAACTACAATATCACCACTGGCAAAAATCCATTAAATTCCAACTTTGTTTTTTTTTTTTTTGCACATAAATATCCAATGGTGCCAGTGCCATTTATCAAAAGCTCTCCATGGTATTGCTTTGTACCTTTGTCAAAAGCCAGTGGTCTATCTACATGTGGGTTGATTTCTATCCTTTATTCTTTTTCATTGATTTATTTATCTGCCTTGAAGCTACTTTGATACTATTTTGATTACTGATTCTTGAAATCAGATCATTTTATTTCCCCAGTTTTCCTTCTTCAAAATCTTTTGGCTATTCTACGTCCTTTGCATTTCTATATGAAGTTATAATCAGCTGTCAGTTAATTTCTTTCTTTCTTTCTTCCTTTCTTCCTTCCTCTGTCCTTCCCTCCCTCCCTCCCTCTCTCTCTCTCTTTCTTCCTTTGACAGAGAGAGACACACCGAGAGAGGGAACACAAGTAGGGGGAGTGGGAGAGGGAGAAGCAGGCTTCCGCTGAGCAGGGAGCCCAATGCAGGGCTCGATCCCAGGACCCTGATATCATGACCTGAGCCGAAGGCAGACGCTTAACCGACTGAGCCACCCAGGCTCCCCTCAGCTGTCAATTTCTACACAAGCCTGCTGACATTTCGAATGGACTGCATCCAATCTATGGATCAATCTGGGAGAACTGATCTTGACAATATTGAAGCTTCTGACTTATGAACAAAGTATTTATCTCTATTCTTTTAAGTTTTTGTTAATTTCTCTCAGCAATATTTTATAGCTTTCAAGGTGATGATTTCTCACATATTTGCTCAGATTTATCCCCAGTATTTCATATATTTTCATACTATTGTAAATGGTATGATATTTTTTAAATTTTATTTTCTGACTGTTCATTGCCAGCATTTAGAAATACAATTTTTTTAAATACTGATATTTTATCTCTCAACCTTGCAAATAAAAAATGGAAGTCTATGTTGATTGATAAAGATGTCCTTGAAATTAACACTGAAATAAAGACATCCCACAAATACTTCCTAAGCCAGGACTTTATAATTTGTATGAATAATAGAGATCGTTAGGGTATTTTTTAAAATTTTATTATGTTATGTTAATCACCATACATTACACCATTAGTTTTTGATGTAGTGTTCCATGATTCATTGTTTGCGTATAATACCCAGTGCTCCATGCAGTACGTTAGGGCATTTTTATGAGAGTTAATTTCTGGATGTTACTACACTTGTATCATTAAAACATTTTGTTCAGCATTTTTGCCTAAGTGAGAAAATATGGGCTAAGTACCATTGTAAACCTCAAAACTTTACAAATACCAAGTAGTAGACACAACTAACAAATAGCATTTGTTTTTTGTTTGTTTGTTTTTAAAGATTTTATTTATTTGTGAGAGAGAGAGAGCACACAAGCAGGGGGAGTGGCAGGCAGAGGGAGAAGCAGGCTCCCCACTGAGCAGGGAGCCCGATGTGGGACTGGATCCCTGGACCCTGGGATCATGACCTGAGCAGAAGACAGACGCTTAACTGACTGAGTCACCCAGGCATCCCAACAAATACCATTTGAACAAATGAATGAATGGAAGATCAAACCTGAGCATAAAAAATTCAACTTTCTGCTACCACAGATTTAAAAATGTGCTATTCCATCTTAGAAATTCACGTTAGAAGGCTTTTCCTGTCTTCAATCTGATCACATTATACAATTAACAACCTGAGTCACATGTTTCATTTTTGTCTTAAACCTCATATGGACTGAGTGGTCATTGGAGTAAATTTCTGAAGAAGCTTAACTTTCACAAATTATTAAGATCTTTATCATATATACACTTTTAAGCAAAAGTAAAAATTTTATTTCACAATTACTTTGGACAATCTGACTATAACCTATATGGCAAATTTTGAATGTTGATCTGGTGGTCAGATCAGTTGCTCAACTGATCATGTGTGTTCTTCTGGATGATCCAGCTAGTTAAGTAGGTTCAACTTTCTTCCTATTTTCACATTGATGCTTTCTACTGTTAAGTTCTCAAAGATGCTAAGAATCCAAGGCAATAGATTTGTGCTGTTCAGGGCATATAAATAATTCCACTATCCTGTGAGACCTTCAGTCTGTGAATGGCTAAAAGCTCTGTCTACTGACATGGAAGTTATTCTGACAGTTTAAAATATATCTATATCTATATCTATATCTATATCTATATCTATATCTATATCTATATCTATATCTATATTAGGGGGAAAGAAATGTAGACCACACCCTTTGCCACACTTAAGGAGAAGCAGCAGGAGAGAGGGGAAGAGGGGGAGGGAAACAAAAAGCAAAATCCTGGCCTTTTCACTTAAGTGTCAAAAGTTGAGCAGCTTCAGAATCCTCAACCCAAGCATCCTAGTTTTCAATATTTTGAAATATTTCACAGGGGAGAACTCCTCAAGGTGGGGCACTTTCTCAAAATCATTTAGTGTCCTCTTCAAATCTCTGCTTCAGGAACCACAGCGGTTGTTTGCAATACACTATTGTTTCCCATCAAAGATCTGCTCTGTTGAATTTAAGGAATTTGGGGACAGGCACCTCTTCCAAGCTGTCACATTTGGTTTCTTCACGGTCAGGCAAATGGTCAGGATCAAAGGACTCGGCCTTGAGAAACAGCCTGTTTGATGACACAGGACGACAGGCTTGCCAAGTTGCTTACTATTTGCCACCATGGTTCCATGTTCAACAGAACAACCTGATGCCACTGAATTAATGGGTGACTTATGAAGTTTGAGCAAGTAGTTATCAAATGACAATATCCCAGATGCAATATTTCTAAACCTTTCTTTCAGATCAGTATTGCTTCTGTTTTTTCTTTTTCTTTTTTTTTTTTTAAGATTTTATTTATTTATTTGACAGAGAGAGACACAGCGAGAGAGGGAACACAAGCAGGGGGAGTGGGAGAGGGAGAAGCAGGCTTCCCGAGGAGCAGGGAGCCTGATGTGGGACTCGATCCAGGGACCCTGGGACCATGACCTGAGCTGAAGGCAGACGCTTGACGACTGAGCCACCCAGAAGCCCCAGTATTGATTCTGTTTTTAACAGCAACTATATATTTAGACCAACACAGGTTCCTGAGAATATCACTGAGTTTAAAGAGCCCTGGCTGCAGATGGCACAGAAATAATTTCAAAAATATTTCTGTTGGACCTGACCCCAACAGAATGATTTAGAAATATTTCCTTTCAAATAATGTGTAACTACATTTTAGAGGTTACTCATACTGAGTCCTCACATAGGCCTCAAGGAACAGGAACTATTTCTTATCAGTTCATACCAATTGCTCAATTAATGTTCTTAGGTATTTCCACCCACTAGCATAGAAAATAGACAACTTGAAATCCGTCACTGGCCTGCTATTTTAAGGGAATATATTAGCAAAATTTGAAGGCCTGCTAGGGAGGTTCTTGGTTCAATTTCTCTTATGCTCCTGAGGCTGGGTCTACTAAAAGGGAAATGTTGGAGACCATTAAGTGTAACATTCTTGTTTGACAAATGAAGAAGCTGAGAACTGAGAAAATTATGTGACCATATTCTCCATGCTTATTCCAAATAAGACAGTGATTTTAACACTGATCTCTTGACATATGGTCTAGGGCATTAGTTAGTAACTACTAATATAGTAATTGGCCTCCTGCAAAGTTCTTTGTTCTTCTACTTTTCTTCCTTCTCCTCCTTCTCCTTTTTCTTCCTCGTTCCCTTAGTTCAGGGGTTCTCAACTGGGGGCAATATTGTCCCTCAGGGGGACAGAGGGCAATATCTAGAGACATTTTTAGTTGTCACAACCGAGGAGGGGGTGTTACTTCCATCTGGCGAGTAGAGGCCAGGGATGCTACTAAACCTCCTTCAATGTAGAGGGCAGCCCCCTCCCCTAACAAGGAATTGTCCAGATTGAAATGTCAATAGTGTGGAAATTGATAAAGCCTGTTCTAGTTACAGTCTGCAGTGATTAAAGGTGGGTAAAACCTAGGATTTTTTTTTAAAATAGAACCTTTATATTCTTGATGACCTCTTATGCATAACTCTAATATGCAAATAAAAGCAGTGTTCTCTTAGACATTTGGATATTTATTTTATGAGCTCAAATCCATAATTTTTATATATTATGAAGTCATGCAATGGAAGCCACAGTTTCTGTGTGACATCCAATGTGAAAAAATTTGACACTTAACCCATTTTAGTCGATTTGAAAAACTATATAAAAATAGGTTTAAAAGTAAAACCCAAATCAAACATTTTTAAGATTCCTAAATTATCTCCACAGAGCACCAGAGTTCTGTGGACCACCTTTTGCTCTGATCTGTTTGTTATAAACCCCAAATAATGTATTTTGGGTGTTAAGATAGGATTTGTCAAAAAGTAAAACACAAGACTTTTATACAAATATAAAAAGAACCTGTGTCAAAAAAGTAATGAATTAATGAGGAAACCAGTAAAACATCATAACTGGTTCAAAGGAGATTTCAAATAACACACACACACAAAGTTAGAAATGTTGACATGGCAGAACTAGGTACTATTCCATGGGGCAATAAAATGTAATATTGGGGGCCATCTTTTCTACAGAATAGAAATTTTATCTCTATTGAATAAAATTCATTTACTTCATTATGAACTAAAATCATTGCAACTTAATCTCTATCCCAGTAGAGTTGTAAATTAGCTTAGACGATAACCCATCAAAGGTGCACACCCCCATAGTGTCTAGTAATCCCAGACCAGAAAGGTGAGCTCAACAGTGCACAGCACTCCACTGAAAGATACCTACTAATCTCTCTTGCCCATTTCCCATTCAGTCCTAAAGTTTCTGTATTATGAAGAACCCTTATAAGAGTTAAGAATCATTTCCAGGTTTAACTTAATGATCTCACTCCTGCATCCTGCTCCACCTAACCCCCTAACATACAGAACACTGTTGCTAAGAAGCCCTACACAATTAGGTCAGCTGAGCCTATACTTTTTAGACCTCCCATTATAGGTAGAGAAGAAAATGTTAATTAGTTAATGTAAAAATAAACCAGGAGAACACGTTTTTCTCACTGATTGCCTGACTGTTTTCTAGTACTTACAGCTGAGAGGGAAATTAAATTATCATCACTGATTGGAGGTTCAATGCTTGTTTTTATTTGGGGAGCAATCTGGAAACGGAGATGCTATTAGGTAGAAAGGTAAAATGTGATCTCCATGTCGAGTGCTCGGCATGCCTACCTGGAAGGATGCAACAGTATTTCTAGAATTGAAATTCTTATAGGTAATAAAACCACGGTGGTCCTATTTCTCCATGGAAAGGCAAAGAAAGGGCCCATTTTTTCAAACATTTAATCTGATTAAAAGAGAAACCAATTTGTGCCAGAAAATTTGTAAAATAGAGAAAAGCACAAAGAACAACACAAAATACACCTGTAATTCCCAAACCCACAGATAAACATTGCTAATGCATTAGTATAAATTTCTTTACTTCTCTCTTACTCTCTCATATCATTTATCTTTCTCAGTCTATTGTTCTCCCTTTTTTTATATGCTGAGATTTATTTAAACAGTTCATTTTTAGTACATGTTGTATACATAATTTTTAGCTTGCTTTTTTATGTAATGATACATCTTTTCCAACCCCTAAAAATTTTTTGCATCTCCATTAGAAGTGGGTGTGTGAATTCTGTTTTAAGTAAAACATGAATTTTATTAAAGTTTTATTAAAAATTACAAAAAATTATAATTGGTTGCTTTGATGTCTAATCTTGGAATATATAAAAAATATTGGGATTTTAAAATTTTAATTATTGTTTATATAGATGCCAGCAGAAGGAAAAAATACATACTATATTAATGAAATTTCAAAAATGATTTTGTCTTAAACTTTCTTAACTAAATCTTTAGCTTTATTATCACCCTTATTAGAGTTTTAATAGGTGGATCTAACAGAAGTGAAATGAGAAAGTCTTCTGTTTGTTATGTAATTTACAGAAATTGTTATGTAAGTTGCACAGTATAATGTGGATGTTATTTCATTTTCTGAATTCAAATAAATTTTTTACCCAAATAACTCAGATATGCTTTTAAAAGTGTTCTTGTAGTTCAAATTCCATCATCTGAAAGACTTGTTTTTTTAATCAGAGATTACTAATAGGTTGTTTAGAATAAAATATTGAATAACATAAGAAAAAGGTAAAATTCATAATGTGTGATATTTAATGAAGGTCAAAACTATTGTCAGATTCTAAAAACAGTATTTGGTGTTGATTATCTCTTTATTAGAGGTAAACCTGAAGTTGAGGGGGTTAGGAGTGAAACAAGTGGAGATTGAGAAACATAAACGAAGAATAACAAAGAATATTTTTCTCCCTTTATGCCACTGCCCTCCTTCATAGTACGAGTTTTCCCTCATACACGCTTTATTAAATACACAAAGTGCCTCGGATTTTTTTCTACTTTCTTAGTTGAACACTATACCTTAACACTAGCACAATACTGAGAAATGAAGAGTTTTATAATTTTTAGCATACTAAATACAAGGTTTATCTTTAGTTCACACTGACTCTCCTTTATGGTATTTGTGGGTTGCGTTTCTTTAATGGACCAGGCATGAGTCAATTCCATCTAAATTTTTACTGGTATAAAATACTGGCATAATTTATTTTAATCAATGTAGCCCTCAGCCATTTCAAATATCTTGAGGGAAAGGAATGGAACTCTCTAGAGAACAAGAAAACTGAAAAGTGTGAATCACCTACATTTCTCATTTACCCATGCTAATTAAGACCAAGCATTTGAAAGTTACCATCTGAAGGAAAATTAAGCCAATTAACCCACTGATGAAGATAATTTTCAATATTCTATCAAGAGGCAAAAATCTTCACCAGCCCTTCTTATTCCTACTGTGGAGATAATTTTCAAACTCTCTGAGCGCTAAGAACTGAAACGAGTGTCATGCCAGTTCTGTGGGTTCTAATTGCAACTTTTATTTAAATTCTGATTTTCTGCCCCACAGCTCAATTTCTGATTGGTTGGACCTGATTGCTTTCCTCCTTGATTAGATTTTATTTGTAGGCCCTTGGAAACTTGCATGGATGAACATTCTCTGAATTTAGAGGGAAATCCTCCCAAGATCTAGCTTTTCTATGTCAACTGGCACATAAGAACCACTAGAGGTTCTTTAGGAAAGGGATTAATTTGGGAGCATTAATTACCAAATAATTATAGCCTATGTATAAGTGACTCATAAAGATGTATTTCCAGATCTAAAGCTGTTCTCAGTTAATACATTTCTCTTTAATTTCAGCCTATGCAGCATTTGGTCTTTTATTGTTTTTTCTGTGCCCTAGAGTCAGCTAGTATGGCTAGCTTAAAAAGACACATTACAGTAAAAATACCTTTACTAACTGAAAGCTGAGCAAGTTATTTTGCCCATTTCTTTGTAAGATCTTTTTTGCTTTGGGGAGGGAGATTGAAATGATTAAACGAGATATATATACACCAGGAGCCTTTTAGACATAAATGAGAGTTGTAATTATTATTTATCCAAATACTTAAATACTTTCAATATTTTAGACAGCAGTCAACTGATTTGCACAGAATAAAATAAAAATTGTTATTTTACATATGGCCCTGTTCATGCTTTTGTTGCCTGCGGGCTTTTGAGTTTATAGTCCAACTGTAGGTTCTCCATCACTGACAGACATTTCCACCTTGTCTTGCCTATTTCCAGCACAAATAATTTTGGGAAAATGTTAGTACCTTTCTTCCATGAGGAAAACAGCCAACCATCTGTATCTAAGCTCCCATGATCTCCTCCTATATGTTATTTCTGGAACTAGATCATCTTCAACTCGCCAAACACCAACAAGAAGAGAAAATAATCCCATGAGTCTCCTTGGAGATAGAGGTAAGACATTTTAGGATTATTTTTTTTTTTTAACACACACAAAAAAATTTACAGCAAAAATCTAATTTATATACATGTAATACTTTTCTAATACATTTTTAAAAGATTTTATTCATTTATTCGAGAGAGAGAGAGAGAAAGAGAGAGCATGAGCAGGGGGAGTGGCAGAGGGAGAGGGAGAAGCAGACTCCCCGCTGAGCATGGAGCCTGACACAGGGCTCCATCCCAGGACCCTGATATGAGGACCTGAGCCGAAGTCAGACACTTAACCAGCTGAGCTATCCAGGTGCCCTTATAATACATTTTTTAAAAATAAAAAGCACAAGCAATTTGTAATACTATATCAGAGATGTTTAAGTAGACTTTAAGAAAACTTTTTCTTTCTCTTCTTTTTTTTTAAGATTTTATTTATTTATTTGAGAGAGAGAGCACGAGCAGGGCAGAGGGATAGGGATAAGCAGACTCCCCACTGAGCAGGGAGTCTGACGTGGGGCTCTTTTCTAGGACGCCGGGATCATGATCTGAGCTGAAGGCAGATGCTTAACCGACTGAGCAACTCAGGCATCCCAAGAAAACCTTTTCTTTAATATTATATCATATGCAAATAACTGTATGCTTCATTCAACTATATTTACCATTAACAATAATATATTAAGACAGTGGTTCTCATTGTACATTGAATCCGGGAAAATACAGATCAAAAGAGAGTCACCCTCCATTTTAATCAGAGCACAATGATATCATGGCAACACAGTCTACCAGTACACTTCCAGAAACAAAGGATTCCTTCTTCTAAAAACATTCAGTGAACAACTTTGACTTTGCGGTGTTTGGAATGTCTACATGCATGTCTTTCCTGCTTTGGGTGTTATAATGGAATCTGTGATACTCAATGCAAACAACTGCGAAAGTACAACAAAAGCCACCAGGCACATCAGAGAACATGTGGAACAGCTAACTTTTCTATGACCATTTATAAGTCAGTTAGCTTATGCTACCTAGGACATGGACAATGAGCCACAACATCCAGGTATCTTTCCCCAGAAAGGCTCTTCATAGAGGGTCTAGGCCCCTCTTCCATCTCTCCTGCTTCTCTTTCAAAAGAGTTTTTGGAGAACTGCTAGTTACTTTCTTCAATGAGGAATATGACAATAAAACAAAACCAAAGAACAAGCTCCGTTAGGTATAACACCATTTTACAGAAAGTGTAATTGTGGTAGGGATTCAACACATAAGGGAACCAGGTTTCACTTCCTATATAACCTATATCCTGGAATTGACTTTATCAAACCCTTCTTCCAATCAGTGTCAGGCTGGCAAATACAGGGACACCTCGTCACGGCACTAACCTGAAGGACTGATCCGACAGAAAGAGAACCATTTGGGGGTAGTAACTATGTAGTAGCTTAACATGTGAAGGTCACAAGTGAGCCTTGTTACCTTCATGTATTACCTCACTGCCTGATTGAGGAGTTAGACCAAAAAATCAGAGCCTAACTCTTGGGCTTGGAGCGCAATTATAGTTTTTCATTATTCAAGAAAAAGAGGATACTTTTGACTTGGGCCATCGGAGAGACAAGAATATGTCCTACTGCAAAATCTTAATGGTGAATATCAAAAGCATGTTCTGAAAAATCTGAGCATGTCTTGTACTAGGTTGCTTGGAAATAGACTCTTGCTCCGGAAGTTGCCTGCAGAAGTTTTATAGGAGAGCACTCTTGAGAAATATACTTGGAAAGCCCTGAATTAAAGAAGGACTCAATCAAGGTCCCATTTTAAAGACAAAGTTATATAGCTTCAAAGTGGCCATTGCCCTAGGGAGAGACTATGTAACACACACTTCAGTGGAATTTTAACTTAACACTTTGCTCTGCCTAGTGCTCCTTAAGTTAATACATGATAATTTTAAATTACTCCTAAACCAATTTCACCTGACATCTTGGTTCTAGGAAGCAGGCTGACCAAGTCCAGTGATGACTGACATTGACAAAGGGAGCAAATACTCTGAGGGGTAAGGTCTTCCTATCCTGCAAAGGATGTTGGGTTTTACTCCACTGCCAAGCTATTTGATGGCTTTGTTCCAGGTGGCTGCCTGGAACAATGGGTAGAAAAACATTCTGAGGCTGGAACTGGGCTCCATAGAAAAGTGGTCTCACACTATTAGTGCTGTCTGTCACAAGAGTTGGAGGGGGAAATGGTAGGATTTATGCCAGGTATTTTTGCTATTCCTGCTCTGGCTATAGAGCTTCATTTTCAAAAGCAGAGCCCTTGAGGGGCGCCTGGGTGGCTCAGTCGTTAAGCGTCTGCCTTCGGCTCGGGTCATGATTCCAGGTCCTGGGATCGAGCCCCGCATCGGGCTCCCTGCTCCGCGGGAAGCCTGCTTCTCCCTCTCCCACTCCCCCTGCTTGTGTTCCCTCTCTCGCTGTGTCTCTCTCTCTGTCAAATAAATAAATAAAATCTTTAAAAAAAAAAGCAGAGCCCTTGAGCAATAGCTTATCTAACATGAATTTCCTGGGCCCATGACAAAATTCAATAGCTCTGTTAGCTTATTTACATGGGCAATATCAAAGATTACAACTAAAAAGATTTAATTCTTGGCCTGTAACTTTCTCATGGAAAATTCTTATGAATTTCACTCAATTGAAAGGAGTTCTTCCTGGTGTTATATATCCCTTTAAACAGTTTAAAATGAAGGTGAGGTGTGTGTGTGTGTGTGTTGGGGGAAGAGTATATACCACACAGATGAGTAGCAATTCTATTTAAATCAGCCATAAAATTATATGTCTGGTTAAAAAAAAAGAAAAAAAAACTGACCAAGCTCTGCACAATACATGCAGAAAAATCACTTCATACTGTATTTAGATTGATTTGGATGACAACAGAAGTAGAAATGTAATGTAAAATGCCATAACTTTTACCACCCATCCATGAGTAATACACTACTAAGATATAGCATATTTACAGTAGAAGAAGGAATCCAGATTTGTCCCAATTAACCTTGTAACTAGATGTACTCCAGTGCTTATTAATGACAGTAATGAGATGCAGACAAGACAATGCATTAAACATCATTGGCATATAAATTAAATTCACATACAGTTTAAAAGGAATAGGTACCTTTATGTACTGGACACGAAGGGAAATTATTAAGAAGCTATTTCATAAGAAAAAGCTAATTAGAAAGAAAATTCAATACTTTCTCTAGTGCTCATCTCCATCAGTGTTGGAAACAAGTTTGACCACGAACTAAGAAATTGTTCCCATTGAAATTACTGTGCAAGGTATGAAATTAATTTTATGATTGTCCCAATGGAAGCTACAGTAGCTACAAATACTTATATGCCCATTATCATTTTCCTCTATACTGGCCTACATTTTAATTTGCTTAGGTTTCTATCTAAAGCTTATGAATAATTTAAAATAGATCTTTTGCTGTCTTTATGGCAAAATAATGATAGATAGAAGAACAAGATAGACATTTTGCTGTACACAGAATCCAAACTCAGTAGCAAAAAAAAAAAGTGAAATATATACAGGAATTGTTTTAAAGGGTCATTTGTAAAACTATATAATAAAGGGTTGCTCAGGGTCCAACATTTAACAACGTGACCCTGGTTTAAAAATATTTGGTAATTAGCTAGGAGGATTCCAAATAGGATCGGGGTGTTCTATGATAACTCTTCAGAAGATTGTGTTCCATATCTTAGAAAGAGAATCTAAATTTTTTCAGAGCTTCTGACAGTTGAAATTTGATGAGGACATTGACCTCTCCTGACAGGTTTTAGAAAATATTAGCATATTGAAAGGCTGAAAACAAAACTGGGTCTTCCCAATTGTCACAGACTAATAACTACTGCTTTCCCTCCGCCCCCTACCATCAAACTAAACACTAGAGCCAGTCTTACAATAGCAGCAACCAAAAAGGAGGGGGAGCTCCTCCCACTCACCTATGTAATAAACATCAAACAATCAGGTTGGCACTGACATTAAGTACAAGAGTGTCAGTGTCACCATCAGAAATCAATCAAAGACATTTTTCTTTTGTGAGGGTTTTTTTTTTTTTTTAATTCACAGCAACTCAGAGAACCAAAGAGGAAAAGCAAGCTTCTAAACAAAAACGAAATTAGTAACAGCAGACCCATTGCCAAGGGCAACATGCATTTGACAGAAGAGGAGATGACAGATGAGTCCTCATTCTCAGTCTAAATTTTGTCTACAAAACGAATTCATAATATCTTAAATATTATCAGGCATGCTTTGCACACCTTTGTTCTACAGAATGGAAGGGTGCTGTGTTGGCAGAAGTCAACAGAGGTGGAATTTCCTCCTTTTGCCCCCTTGTAATCTTCCCCATTTACGGTTGACAGTAATTGTAGTTTGTCTATACCCCCACCAGCCCATCCTCTTCAACTTTTCTTTGTATTCATGGATCTTTTTCCCTCTCCTCTTCTTGTATCAAGTTAGTTGCCATTGTCTAGTTTCTGCCACTGGGACCATGAGTTTAAAAAAAAAAAATCACTTGAAATACTCTTAATCAAAATCATGCTTACTTTTTAAAATTTCTTTCTTTGAAAAATATTTGTTTTCACAGAATTCAATTCGAATGATTTCATTTTTTAATACTAGAGGTTGTCAGGGTTCATCTAGTGCAACCTCCTCATTTTATAAATGAAAACAGATCTAGAAAGGTTATGTGGTTTAATCAAGGTCACATTAAATATCTAACATTGGCATAGTTGCTAAAAAGTGTTTAGCAAACTGTTTTCAGTTGTATTTTGTACTCTGATTTTGAATCTCTCAAAACCTCATGGGAAAACCAGGCATTAGTTATCACCAGTTTATAGATTAAAAAAATGCAGGCTCAGAGAAGGGAATGAATTCACCTGAGGTCACACAGTGACAGCCTTGCTGACTGCACGTATAGCCCTATGGTATGCCACTCTAGTATCATACCACAATAGGTAGGTTATTCATAAAAACAGAAATTTCCATCTTTATATTCCATTTAATGGTACTTTCATTGTCATCATTTCCCCCCAACTCCAAAATAAACTAATCACCTTGGTAAAGACTACCATTTCATTGTATTTACAAACTCTATGAATCTAATTAAAAAAAGGGCCAGGGATTAGTTCTCAATACTTACATCAGGAGATGAGCTGAAGTGACCCCATGATAATGGGTTTATACATGTTATTTGACCAAGGCAAATCAGTCTTACACTTTTCAAAATTTGTGCCCCTCACACAAGACTTTACAAATTGTCTAATGATTAGAAACTAGAAATTTTCAGAGAACTCTCATTAGAACAAAATTATCCAAAACAAATGTAAGACAGATATCAAAAACTATTCTGGTACTCTACTTATTAAGCTCTTTGCTACAAAAGACTGGATTCTCCCTTCTCCCATTTTTTTCTTTGCCTGATAAGCTTCAGAACAGTTTCTATAAAGGACTAGCTAGAAAACAATATCGAGCTTTCAAGCACACTATGTTTAGACAGGCTGTAAAGGTAACAAAAGGTACAATTAACAGAAGCTACCGCAAACTAATAATGGCAGAGCTATTTATTATTGAATCATCTTCCTCTAATTTTAGAAACTGAAGAACCTTCATTCCCTATTGTCCATATTTTAATTAATGCCTATTATTTTTCTCTAAATAGTGCCCTCTTTTGACATGCTATTTATACACACAATTTCTGAAAATATACAGAATATGCATGGCAAGCAGAATCTCCACAAAATGTTTTGTAAGAAGTATTTGGGTTCCTTTTGTCTCAGGAATGTCTCGAGGACAAATTAGTAGTTGTGCCCTCTTGGGGGTATTCAGCTTTCAGTTTCTTTTTATGTAATTTTAATATTTGATGTTGTATTTTGATTACTCTGCATACATTTTCTGCTTCTGCGATTAATTTGGCTTCTGTAGGACAGGCTTACAATAAGGCACTTCAGTTGGCTGCTGATTGGACTTTTTCTGGTCCTTTTCAGGGTGATTTTTGGACAGGGTGACTTTTGGACTTTGGTGCTATTACACATAGAGAGTTTTTGAAAGCTTATTTACATAGAACAACTGATATAGGAGTATTTGTCTAGGCTAAATGAAGTGTGGCTTAAATTTCTATTGAAGCAATAAAGTTCAGCTTGACATAGGGCAAGAATGAAGACTGGACTCCAGGGGCACCTGGCTGGCTCAGTAGGTTAGGCATCTGAATTCGGCTCGGGTCATGATCTCAGGGTCCTGGGATCAAGCCCTGCATCGGGCTCCCCATTCAGTGGGAGTCTGCTTGTCCCTTTTCCTCTGCCCCTCCCCCTGCTCTCTCTCTCTTTCTCAAATATTAAGTAAAATCTTTGAAGAAAGACTGAACACTGGAGCAGATTACTAAAGAAGGCTAAATAATCCATACTATCTAGAATTACAGTGCTTCCAAGGTTTGGGTAGAAGCTTCAGAACATACCAAATATTTGACATTTCCTCCATTTGTTTGATATTTTGATTCTTTCTCAGTTTTCTTACATTAAGAAAAATAAGTTTTAAAAGGCTTATTTTTAGGATATTTCTTAAGAAATGCAGAATCTATGTTTAAAAAAAAAAAATAACCTGCCAAGTTGAAGATGCTATCACTCCTCAAGTCAGCTTTCCAGGTCTCAATTTGCTTACACCAAGTAGCACCCCTCTGTGCTCTGGTGGGACTGCCTTTCTAAGTCAAGCTTGCTTGGTCCCAGTGTGGCAGGCCCCTCCTCCAGAAGACCAGCACAAACCCCTGCCCACACCATGTCTCTTGACCAGAGAGTTCTGTAGGGCTTCAGTTCTGGTGGAGTCGGTGTCAGGTCTCATTTCACAAGCAGGCCAGAGCACACCTAGTTTAAATGGCCAGGAACAAATGCTGTCCACAGTAGGCAAGGAGAGTCTCTGCAGATGACTGGCCTGAAGGATAGAGCAGCCACAACACAACAGCAGAGCACCTACAGCACACGCTGGAGAACCCCCTGAAGCACCAGGCCCTGGACACCAAATGACATCTTCTTCCTAAGGCCATTACTTTCAGGAACAGGAGACATAACTGGCTCTTCAAACACAGAGAAAGAGGCAGAGACATAGACAAAATGTCAAGACAGACGAATTTATCCTAAATGAAATAACAAGACCATGGCCCAAGATCTAAGTGAATTTAAATAACATGCCTGATGGAGAATTTAAAGCAATAATCATAAAGATACTCAGTGGGCTTGAGAAAAGACATCAGGGAGACCCCTACCACAGAGATAAGAGTTAAAAAATAATCAATCAGAAATGAGGAATGTAATAAATGAGATTGGAAACAGGCTTGATGCAATGAACAGGAGCCTGGAAGAAACAAAGGAACGAATTACTGAGATAGAGGACAAAATAATGGAAAATAATGAAGCTGAACAAAAGAGAGATGGGCCTCAATTATGACTTGAAATATCCTGTGGTTGGTCAAACCGTGTGTGTGTATACATATATATGTAATATATTTTAAGTATAAAATATATCTCTTTTTGCTATCACCAAGAGAAGAAAGGCACAAGCATACTGGTGATAGGTTAAGAACACCTTTATTCAGCATAGTAATTTAAGTCCCTTCATTCAGGATGTCACCAACTGCTCGATTCAAGGTGTATAAATGAGGCTCTATGGGCTTCTAAGAAGACACAAACCCACCAGCTCTATTCTGTTTTATCTCTGCCATGTCACAGTAGGCCATCTCTCTGACATCAATGCAGGCAAAGGAGATACTGATTTTTAAACACCATGAATGTGCTGTTGATCTGTGCTACTTAGGTCTTCATCAGAACCCAAGAAGCAGACTTTCTTGTACCTTATTTTACATCAAACATTTTGCATCATTTGTGACTGGATGCACAAAGGTACCTCTTAGTAAATTGCCAATTCTTCATATATTTTATATGTTCTTTTGCCTTGATCACTTCTCATATATCAAAACTTTTCTCTAAGTTTAAGGAAAAAGTGAGCATCTAGAGAGTTCACGCTTTTGTTTGTTCCAAAATCTATTTTAATGATCAAATATTTTGTTAAATGTGCCATGTAATAAGAATTAGTAAACATATCATTATAGGAAGGTTGTAAGTCTGGTATTTTTAAACTAGGGTGGGTATACTATATATTATGGGCTTGAGTCCTACACTCCATCACATTTAAAGAAATCTGTCTGATCACTTTGGTGAGATAAGTCCATAATGGTTAATATGTTTTTACATATTCAATTCATGAAGTTTAACTGCTTCTTTTAATTTCATCAGTGTTGAATTAATCCTTTAAAAGCTTCCCCTCATTAACGTGAAAGGAAATTGAGAGGAAAAATGAATAGAATGGGTTGTGAGATCATTAAAATTATTCAAAACCAGGAGGAAATGTCCTTCTTGCTTCCAAACATCACAAGTACGTTTTGTTAGGTATTTCATGGGTATATACAACTTCCATCATTACAAAGCATAAACAAAATCATTCTCACCATGTTATACATACTGTCATATCCATTTAGCACAAGAACCAAAGCTTTCAATATCTAGAAATAAACAACAACAAAAAAAAGGTTTTGATTCTCTTAACAGGAATGGACATGCTGAATGTTTCTCATCTAATGTTACTGTGGGCAGAGGAAAGCTCTGAATGAAGACTTTTCTATAAAATGAATTTTCTATCGACAAATCAAGAACTAGTTCATGTTTTTAAAATTCTTACCTCTAGAAAGACTCAAATCTAAGCCACTCAAACAGATTGAATCTGACAAAATGTAAAAACCTTCTCTGAAAATAAACACTGAATCTCAGTTAATCTGCCTCCATTTTAGCCTCAACAATTCTGCAATATTCTGGTCTCTGTTGGCTTTAAAGTACTACAATTGTACTACCTTTTTGGTCTGTAATTGTACTATTTTACGTAGATCAATGGTGGGCTTCAAAGGAAAGGAAATCCAATTCAGGAGATGGAGAGACAAATGTTCAACAGTGATAAATAATCACAATGCCTCTGCCTTCTTAGTTACAACAGTGAAGGAGACAGCGTTTGGGCCCTCAGCAGGTACAGATCCTGGTGAGTGGTTATAATACCAAGAGATTTTAGACAGAAAATGAAAGGTGCACATTTCTTTGGAGTTTCTTAGAAAAGAGACATTATTATTGGTGAAGTCATTCCTAGGCCTTGCCCATCTGAAAACAAGCCTTGGTAGTAATTTTTCACATCATGGTTACTATTTTTGTTTTATGACAGTGGGGACAGGGTTAAGTTATAATTTCACAAGTTTCTTTTGTTGCTTTGTTTTAATCCACAGCCTCACCAAACTTAAATGTTAGTCACCAATTATAAAATTGTGGAGCTTGATTTTTATTGACCCTTCACAATCCTCCTTACCACATGGAAGATTCTAGAAAGTCCTGTAGTTGAGAAATCTGTTTTGCCTTGATTATCCCAGTATCTAACTTGTTTGTTTCTGGATCCCTTATTATCTTTCTAAAGTACCTTCCTTTTTTTAAAGTTTATTTTTTTTAGTAATCTCTACACCCAATGTGGGGCTCAAATTCATGACCCAAGATCAAGAGTCACATACTCCTCCGCCTGAGCTAGGCAGGCACCCCTCCTTCTCAAGTACCTTCTAATTAGACCTTTGGGAGTCATGTTCTAAATGCATCCTGGAAAAAGGACTATGCTTTCTAGGTTCCAAGTGTTCACTGTCCATGCCTTGTTGTTTTAAAAAAAATATCCTAGCTGATGAGAACCCTGGAAGAGGGATGAGGGACCAGGGGTGAGTGACAGCTAAACATCAGGACCGAGGGTTGTGTCATCCTTTTTTTCTCTAGCTCTAGCTGTAGAACAAACAGAATACCCGGTTTACCAGAATATGGCATTTAGCTCGGTGGAGTACATTTTAAAAATACTAGATCATTACTGATCTGTTAACTGTGCCTTAAAATGATCTTTGGTCCCAAAGTATCTTAATAACACAGACTACCCCCTCATTTTATAGAAGAGGAAACCAAATGTCAGGAAGGTGAAATGACACAGACAAGGTCACACAGTTAGGGGCCATTTTGTAACCAAAATACATGCCTACATCTTCCATGGTGAGCACTCAAACGTTTAAAATTTTTCTTCAATTCTTTTCCAGTGTGAAAAGATCTTAGTCTTTTGAAAACTTTTTTCTCTTTTAAGTGACTTTTGTTTTGTGTGGAATAATTTTTGCTACATGTGATATTTAAAATTTAATTGTATTTCATGAAATTGATTTCCAAGAAAATTAAAACTTCATTCCCAAATATTTACAATGCCAATAATGTATCACAAAATCTATTTTTGAGGATATGTCACAAATAGTGGTTGGTACCAAGAATTATATTGGCTCATCAGACTATAGGCTTACAGCAAGATTCTCAATTATCTGGCCATTTACATATAATGTTACAACATTGTCCTTGTTCTGTTGTCTTAATGTCTTTTGTTCATCACATCTATTCTTTGTTCTCTTTCTCTTCTTTTCCTGTCTTCTTTTAGACTGAGTTTTGTTTTGTTTTTTTTTTCTTTAGATTCCAATTAATCGTCTCGATCAGCCTCTTGGCTTTTTTAGCTATACATATTTGCTTTATTTCTTAATTGTTGCTCTAGGATGACAGTGTGCACATTTAACTTATCACCATCCACCTTCAAATAAGACTATATCATATCATGTGTAATATAGTCTTCCATTTTTTTCTCTGATCCTTTGTGCTTTTTATCATAAATTTTATTTCTTAAGTTTTCTTAATACATTATTGCTGTCTTTAAACAATTAACTTTTAAGAAATTTTAAAAGCCAGTAAAGCAAAGTGTTTTACATTTGCTTCATAGATACAATTTCTGGGCTCCTTTAGTATTTCTTTAAATTCTCTCAGATTTCATCAGTCTAAAAAAATTACAGTACTTTTATTTTTAAGAATATCTTCACTGGATATAGAATTCTAACTCAATTGTGTATTTCTTTCAGCACTTTAATGATGTTGTTCCATTGTCTTCTGGTTAGAGTTATTACTAAGTTCTCATCAGTAACAAGTCTGCTCTCCTGTGTTTAAGACACCTTTCCGTCTGCTTTAAAACAACTTTTTTCTTCATCATTGGTTTCTAAAATTTTATTAGAATGTGCCTGGGTATAGCTTTGTGTTAATCCTGCTTGTAGTTCATTAAGCTTCTTGGCTCTTTGAGTTTATACTTACAAAACGCGGACAAATTTTGGACATAATTCCTTCAAGTATTTTTTCTGCCTCTTGTTTCCCCCTTTCCTTCTGAACTCCAACAGGTGTGTTAGACTGCTTGATACTGTCCTACAAAGCACTGGGTCTCCACTTACTATTTTCATAGTTTTTTCTCTTTGTGCCTAAGTTTAGATTGTTTCTATTCTACTGCAATGTATTCAAGCTTGTCAGTTTTCCCCCCATAGTGTCTAATCTGCTATTAAGCACAACCAGTGAATTTTCTATATTAGTTATTTTCATTTCTAGAAGGTGCATCTGGCTGTCCTTTCATAAATTCCATTTATCTACTTTTATGCTCACATTTTCCTTTAAGCCACTGAACATATTCATGGTAGCTATCTCCAAGTCCTATCATCTCTGTCATTTCTGGGTCTGTTTTTACTGAATGATTTTTTTTCTCTGGTCATGGATTAGATTTTTCCTACGCTCTTCACTAGACTATGCATGTGAAGTAATTTTTTATCAGATTGTGGTAATTTTAAAATTTTGTTGAGTATTTGGATTTTTACTTCTTTAAAAAGCATCAAGTTTTTCTTTTTTTTCAGGCCAGAATTAAGCTTTATCCTTTGGGTCTTATTTCAAAATTTTTCTAGGGCAGGTCTAGAATAATCTTTAATTTAGGGCTAGTTTAGCTTACCTACTACTATGGTGTGACCCTTCTTTGATATCCAGTAAATGTCACAGTTTTAATGAGGTTCTGTCACTTTACTCGGTTGGAATTTGAATGTCTCCCAGCCTTGCGAGTGCTCTGGGAATTGTTCCACTTAAAACTACCTGGCAGTTACTCTTTCATCAGTGTTTTTTTTTTCTTTTGCTGGCCTCAGGGATCTCACCCTACACATGAACAGTTTAGTATTTTGCCAAAGACTCAAGGTGACCCTTTATAGATTTCTGGAGCTCTTTCTCAGCATAGTTCCCTTCTCTCCTGTATTCCACTCATCAAACTCCAGATGTTTCAGGTTCACCAAACTCTGAACCCTGTGTCCTCAACTGAGGGAGACTCTTATGCTTTGCTTAAGTTCCCCTCCCTACACTGTTGTCTGGAAAGCATCTCATAGAGAAATCCAGGGCATTCATAGGGCTTGCTGGCTTTTTTTCTCTTCTCTTAGATCACAGTTTTGTGCAGCATTTTATCTCATTTCATTTCTTATATTTTGTTCAGATCTGGCTTATGACTGGAGCACAAATCTAGTACCACCTCTCCATCATACTTAGAAGCAGGAGAGAATCATACTTATTTAATAAGAGAATATCTAAACTAATTCAAACTGTATACAATCCTTACTATGGTTTTTATTCTTATGCTTGAATCCCAAGAAGATTAATTATATCAAGTCAGCATAGCTCCTTCCCATCTGGTCTTCTCTGTCTACAGGGTATCTCTGAATCTTGACAAGATCAAAACTGCCATATGGAAGCATATCTACAAGGGTCTAGGTCAATATAAGGTTCATTAATGTCTTATATGGGTTAAATTTGATGCATAACATTCCTTGGTCTCAAAGTCATAGATAATGAGTTATTTCTCAATTGCATGACCTTAAATATCAACAAATCCCCCCCAAATATAAGCAAGCATTGCAATAATGATGGTAATGATATCAGGAAAATAAGAAACTATTTAATATCCATGAGGACTGCATGCTAAATCAGCTTAATAGGTAATAGCAGTAAAAAGTTTTAATCACTCAGATATTTAAGATATAACCAAAAAATTCGTTCACAACTCATGAATGTTTCAATAAAACCACTATTTTGAAAGTTGATGAAAAAAACATTTGATACTGCTTCCAAACGTGGACCTTGTATTTTGAAAACTATAAGCTATTTGTCAAAATTTGGAGATTTTTTATAGACACTAAAAGTGAAATTTGATAGAAAGCATAGTAGCTGTTCTGGGTCAAGAAAAATCTTTTAGCAAATGTAAGGAAGTTTCTACTAAAATACACACACACACACACACACATATATATATGCATTATATACACACACATACACATATGTGTACATTTATCTATATATCTTTATCTATGATCAGAGGATCCAAATGAGGACATTTGGTATCCTATTACAAGATTTCTTTACAGCAGGAGTCAGCAAACATTTTATGTAAAGAACTCTATCATGAATATTTTAGACTTTGTCACAAGTGCTCAACTCTGCCATTGTAGTGGGAAAGCAGCCATAAAAAATAAGGAAATGAGTGGGTGGGGCAGTGTTCCAATCAAACTTTATTTATACAAAAGGTGGTGAGCCAGTTTTGGCTTGTGAGTAATAGTTTGCCAATTAGTGATCTATAGTACAAGAGAACCAAAAGTCTTAAAGCCACTTGAAGATAGATGCCTTATGTAGAGTCAGCTTTGAACCATTAAGACAAAGTTTTGTGCCCATCTCTTGTGTAAGCACAATATGGAATTGGTAACATTCGAGGGCTAGAAATCAACCCAGATGCGTATCTATCTGTTCACATTTCAATCCATTTGTGTGCTTGTTTCCATTTTCCTTTTTGGCCCCCACTCCTGGCTTTGGATAGTTGTTTGGTCTCTCCAGCAATTCTCTAGAAAAAAAATTTTACTGGGTCTCTCTTCTCTGGCTTTTTTCTGCTCTGGAGTGCTTGAGGCAGGATACTCAAACAAGATTTTGTCTCTGTGTCCCAAACCTTGGATAGATCTACCTAGAGCAAGGTGTAGCATGAGCATATGAACTCTTAAGACTATCATTTGAATTTCACAGATTATTATGCAGAATAAGGTTATCCAAACCATCTCTTTTTTTCTGCACCTCCCTAAACTAACTTCAGAAGCAAAATGAAAATGACTTATGAACTGGGCATCTGTGACTATAAATTAGAAGTCATGGCTTATACCAGGTTAATTAGGGAAAAATGTCCATCATACACATTGTTTGTAATTTTGAAATAAATACTTTTAAGAGACTATATTGGATATTCCACCAGTTTTATTATTTACAGCCTTCAGAAAAATATGCCAACCTAATCCATGTATGATGAACTTCATAAAAAAATGAGTTGTTGTGAAATTTTAATTAAAACAACATATATAAAATGCCTGGGACAATACATGGCATATGGTAGGCATTCCAACATTACTTCCATTACTGTAACATATCAGACATAGGAAAAAATACCTCCTGAACTAATCCAATTCATTAAAAGAAATGTATATTTTCAGATGGTGTTTTAATAAGAAGTACGTATTTTATTATTCCTCAATTCAAGTTCTGTTACCCTAGAAGGAATAACAACTGCAATTACAAGGAACTAAGACACTGACAATAGCCACGCATTCGCCTAGAAGGCACTCTATATAAATATACACATTACCTCTACAGAACAGATCTGAGGTGATGGATCATATTGAAAGACAAGCACATAATAGACCAACACTTTAGCAGAGGGTACAGGGTCAAACTTTTATGTAACCCGGAAAAATGGGGCTGGTTAATTATCTGTTGAATTTTAGTAAGCACTAAAGACATACTAAAGAAATACAATTAGGGAGAGGAGAACAAAAAGTGCTTTAGCCAAGGTTTATAAAAATAAACTTCAGTATAAAGAAGAACCTTGTAAATGTTTGCTCATGACTTTCTTCAAAAAGACAAAATAAAATATTTAATAATCTCTTTCATATGGCATAATTTCACTAGTTTTTGCCTTAGGCAAAAGGAAGATTTTTGCCAACGAATTTGCTTTGAGCTTTTTCAAAAAGGAAACCTAAGCTAAAAAGGTATATTTCTTTTAGCAAGAAATAGATCCTCAGACTAAATCTTAACCACATTTTCAATAAGGTTTTTGAATTGCAAAAAAAGTGAAAATAAATAGGAAAAAAAATTCCAGAAAAATTGGAACAAAATTATGGAAAAATTAGAATTGAGAGTTAGCAAAAAGTTTTTTTCTTGGAAAATAAACTGAACTGTGCTTCTATTTCATTTTCATATTATTCTGGGAAAACAGTACACAGTAAAATTATGACTGAATTATTTTATCCAGATTACTAAGGATTATCTTGTATTCAAAGAATATTAATGAGAACCCTTTAACCCAGAGTACTTGAGACTGCCTTATTTGAGAATAGGGCAAGAGCCTACATTGAAACATGCATTCTGGAATTGTCTAGAATTTCTCAAGCATCACAGAGTTCAGGATTTACCTAAATTATTGCCTAATCTAGAAAATAAATTGTAGATATTCATTTTGGCTTTCCTATCTTGAGCTATATAATGATGAAGACTATCCAAAAAAACCTTTGTTCATTTGGGCTCTACTAATTTGTAATGGGAGACAAATGTTTTGCCCAAGGGGAGATTACAAATAACTTTATATAAATTATGAGTGTGAACAAGAAAAGAATTTGGCTTTAAGAATGAAGGGAACAACCCTCAGTTGCTGGACTGGTGGGGGGCGGAAGGGATGGGGTGGCTGGGTGATAGACACTGGGGAGAGTATGTGCTATGGTGAGCACTGTGAATTGTGTAAGACTGTTGAATCACAGACCTGTACCTCTGAAACAAATAATACATTATATGTTTAAAAAAGAAGAAGATAGTAGGAAGGGAAAAATGAAGGGGGGGAAATCAGAGGGGGAGACGAACCATGAGACTATGGATTATGAGACATAGGACGAACCTATGAGAGACTATGGACTCTGAGAAACTGAGGGTTCTATAGGGGAGGGGGTGGGGGGATGGGTTAGCCTGGTGATGGGTATTAAAGAGGGCATGTACTGAATGGAGCCCTGGATGTTATACGCAAATAATGAATCATGGAACACTACATCAAAAACTAATGATGTAATGTATGGTGATTAACATAATAAAAGAATGAAGGGAAAAAATGTAAAAGAAAAAGAATAAAGAGTAATAAACAGCTTACAATACTGGTGGGCCATATTTTGACATTAATCCTTAACTATAATATAAAATTATATATTCTCTTCAGAGTTTCTTAATGACAACCCTCTCTAACCCCCTCCAACATTCTCCTAGATTAATGTTTTCCAAATCACAGTGACTCATGTACCAAATTCATAATTCTTGCCATGTCTGTATGCAATGTCTACTAATTGTTTGTAATCAACCTGATTTTTTTCTTGATTAGATGGATTAAAAGAAAACTTATTATCACCATGAAATGAAGGGTTTGGTGTTCCAGTAATATTTTGAATACACATTAAAATAAAAATAGTATTAAAAATGTTTATCAATATTATCACATAAAATCATATGCTCTGCTTACCCCAAAGAAAAACTACCTATATTAGAAACATATACTTTGAATGAATGAGAAAACTAATATGCATGAAAATGTTTTTATAATTGTAAACATTTTGCTAAAATGGTATTAATAAACATATTTTTTTAATTGCATGGACTTCTAGTTGGTCTACAGCCTGGGGGAAATCTAACAGTAAAGAATAATCAACTCCTTTTATTATCCACTATCATATTTACTGGCATTTTATCAAGCTTTTGACTTAACTACAGTTTATTCACATGATAACTCAATGGTTTTGGTATTTTTGCCATTAACTACCGCCCCCCCCGCCTTATTTTACTGATGGAAAAAAAAAAACAACTTGGGTTCAAAGAATTTAAACAATTTGCTTAGAACGGATCAACTGGAGTTGGCCCATTATCTGTCCTATTACAAAGTCTCCCTCTAAAAACCAAGACAATGAGGACGTCGTGGAATAGGAGTTGGTGGGCTGCTTATTACAAGTAAAAACATTTCTGTCTCTATTTCCATTGTAAATTTCTCAAGACTGAAGTCACAAGATTCATATATTGTCTTTCAGATGCGTCTAGCTCTAAAACAGAATTCATCTAAGCCTCACATTTTCAAACGATCACTAAAAGATGAATTAAGGTATATTTCTCATTAGCCCAAGTCCATTTTTTTAGTCTATTAACTTATTTATATGGAGGACTTAGTTTCACAAAGCAATATAAATCATATTTTGTCACATGTTCATAATTTTGGAGTTAGGAAATTTTGGCTCCCAAAAGCCATGAGGCTGACAGATAGCTGTAGTAATTCCAACAAATCTATATTTATGTGAGTCTCAGCAGAGCATCGAGCATTTACATTTTCTACCACACACTCCCTATGTTGTTGATGAAGTGAAAAGTCAAATTTGAAGAGATGAGTATAAAATTTACAGGACATCTTTAGGATTTCACAAATGATGAAGAGTAACTTCAGGTCATATAAAAGCTATTTTGTAATGTGTTCTTTTAATATTTAAAAAAATGCTTCAGAAACATCTGCTATTTACATAAACTGGTCAAACAAATGGTTTAGTTAAGGATCACAAAGATGTGTGCTATTAAGAAAGAAATTAGTAATGAGAATATGCTATGTTTATTTGAACTGTTAAAAAGAATACATTGCTTTAGAAATTTCTCTTCCTGTTTGTTAAAAAAACAGGTTTGTAAGTTATGGAAACATACAATACATGTCGGAGATACACGTTAAGATATGATCTACAAAATTATTTTGAATTCATTTCAGATGAAAACTCTTTAATTTGCTGTAGTCCAAAATGTACAGACAACCTTGTTCATTCTCAAATGAGATCAGTAAAAATGATTCTAGTATAAAACCAGTATGAGTAATTACCTCACTTTCTTTTCAAATGACAAACATAATCAAACCACTCATACACATAGGTAATTTTATATTTTTCTTTTCAATATGTGCTCTATAATTCATGGAATTTTTTCTAAGTTGCTCTGGTGTAGGCACTGTGTCCATAGATTTGCTCCCAGACATTTCACTTCCTGACACTGGCCACTATGACCATTGTTACTTAACTGTTTTTGAAATTCTAGATAATTCAGTTGAGAAAAATCTAATATGCAACTATTAGAAATGAGGGGATAAAAATCATAAATATTTGCTAAGGTGTTAGTAAAACTAAGAAAATCAGAATTCAGAAGCCTATTCAACATTATGCTTAACAAAAAGTACAAAGAAGCTGTGATATTATATTTTGCCTAACCCTATTAGCAAGTAATAACCAAATACACTGGTATGGGTACTGTGAGATGAGCTTTCTCTTCCCCAGTGTTGAGAATGTAAATGGCATCATCTTTCTCAAGGTAATTAGATCATAAATATTAGTACATTTATACCTTTGATCCAGTAATTTTACTTTTAGGATTTTTTTTCCTAAGAAAGTGAAATGAAGTTAAATATATATTATAATAATAATATAATTGTAGGTTATAATTATATTATCATTATAACAATATATATTCACACACATTAATCGAAAAGTTGATTTTCAACAACTGAGAAATGATCATTCTATAGCCCCCTAAACATTTACCAAACATTAAAAATAATTTTTCTAAAAGATAAGAGAACAAATGAAAAATCTTCTGATCTAACTATCAGCTAAAAATGGAATACTAAACTTAACATGTAGCAATACTCAAAATCTTGATTAAAAATTATAGATACTGCTCAACAAAAATGAACTGTGGGGAAATATATCAACATAACACTGAAAATCTCTTAGTGGTGAGATTTGTGGTGATTGCCCTTTTCTTTTTTATCACATTAAATACTGAAGAGTATATACATATAACAATTTGGAACATTTTTGTTGTCTGTTTTTTAAGTAATGGACCATAGTCCAAGTAAAGGACTCAGTAAGTATTTGCTAAATTTATGAAATTTTAAAGTCAAATTAAAATTTTTTAATTTAAAGTCATTTAAAGTCAAATTAAAATTTACAAAGATAAGCAAGTAGTACCATTTTCCTTTAATTAGATTATCTTCTTGAGTCCTCCTGATTTCCTTTTTTCTTACCCCAAACTCTCCCCTCTCCATCCTAGCACTTAAAGGTAAGAATAAGAGATGATCCTTTTGTTTTCATGTTCCTCGTATGGACTTTGCATAACATGTACACTCTGATTATTCATGAATTTATGTTTCTAAGCCAGGTTTCTTTCTACAACTCTAGAATCATATAACCAGCTGTCCATTTCAAACCTTAATTTGGGTATCTATAGGCTTTTCAGTTACTCTATCCAAAGCCTGAAATATTCTGGTTGTGGTTTATTCACTCCCCATATCCCTAGAAGAATGCCTGAACCATGCCTTGGACACAGTAGATGCTCATTAAATGTTTGCTGAATGGATAAATACCTGAATTATTGCCCCAAGGACCTGTGAGCTTCTGCAATAGTCATAGAGCACCTCTACATGGCCAAGGATCTTTAAAGGATTTGATTTCTTGAGTACTCTACCATTATGGTTATTAGTCACTGAATGATTCCGAAAATCCCTGCAAAATAATCCTATATTTTGGCCTAACCCTTTATAATATACAACGCCATTTCATATTTTTTACATCAGTCTTTCAACAAAGTATGAATCAGTCACAGTATATAATCTTTTTTTCCTGTCATGTCATAAGTGGAGAAAATAGTAATAACTGTCAGTTATTAAACACCTACTGTTTGCCAGGCACTGTGCTTCATGCTTTGTATGCTTGATCATGTTTAACCCCAGTCCTAAATAACGTCTTTTAAAGATGAGGAAACAGGCTTGGATAAGCTTAGTATCCTTGTGAGCTAGGTGCCTTATAAGCTGGGGATAATAATCATTAGTAAGTTTAAAGAGGAGAAAACAGACTTAAAGAGATGAAATAACATGCCAGTGTCTCATAGGGGAGGCTGGATGAGGCAAGATTCAGACCCAGCTCATGCCTTTGAACACCATGCAATGCAACCTCCAAGGGAAGAACCTGACCCTTCCTGTGCTGGTCACAGCAAGAAACCAGATTGTTGACTCCTGACCTGGGGCACTTTAAACTTCACTGTAGCTTATTTAATTTTACTTAGTGGGATTACGGTATTGGAGCTATTATGTGGCTGTCTCTGCCACTCCAGGTTCCCTGAACCCATTATATCTTCCTAACCATTTAGGTGCTTCAGGGGAGGTCACATAAAGCCTACAACAAAACCATCAAATACATTTCTGGATGGATTTTGTGAACCTAAAACAGAAGATAATAACCTGAGAGCCAAGTACTTTTAGGGAGAAAAAGGAGTTTTGCTGGCATTCCTACAGCTTGGTTTAAATATTAATATCACAACTATAGAGGTCCCAAAGCATAGAATCTAAACCATAGACTATGGGTTTCGTGAAGTCACTTTCTCACCACACATCAGAGGTAGAGAACAATAAATGTATAAGCCATTAAACAGAATGGCAACAGTCATTTACGGGCAGGTTAGAGGCACCTGAGTGGATAGTAGCAAAAAGAGAGTAGCAAAATGGGTTCCTACCCATTCCCACATTGGCTTTTGTGCTGGGGAGAGAGAAGAGTGGAATCCAGGGGCAATAATATACATTCCTGAGAGGATTAGGAAGGTTTAATAGCAATAGGGACCACTGTATCCTGTTCCCAGAGTGAGCCAGAGAAAAGCTAGGTTTCTGAGAGATCCTTAGTCCACGGCAAAACCACTAAGTGGTTGGGTGATGGTTCTCACACCACAAACAAAGAGACAGGTGAATGAAATCCTGGCCTTGGGCACGACAATTACGGAAGTCCCCAAGCCCCAATATTCAAGATAAATAATATAAGAATGTATGATCTCAAACAAATCAAAATTAATGCAGAAAACCAATGATGAACAAAACATCAAGATATTAAGTAAAGATCAACTATTGTTGGCTGTTTGTTCTATAAACTCTGGTTATCATGCAATAGGAACCATCAGTTTCAATCACCCTGCGGTTCATGGCCTCCAACAGCTTCTGCGTCCCCTGATGGGTGTGTTTATAAAGGACTGGCGTGGAGACTGGAAAGACTGGACAACACTAGGCTTTATATATAGTTTCCCTTTTTCAGGAAATTTTTTAAACTGTGGCAAAAAATACATAAAAAATACACTGGGTGCCTGGATGGCTCCGTCAGTTAAGCATCTGCCTTGGCTCAGGTCATGATCTCGGGGTCCCAGGATTGAGCCCTGCTCATCGGGCTTCTGGCTCAGCAGGGAGTCTGCTTCTCCCTCTGTCCATCCCTCCCCTCCCCCCCACCACTCATGCACGCTTGCGCGCTCTCTCCCTCAAATAAATTATACACACACACACACACGCAAACACAAACACACACCACATACCATTTTAAGTGTATAGTTCAGTGGCATATTAAGTACGTTCACATTGTCGTGCAACCACCACCACCACCATCCATCTCCAGCACTTTTTCATCTTCCCACACTGAAACACTGTACCCATTAAACATGAACTCCCCATTTCCCCCCTCCCCCAGCCCTGGTAGCTGTCATATATTCACGTTGTTTGGCTGTCGAGCTTTTATTAACTTTCTCCATTTGGCTCAAAATATGGGAAGAGGTTTTGATAAGTGTATATAGGAGCAAACATATTTCTTTTTGGCTCCAACAGACTTGGCAAAGCACCGCAAAGGGAAATTGCAGGCTATTGCCTGCTTTTCTTTGCCTGCGTCACTTCTAGTCAATAATCAGGGTATTCTGGGCAATTCCAGACAAAGGCCAAGATTCATCCAAATAAAGTAACCAAACAAGCCCCAGTTCCCACACACCATAATTGACCCAGCACACTTTAAACTTAGACATTTCTCTCAAGGGATATTACATAGCCATCTCCCCTATAGGTAGCAAAACCAGGACCAGAAAGGAGTCTTGGGCTTAGTAATTCAGGCTGCTACTTGAGTACTTCACATCTACACACCCAGTCCAACAAGAAGTCCTGTGGGTTCACCTTCCAAAGACTCAAAGTTTTCTGACCAGCAGCACTGCCAGCCCTTGACCCCCAGCCATCACCACACGGTACCTGCACTCACTTGCTAACGCCTTCCAACTCCGCCCTTGTACACCTGCCTCCCCCAAACCATTCTGTCCACAGCCACCAAAACCATCTTTACTAAATACTGAATTGTGTCACTACCCAGCTTAAAACTCACAAGTGGCTATTCTACATACATAGTATAAATCCAACTCTTCAGCAAACCTTGCGCTGCCTGGCCCAGCCCACTTCTCTGAGCTCAACCCCTACCTCTGCCTTGGGTTTTTTGCTTTGCTGAGAGAACAGTGAAGCTTGTTCCCACCCCCAGACTTTTGCATCTGCTGGTCGCCCTGCTCTGTACCTGGCTCACTCCTTTCCAGCTCTCAGAGCTCAGCCCAAGCATCATCTCTTTAGAGAAGGGCGCCAAGTTCTTTCACATCTTCTTTTTTAAGAAGCTCTTATCACAGACTTGTACTTGGATCATTCTGTTTAATGGCTTATACATTTATTGTTCTCTACCTCTGGAAAACAAGTGCTACTCCTTCAGGGATGGCTTTCTCCCCACCCTTTAGCATTGCTTATGGCTTAAGGTAGGTACTCAAACAACTTGTTGAAACAACGATAAACAAGTGATAAAGGTTTTATGAAAAATAGTAAAACAGCCACCATTTGTTGCAATCAACTGAGTGCTGAACATTGCACAAAGCTCTTTACATATACTATCTCATATTAATGTCCCAATTTAATGGGAAAAAACAGAGGCTCATAGAGTTTTATGGACTTCCCCAAAGCCAAAACCATGTGAAGTTGAGCTCTGTGACGTGAATTAAGTACTACCTGCCAGTTTTTTGGAACCTAGAAAACATATCAATACCAAGTGAAAATAAAAATTTACCACAGATATTCACAGCACAGATCATAAAATGACGTACTACGGAAGAATCTATCACAATCATACTCAGATATTCAAGCTTTTTATCAAAAACATTCCACTCAGTCTCTATTCTGTTCCTGCTTGAATCACATTTCTTCAGAAAGAGATCGGAATTACCTTTCCTAAGCAAAATCTTCAGCGGAGATCCCAAAATGTGCAAAATTAATGTTGTGCTGGGAATTAAAATTGGCCCATCCCCAAAGCCTCTCTCTTCCCACCATCCCAGGCTCCTGTGGCTTCTGCTACTTGAATCCTCAGTGTGTTCACATTGCATTCACCTGGTATGGCCCCATTATCACCTGGCACCTGGCGTGAGTCAGAATTAGCACAAGTTTGATCTCATTTCAGTCCGCAACAACCCTCTGAGGTACATATTATCACTCTTTCCACTCTACAGATGGGATAATGGGAATAGAGTTTTTTAGTCAGGTCATGAAGCTGGTAATAAGTCAGAATTCAAACACGGGTATAACTACGCCAGAGCCTCAGCTTGTCACTCTTCAGACATTCTTGAAGGGTTTTTCTGTGGGACTTCTGTGGGGGCAGAACCATGCTCTTGCAAAGCAAGCCTGGTCTGGCGTGTGTCCCGTCAGGCTGCAGAGCCCCAGATATCTGCCATTAGTGAATCTTCCCTTAAAGGGAGGCCATGTGCACATTATTTACTTGCAGGGGCTTTGAAGTCAGGTAAGCCTCGGCTTGTGTCTTCTGCAACTTTCGATCTGTGTGACCCTGGCTCACTTACATAACCTCTCTGAGCCTCAAATTCAAGATAAAATAGTACCCACCTCCCTTCAGGATGGTGAGACTTTGAGGGAGATAAAGGATGGAAAACACGTAATATGGTGCTTGTCACAGAGTAAGTGTTATCAGAGCCATTATTATGATCTTCAACATTTGTTGTCTTCTATTTGTTTTCAGAAAGAAATTTCCAAGATAAAATCTTATCAACTGGCAATATGTCTAGAGCTAGCTTAGGGGGTGATGTACCCGGTCCTCTGTATCACTGGACAGAGGAAGCTTGGTATTTGTGAGCATATGGGCTTAGCACCCATGGAGAGAAATAGTTGGGTTTTCTGATGTAACAGGAGAATATTTGGCACACAGTACGTACTAACCAGTACATCTTACAAATGCTGTTTCGTGGGTCTATTGAGAACTTAAAAGACATCCTTGTTTTATATGAAATTTGTCCAATTCTTGCCACACATATTTGCCGTGATTGGTGAGGTTGACTTTGTGTAACAAAAATAAAGAGCAATATTAATTGATAGACTTAAAAGTCCCATTCTTTTAAAGGGGATACATTTTAGCTTAATACCCAGAAACTGAAACACACAAGCTTGAAAAACAAAAACAAAAAACAAACCATGAATCTCTGTTCCAAACCCCCTTTATCAGGAAATGTAATAAATTACTAAAATAAAAAGGAATCAGAACATAACCCTTAATACAGCTGACAATCAAAGTTTGGCTATAGTGAACACAGACAATTATGCACATATCATTGGACTACAGACAACTTCCGCCTTGCAATTATAAGAAGAATATCCCTACAAATACCATGAAAGACACACATTACTGGCACTTGCCTAAAACACATGTTGTGCCATTGAGAACCCAGAACAGGTGCCAACATGAAACGAACCTGAAATTGTACACAAAATATTACAAAATATTATGCCAAAAAGGGCATAATTCTAAAGAATGTTATCAAAATGATTATAAATATTTATTCAGTTAATTTGAATCTTTTAAGTTCAAAATATTCTACTCATTTATCCATTCCTATCTTAATACATTTTTATCCAAAGAGCAGTTGCAATTTACTTTTCTAAACTACTGTCTTCAGAGGTGGTCTCAAACAAAATAGAAAGAGCATGCGTGTGTGTTAATTCCTAGGATATGTAGATCCAACTGTAGAGGTGAGGGGATTCTTCTTTTGCATTGGCACTTAGCCTTTCCAGTCTAAATTACCACCAGTCTCTCTACCCAAGATACGGCCTGACCATGATAAAATAGGGTAACATATTTTTTACGAATTGTGGTGGCACAATTGGGTCAGGTTAATAAAAACTTATTAACTTACTATCTTAATGTATCTTAACGGACTATCTTAATAGAATAAGCAATAAATACTTTTACAGTTTTGTTTATAATATTTTCATCTCCTACATACACTCCTTCTCCCATTATTTAATTTACATGTTCTTCCCAAATTTGGGGAAATCACAAGAATGAAGAATTACTTTTGATTTGGTTTCCTTTACATATGTATAAAAATCATATTTATTAAAATAATGTTTCTTGACATCAATTTTTGTATCTTCTACCAAGTTCAAATAGAACAGTCTGCAACAATGAGAATGATCAAACTTAAAAGCACAAATGAAGAAATTTTATCAGGGCAATTACTCTATAAAATGATCATTTGTATTCATGTTACAAATGAATAAACTGAAATACAAGGAAGATAATTTGCCAAGATATCATGTGCCAAGCATTAATCTTGCTTTTAGGAATCCTGTTTTTACAATGAGGCCATACTGTCTTAAATTGTAGGTTAAGTCTAAGAATTGTATTACAGGATTTAGGTAAGTGACTCTATTTCTGTCACCTTCAGCTGCTCTTGGATTTTCAGGAAAAATGAAAGAGTTATTTGTACTCATGTGTACTCATTTCTTTCTTCCCATTTTTTCTTGAATACACTTCTATCAGGACTTGGCTCCAAATACTCCACAGACATTGCTACAATCCGGATCATGTATGATATGCATCTTACTGCATCCTGGTCATCATCCTACTGGATCTGTCAGCAGCATTTGACAGCTGATCACTCCTTCCTCTTTGAATCACTTTGTTCTTCTCGTCAATCCTTTTAAGCCTGGGCCTCAGATGTCCCAGAGTATCAGTTCTGCTGCATTTAATCGGTCAAGGCAAGTCACAAAGGCCAGTCTGGATTCAAGGGAAGGGAATATAGACTTCACTATATGAGTGCACATGGAGGGAAGGAGTTGTGGGTAGCCATCTTTGGAAACTATAGCAGAGACCTCAAGGATAAGTAGCAGTTAAATAGGTGGATGAAGGAAGAGGGGATAAGAGGAGACAAGGAGAACTATGGCCCATTTAAACAAAATAGTCATAATTTAGTATAATATGCTTATAATGCAGACCACCTATTTTATTTTAGATTGAATTTGTGGCAACACTCCCCATTTTCTTTTCTGTCCCCCAAAATAAGATTTACAAGATTTCAAGTTATCATTTTATATTAGATAGGCTTACTTATGACCGATTAACAAAAATATAAAATATCAGGACTGGTACTTTTGCTATTTCCTTAGGCTTTCCCACATGGATCAACACAGCTGCCCCAAATCAAGGTTTTATGTTCACATTCAAGGCAAGCAAGTGAGCATGGGATGGTGCTAGTCATGGCGGTTCCTCAGAATTCCACAGCCAACTTTTATTCATATATCAAGGACTGGAACTGAGTCACATGGCTGCACTTAAGTATAAAAAAAAATTAGGAAGTGAGTAAATAAATTTCCTCAGACTACATTTTATTTTATTTTAAATATTTTATTTATTTATTTGAGAGAGGGAGTATAGAGGGAGAGTGAGAGGGAGAAGCAGACTCCCCCCGCTGAGCAGGGAGCCTGATGTGGGGCTCGATCCCAGGACCCTAAGATCATGACCTGAGCTGAAGGCAGACTGCGCCACCCAGGCCCCCTCTCAAACTACATTTTACAGATAGCAGTGGAGAGGAGAGTTGGACTAGCTTTTGCATTCGTGAATCTATAGTGATTTCTATTTAAAAGAAAAACCCCCAAAACAAAAATAAAAAGAAACAAAAATCTTTTACAACATGAGTTAGGAAAATTCTTCTGTAGAGGATAAGAAATATTTTAGACTTTGAAGGTCATACATTTCTGCCAAAATTACTCAACTCTGCCACAGTAGAGTCCAAAAGCAGGTATAGACAATATGTAAGCCAATGGGCCTGTGTTCCAATAAAACTTTATTTACAAAAGCAAGTGGTGGGCTGGATTTGGCCCTTGGGTGACTGTTTGCTCACCCCTGCTTTAGAAGACTAATTTTACCAAATATATGCCCAACCGACTACATCCTCAGAGTCCTATGCCTCTACCCAGTGGTCTGCACAGTCACTAAGAACCACCCTTCCTATTTGTGACCAATGTGCCAAGAAAGCATTCATCACTTCGTTGCTTTTGTGGGTAGGGAATTAGCAAACAAGCAATAATAAAACAAACAGAAACAGGCTTAAATGTAGCAAATGTAAAATCAGGATTTCATTACAGAAAAAGATCTCTTTTTTTATAATACATTTCAGTCATGTTCTACAATAAAATTTCATGTAGACACTTCAAGTATCTCTTACATCTTCATGATATTAAGTCAGTTGGGAGGTAAGCAGAAGCATTTCGTGCAGCCCCTGCAGGACTGTTATGATGGATTGGAAAGCCATAGCACAAGAAAGAGCATATTCCTAAAAATTATGTACTCAAAAACTTTATCCTTGATAAAACAACTTCAGTGCTATTTTGAAGTTCTTCATGTGACCCGATTGCTACATTTTGCCCTTAGTCAGAATCTCTTAAATTCAACAGAATTTTCCCAAGTATGGTATCATCATAATAGCTGAAAAGGAAAACGATTCCAAAAATAACTTCAAGCTCATTGTGCAGGTGAGAAAAATATATCCACCTACACATCAACCAGTGCCAAATTGTCTGAGTGAAAAAATAAAAATCTGGAAAGAGAGCAACTAAGCCCCAATACAAAATATGCCACAATATATTCAGAACACTACTTACCATTACAAACAGCATCATTTCAAGCATTCTACAGGACAGAGTCTCCTTTATAAAAATTGTATCAAGAGTTTCTTTTGGAAGTATGCAAAAAACAAAATGATTTGTGCACATTCCTCTATCCACTAGATTATTTCCCATGTATGGCATGCAGCATTCATGATTCTATTTTGTCTTATATCAGCCTTCTACACTGTGACAATAACTGCTTAAATCCTTTTTTTTTTTTTTTAAGAGTTTAATTCTTATGCTAAAAAGAGCTCTTCTGGTGATCTCATGAGACCAACTTCTGGCCGAGAGTTAGAGACAGTCTCCACTATTTCCTCTCCTTGCCATGTCCCCCTACTTGTTTCCAGAAAATCTATAATATGTAATGATTTAGAATTAATACCCCAATTCCCTAGATCTTTTAATGAATTCACTTACACTTGGGGATCTGACCAAGGCATCTGTTCATGAATAGTGGAATGGTTACCAAATCCTGATGGGGAAGGCACGGTGCCATCTTTTCCTGAAATACATCCCAACTGAGAAATCAAGTGCCTCATGCCTGGATTTTTTGTGTGTCAATTTTTTTCATTAACTAAAAAAAACTCCTTTGGACATTTTCTTCCAAGCTACCTGCCTTTACCCTAGTATATCTGCTACAACGATCCGGGATGTGATACTTCCCTCACACATCTACACTAGGACTTTACACGAGAATTTAGCATCTGAACCTTATTAATAGCCATTGCTACTCCCAATTTCAGAAATCAGTTTTTAATTATGTTGGGCTTAACTGACACCTCCAAATTCCCCATCTGCCAAAAACTTCACATGAGATGAATCATAGTCTAATTCCTGCAGTACCTCTAGTTAACGTAGTTGATAATGGAGTGTAATATACAATCTCTATTCCTTTGGTTGGTTTCTCACTTATCACATATTCTATTAAAGTTCAAGTGGATTTATTTTTTTTTTTCATTTTATATACTTAAAAACGAAGTTAAATCCCTCTGCAAATGGGATATAGTCTTAACAGCACATGTTTTCTGTTTCCAGTTGCCTCGAGTAAACCACTTAGGGGGGTAACAGTGGTTGATAACCTAACTTCCCTCTTAAAATCAGAGAGCCAGACAGAGCTGTTGACTTTGAAATGGGAGACAGGGCATGCCAGGGACCTTGACAATCAGTGGAACTTCTGTCATTGTACGTCTGGCTTGAATTTAAATTGTTGACCTGATAGCATAAGGCTGAGATTTTCACTCACATTTTCCAGGCTGCTTCAGAACTCTCTTGCCAATGATATTGTGCGGTCCTGCTCCCTAAGCACGGAGGCAAGCAGCCAGTGTGATTCTCCACAGTGAATAACCTTCCTAACTCTCGCAGATTTGTGACCCTGCGTCTGGATGTTTGTTCAAAAGCTTACCTCATTTGTTCTGGGCATCACATTGCTAGCTCAAAACTCATGATGGAAAAACGCTGCTGAAAAGAGGCTATTAATAGTGTCCTTCCAGCACCGTTTGACTCTTGTTAATCTTTACCATTATCCATAGGAATTTTTCAAAAAAACAGAATGTGAACTCTGCCACTATGTAAATCAAGTTAAGACAATGTATCTGTCCTTTAGGAGCTTAAAATCAATAATGGACAAGAATGAAGAGAAAGAAGCTATTGAGTTACTGCCGCTAATGAGATAGCTCTGTTTTTGACATCCGTCACCACGTAGGTCATGCCATTAGTCAAAATTTTCACAACTGACAAACCGTTGCTGTGGTCTTCCAACTCACGTAATCACAGACTGTCCTAAACACCCCCAAGAACTCGAGAGCCGATAGTGCTCTTGGTATGTCCTCATCACTCTCCTAGGGCCTACCAGAATGCTGAATGCAACCTGGCACTGAACTATATCTTAAATGAATGAATGGAATAAATCTAACCTCTGAATGAGTTTATACATTTTGGCTGGTTTCCCAGGAACCCACCCACACCTACAACAATTAAATGCTCTTTGGCTAATGGCTGCGCCCAATTTAGGCCTAGGTCTTCCATCATGAACATATTTGTAACGATTTTGAGGAAGTGTTAATATTTGATTAGCACCTCTTAAATGGCAGGCCTTTTTCTAGTTGTCCTAAGGACGTTCTCTATTAATCTTCACAAGGGATTAACAAAATAAGTATTATTACTCTTATTTTACAGAAATCCAGCCTTAAAGAAGAAGTTGTCCAACGGGTGGAATGTCAAGACTGGAACCTAGATGCTCAGACTCCATTACCCACTGCTCTTACTCATACATCACTTTGCCTCTCAGGGTGCATGGCCTAGCCTTTCCTTAGAAGGGATGGATACGTTCTTGGTTAGAGATGCCTACCACTTTGGCTAATTCATTCCCTGATGCTCACACCGTGTTATCCCCTATGTTGGCCACTATTAAAATTGTGTATGGCTATTAAAATTAATTGAAATTGCATAAAATTCACTTCAGATGAGCTCACTAGCCACATGTGAATAGCACTACCTCATTGGGCATAGAACATTTCCATCAGCATAGTTCTATCAGACCGCAACAGCTTAGTAGAAAAAAAAAACCCTTATTTTCTAGGACTCTAATTAAAAAATCTGAATTCTACCACCTTTTGATGAGAGACAAAAGATAATGTATAGTGAGCTTGTTCTTTATTCTGACTTCTCAATTGGCCTATTAATTAAAATGTATCTTTTGTTTATAGTCATTGTTGGCCCCCTGCTAGTCAGAGGTGTAAGTGCTTCTCCTTGGCAGTGACAATGGAAAGGGACTTACGATAATTTGTGCCCATGCCCTTTTCTCTGCCCCTCACTTCCACTTTGAGAGTGAGCTGATAGTTTTGTGTCCAGAGAAACAAACTATTTGACTCTCGTGGATTAAGATCAAAATACCTAAACGTCTGGCCTCAGGTCATCAGATTGACCCATATTTATCTCTCTGATTGCTAGGAGGAAAGCACCCAATGTTTCTATATTTTCATAAATATGTAAAACCGCAAACAGGCCTTTTTTCCTGTTTTATTTTTTTATTATTATTTTTAAAGATTATATTTATTTATTTATTTATTTGACAGAGAGAGACACAGCAAGAGAGGGAACACAAGCAGGGGGAGTGGGAGAGGGAGAAGCAGGCTTCCTGTGGAGCAGGGAGCCTGATGTGGGGCTCGACCCCAGGACCCTGGGATCATGACCTGAGCTGAAGGCAGACGCTTAACGACTGAGCCACCCAGGTGCCCCTTTATTTTTTTAATTAATCAATTTACTTTTTATTATAATGTTCAATTAGCCAGCATATAGTACATCGTTAGTTTTTGATGCAAATAGGCTTTGATACATTCTTACCATTTGGTTTTTCTTTTTCAGGAGGTCTTATTTATTAATATTATTACTTTTTTTTTTTTAAGATTTTATTTATTCATTTGACACAGAGAGAGAGAGAGGAATCACAAGCAGGCAGAGTGGCAGGGAGCGGCAGAGGGAGAAGCAGGCCTCCCGCGGAGCAGGGAGCCCGATGTGGGACTCGATCCCAGGACTCTGGGATCGTGACCTGAGTGGAAGGCAGACGCTTAACGACTGAGCCACCCAGGCGCCCCAATATTATTACTTTTTTAAGTAGGCTCCAAGTCAGTGTGGAGCCCAAATGCAGGGCTTGAACTCACAACCCTGAGATCAAGACCTCAGGAGTCAGATGCTCAACTGACTGAGCCACCCAGGCACCCTTTCAGGAGGTCTTAAAAGGCGCACTAGAGACCTTCAGATCATTTTCATTTTCCATTAAGAAAAACAAAGTTCCAATGTGTTTTATTAAAATTTTTCATAATGTATATTATACTCCAATTTCTATTTTTTAACTGAAAAGGATTGATTAAATCAGCAGGTAGCAACAGAATCGTGTTTAAGACTCAGTATGACTGGAGTAGATTATTTTATTCGTAGGTGGTTTTTTTGTTTTGTTTTGTTGTCTCTGGGCAAGGCTTTCTATCTCCTGCCTTATTCAGTGGCACTCAAATGGTGCAACTTTAACCAAGGGTTTTATTGGTCATCTCACTCCCCACCAAGGACATCTAGAGCAAAAAAAAATTCATAATGCCTCAAATGATGTTGCTTACTAAAAATTGACAGGCAGTGTTGATAGAAGAGAAACAACTGGTTAGCGGTAAAGAACCTAAAGCACAAAGCGTGCCTTGCTATAATACTGTTGGGCAGATTTTATAGGCTCGTTGTAACTTGTAGCAAAGTTAAGATAATAATGCTTTACTAGTAATAATACCTTACATATCTGGAGTGCTTTTCATCTACAGTTAGCCTAAGGCTTTTTGCATTCTATATATAGATACTGCTTCAAACACCGCTGAAATCCAGTTACCGTTGTGGTGGAACCAAACAGCCTCCCTCTGCCAGCAACATTACCCAACAGTTTTCAGGAGGGAAAATGAAGAATAATTTCTCCTGTTGAAACTCCAGGAGGAATTTCTGAGTGGGAAGAATGTAATTTCTAAGTTAGAATTGGCACTGACACCAGGACTTAACACCCCAATTCAACCAGAAAGTGGGTGTGGAAGCTTTAAAGAACATGAGGGGTCACCGCTATAGTTTTATGCCTCAAATGATTAATTATAGCATTTATAAAAAAATGAAAGCTATTTCCCAATATGACTTCTTGCTTTTACCTGTTAGGCTTGAGAGGACCATAAGGGTTTTTTCTTTCTTTCTTTCTTTTTTTAAAGGGAAAACAATTATAAAAATACACCTACACTTTAAACCATGCAGAATGGTCAATAGATGTAACAAATGTACATTAAGCCCTGCTAGGCACCGGAGGAGTGAGATAGCTTTGTATGTAATTGACTGTTTTGTTAGTTTATGATTTTCAGAGAAGTATAAAAATTAAATGTAAAAAATGTTAATGAAAACTATTTAAAACATAGTAGATTTATGCTTTGGGATTCCCCCTGTCTAATCTTCTATAAAAAGGATTATCAAGGGAGGTTACCTATTGCAGAATAAGCATGGAAAAGAGGGGGTGAGGATGAAGAGAATATGAAAAGGCAGGAAGGATCAATTTTCACTTACTGAGAAGTAAAAAATAAGCCAACAAAAACATCAACAACCACCTTCATCTTACAAACTAGGGAATGACTGAAATATTCTTTTTTTCTCAGATGTTCTCTCTAATTTTCTTTCAAATTAATCCCTCTCAAGTCTTGTGAAAGAAAGAGCCTCAAAATCTATATATTTTAGATCAAAAACTGTAAATTTGAACTATATACAAACTGAAATCCAGTTCATAGGGAAAAGGCTGGAAAAAAGTGCTTTACTTCCCACTATTCAAAGTAAGGACTTGGTTTCTTATCCTCTTAGCGCAACCACATTAATTTTTGAAAAAATACCTTGCTTTCTCTACAATCTCCAAGATTCTTCAAGGAGCTCCAAATTCCTTTTAGAAAAGAATGGTACTTAGAGACCACAACTGAGCAGTTAGTACTTATGCCAACTAGGTTGTCAGTTTTTCTGGGGCTTTGCAGTGCACAGAACTAGGTGTATTTAGGTACACAGAGCTGTAGGAACAGGGTATCAGCAAAAAATATATATATTTTTTTAATGAGTCATTCTAATATTTCCATTTGAAATATAATGTTGCAGAATATTTACTTAAATTCTTTGAGTTTAGTAATTGTATCTCCCTTTTTCTTACACTGAAAATTCAGGTTTTGAACAATATCAGCATAATTATTTATCCTGCAATGTATGTACTATAGTCTCAAATAATAAAACCAGTAATAATGAAGTTTAAAATATTTTGTAGTCCTTAAAATTTTGACCTCAGAATACATCCAACTAAGGTGATATAGTCAAAACTCTGTTCTAGAATGACTTGAAATTTTTTTCTCTTAGTTATTATGTCTCCTAGGCTTGATAAAGATTTACTTATTTCAGTCTAACTTTGTAGGTCTCTTTTTCTTTGTGTCTATAATTTCACTTTTCAAAATATAAAAAATTCATATCCAAAGTCAAAACTATTGAACAAATTATATTCAGTAATGTCTCTCTTCCATTGTCCTATTCCTTCTTTTTGCCATTGTTAACCATTCTTATTAACTTAATGTACACTTACTATTAACTTTCACAAACATAAGCAAGTGCACCATATATTTTACGCCTTTGAAAATCAAAGGTAGGGGTGCTTGGGTAGTTCAGTTGGTTAAGAGTCTGCCTTTGGCTCAGGTCATGATGCTTCTCCCTCTCCCTCTGCCCCTCCCCTGCTTGTGCTCTCTCTCTTGTTCTCTCTTGCTCTCTCTCTCTCTCTCTCTCAAATACATAAATAAAATCTTTAAGAAAAAAAAGAAAATCAAAGATATCATACATTCGATTTTTTGGCACTTTGCTTTCTTCGCTGTAAGGGAAACAGACATCAGTCCCCTAGATTCCCCTTGGAAAGAGGACCTTTTGCTCAGCTGCTGGAAATGATACAAGTAGATTATCTTCAGGTGTCAGCTCCTTCATGGATGCTTCAGCCACAGAGAGCTGCCTTGACCATCTTCAGTGACTGAGGAGGAGGGCAAAAAAGACCTGCCAATGTCCTAACAGAGGACATCGATGGATCATTTTAGCTCTAGAGCTTCTCGTGGGATCACCTAAAATTGTTTGGTTTCTCATTGTATAACTTCTCCCTCTGCTCCTGTATTCGCAGGTGTTGAGCCAGGGACACTGCTATAAACATTCTGCACACTAAACTCTATTTTGGAGTCTTCTTCCCAAACACGGCTGTCCAATTTAGCAAATAAAAATACGAGATGCCCAGTTAAATTTGAATTCAGATATATATGTTGTTTATATATATATATATAAACTAAATATATATATATATATATTTAGTATAAGTATGTCCCCTACAATACTTGGGGCATATTTATACTTATCCTAAAGAATATAATGATCACTTTACAAAATATTGTACAGATCATTCTGCATTTGTGTATTTATCTTTTCTTCATTTCTTTTTGCTGCTCATTATAAGAATCTACTGGTAGCTATTTGGGTTATTTACTTTTTTTTTCCCCCTCCATTACATACAATGTCACAGTGAATAACCTTATGCGTATATCATTTCATAATTGTACTGTTGCACTTTGGGGTATATTCTCAGAAATCAGATTGCCAGATTAAGAGTAAATGCTTATGGAATTTTTAAAAATATTGTCAATTACCCCGATAAGGGTTGTGCTAGCATGGTATGGTGGAAAAGATAGAGATCAAAATGTTAGCATTGCTTTTCTCTGGATCAGGGGGTTATTGATCACTCTTACTAGTGTCTTTTTTTTCTAATACATTGCATGTGTAAAATTAGTACAACTGTCTTTAAGTGTGTATATATTACTGTTCGAATTTTAAAAATGAGAAACTCTCCAAAAAATAAAAGAAAAACATGATCAAGTTAGAAACTAATAGAGGAGTAGAAGCAGACAGAACTTGGAAGCATTATTCTCTAAAACCTGAATAGCATGGTAGAAGTAATTTCTAAAAAGTATTTGGCAAGAAATATTAGGAAATTTCAAAATGTTTGTGTATTTTAGTCTTATACCTATGCTTTAAAACCATTTCTAAGAAAATGGTCTGAAATGTGGATGATTTATATGCAAAGTTGTTCAGAGTACAAATTTTGGACACAAGTAAAATACTGTGCGGTTATAAGAATGAATATTATTTTTAAATAATTTAACTCAAACCTGCTATCAAAATAACAATGACAACCCAAAGGAAAATTCTCTGGAATTTCATCACCCAGTCCACAATTTCCATTTGTACCAAGAAAACTTCAGTGCTGCCGCATGTATGTGCAACTTGTACAAAGTTACAATAAAATAGAATTTGATAGTCTGCATTTTACAAAACATACAATCAATATGTTTCCATTTTGTTACTGCCTTGGTGTTTCCTACCTAATTCTCACTCCACTAAGATTAGCCTATTTACTGGTGGGTTGGTATCCTTCCTCACCTTCCTCCTTACTCACCTAAATTATCTGCACCAATTCACATGCAGAGAACATTTTGGTCATTGCTTATTTTTACATTATTTTAACATAAATGTGACCATTCTTTAGACATTTCTCATTAAGTGGCTTGTCTCACTGAACACCATGTCATGGACATCACTGTGGGTCACCAGATATCGTTCTAAATCACTCTTTTTTTTTTTTTTTTTGCTAGCTGAATATTTCTTAAAGTGGTGAAACACACTTTATTTTAACCATTTTCCCATTTATTGGCATTCAGGGTGATTACAAGGTTTGGAGGCGGGGAGAGGTTTGTTTTTGTGTTTGTTTTGCCACTCTATGCTAAATAAACATCCTTATACATATCACTACATAGAGTGCTTTAGATAGAAAGCATTCCCAGAAGTGGAGTTGCTAGGGCAAAGGGGATGCTGCTTTAATTTGGAATGCATATTTCCATATCACTTATTTATTTATTTATTTATTTGAGAGAGAGGGAGAGTGAGCATGCGAGAGAGAGAGAGAGAGAGAACCAGTGGGAGCAGAGGGAGAGGGAGAAGCAGACTCCCCACCGAGCAGAGAGCCCAATGCTGGGCTCGAACCCAGGACCCCAACATCATGACCTGAGCCAAAGGCAGACGCTTAACCACCCAGGGGCCCCTCCATATCACTTCTTAAAGTCTATACCAATAAATATTCCCACCAGCCATGTCTGAAAATGTCCTCCTCCCATGTACTCACCAGCACTTTATTAAATTTTTGCCAGTCTGATGGGGTGAAAAGTAATATCTTATTGTTACTAATGAAATAAAGTGTTCTTTCATATGTTTACAGGTCTTTTGAATTTCCTCTTCTGTCAATTGTTTATTTATATTCCATGATCATTTTTCTATTGGCGCACATGCCTTTTGCTCACATAATCATAGGTATTTTATACTATTATGGCTAATATTCTTTTTCTGTCATATGTGTTACAACATTTTCCTCCAGTTTATCCTTTGTCTTTTGACTTGGTTTTTGACGTACTTTAACATGCAAAAATACCTTTATAGATTTATAGGTTTCTTTTATGGCCCTGAGTTTTCTGTCTTGCTTAAATTACTTTCCTTCACCCTGAAGTTATAAAAATATTTTCCTAAATTTTCTTATCAGATTTTTATTTTTTTTTAAAGATTTTATTTATTTGTCAGAGAGAGAGAGAGAGAGAGAAAGAACAGAAGCAGGGGTAGTGGCAGGCAGAGGGAGAAGCGGACTCCCCGCTGAGTGAGGAGCCCGACCCGGGACTTGATCCCAGGACTCTGGGATTATGACCTGAGCTAAAGGCAGACGTTTAACCAACTGAGCCAACCAGGTTTTTGATTTTTTTAAGAAAGCATTTAACCTTTTGATCCATCTGGAATTTATTTCTGTTTATTGGGTGAGGTGGGGGTCCAAGACCACTGTTTATCCAGATGGATAGCCAGTTGTGAAAGCACATTTAGTAAGTAGCCACTCTTTTTCTACTGAATCAAAGTTACCATCTTCATTTTTTTAAAATTTTCTAAGTATACTCAAGCATATTTTCCCACAGATTTATTTGTCTGTTCTAAAGCTAATCCCTTAATATTTTGGGATATATATAAAATATACTAAGTTATAGTATATTTTAATTTCTAGAAATTAATCACCTCATGCAATTTTTAATATAATTTTTAGATATTTTGAACATTTAGTCTTCCACATGGATATATAGAGCATTTCACCTTTTTCCTTCACTTTTTTCAAAAATACTTTAAAGGAACTTCTAGACTTCTAATTGAGATTGTAATTTACTAACGCATTAAGTTTTGGATGCTTGACGTTTTTATGATACATCTTGCTATCCAAGAATGACATGCCTTTGCTTTCTTGTTGTCTAGTTTTGTGTTTTCAACAAGATTGGATGAGAATATTAATTCAGTTATTAGAATGATATTTGTAAAGATTTTAAATAGCACTTAATAACATTTACTATTAAACCAAAAACAAACAAACAAACAAAAATTACATGGAAAGCCTGATGCCAAAGAAGTTGAAATGCACAGAAAAAGGTGCACAGAAATATTCTAAAACATTAACAATCTGGCTTGTCTGAGGAAAAAATTTGTAGATGATCTTTATCTACCATGTATAATTTTCTGTAGCTTCCAAACTTTTAATAGTGGGTTGGACCAAGAGCATGTTTCTGGATGAAAAAACCATATAAACTCTTCTCTTTTGCCTCCTGAAAGAGGTAGTGAAGTAGGAATCCTAGAATCAACAGTGAAAAATAAGTGGCACCTCTTGCCGTGTGCCAAAGTCCCATTTTGTCACAGAAGGACCTATAAAAATCCCTCTATGACAAGGTGTCTGATAGATTCAAATTACATAGCACCATTATATGTGTAGAACGTTTCTTTCCTTATAAAACAGAAACTCTAAAATAAGCACACCAGTTTAGTCTTCCAACATAAGCATTATGTTGGAGTTCATGAGAAGTAATAGCAATTATTGTATAGGGCATTTATAACTTCATTCCAATGTATAATAAATGCTTCATGTGGAAATTTTGAAGGCGCTTTACCTGAAATCACCAACTAGTCAAAGAATGAACTGGAGACAATGCCTAGTTAACTCAAAAAAACTTTCTGTGAATTCTCTAGAAAGCATTTTGATGAAGGCTAAATTGCCAATTGAAAATTGTTACCCCTGAACAAACACTATCAACATGTTCTTTGTTGTCTCATCTTCCAATATATGTCTTCTTTTGATTCTTTTGAAGTATGAAAATGAAAGACTGAAACATTAGGTACTCAATAAATGCAGGTTAAAAATTTCCACTATGAAAATGTCTCCTTAAGTCAGCACTTTTTTTTACCTTCCCTTCTTGGAAATCATATAAGAGCAACATGAAGACAAGGGGGTGAATTGTCTGCAAACTCCATTTACAATGAAGCTAAGATATAGATATAACCCTAAGATATATAGATGATCTGCCAAAGACAGCTTGGACTGGGAAAAGGTGAGGAGAATTAAAAACAAAAACAAAAGGCACTGAGAGGACCTGGCAAAAGTAGCTATCAGCAAGAGTTAACAATAATACATTTCCTGAAAGGGAGAGCCTCACCCTGTGGTGAAAAAAATTTCATATCTTGTATGAGCAGCAAGTGGGCAGAAAATGAAGTAGACAGGGCTGGCAATAGAACAACTCTGACCTGATTGGGTTCAGAGAAGTAGGTGAGGTGGGCCTCTACAAATAATTACATCGATGCACTATGTTTTTAGGAAGAGCATATTTGCATATTTGTCTCTGTGGTAACAGAGGAGAGAGCTTTCTGGTTGTGAACCTGGAGGTCATCCCAAGCTCTTCCCTATCCTGAACCCTCAACACCACAGCAAATCTCCCGCAAATAACCACTCAATCCGTTAGGAGTGATGAGAAAAATTCTAGAACGGTATCAACACAAATGTGTAACATGAAATCTGTGGCAAAGAACAGCAAATGGTGCAAGAGGTAAAAATACATTTTCCATAAAATATTTCCAGGAAGAAGAAAATAATTCCAACCAAAAACATCATTGAGTGTTCTGAAAATGTGAGGTAGTACTCACTTCTAAGAAGACCATAAAGAAAAATGCAAGAATCCCTACATGAATGCAAGAACATTATCAAAGCACAAATGCAAGAATATAGGGGAAACACTGAGATATACAAAAGAGGATATAAAAATGGGAGACACTGAGATATAAAAAAAAGGATATAAAATGTGGTGTGCATGGATGGTACTTAGAAGTAGAATATAAAAACAAAAAATTGGGAGGGACTTTTGCTTATGGCAAGATGAAGTAGATGTGCCTTTCACTATTCTTGTCACTAATTACAACTAAAAACTCTGGACATAATATATATGTAATATATGTAGATATCAACAAACTGATTCTAATGTTTATATGAAAAGACAAAGACCTAGAAAAACCAATACAATACTGAAGAACAACAAAGCTAGAGGACTTACACTATCCTATTTCAAGAGCTGATATAAAGCTGCAATGATCAAGACAGTATGGTGTTGGTGAACGAAGAGATACATAGATCAATAGAATAGAAAAGAGTCCAGAACTAGACCCACACAGGTAGAGTCAGCTGATATTTGACTAAGGTGCAAAGGCACTTCAATGGAGAAAGGGTACTGTTTTCAACAAATGGTACTAGAAAAGTGGAGGTCCATATGCAAAAAAACCCCAACCAACCAACCAAACAAAAACAATAATAATAATGATGATAAAGCTAGATACAGATCTTAACTTTACACAAAAATTAACTGAAAATGTATCATACACCGAAATGTAAAGTGCAGAACTATAAGACTTTTAGAAGAAAACATTAAAGAATATCTGTGTGCCCTTGGGTTTGGTAATAAGGTTTTAGATTGAACACCAAAAGCATAAACCATGAGGAAAAATTTTGATAAAATAGACTTCCTTATTAAAATTAAAAACTTCTGCTCTGCAAAAGATACTGTTAAAATTAGAACATAAGTGAAGACTGGGAGAAATACTTGCAGAAAACGTGATAAAGAACTTGTATTCAAAATATACAAAGAACTCTTAAAATTTAACAATAAGAAACAACTCAACTTAAAAGTGGACAAAATCATAGAACACGCACCTCGCTAAAGCAGACATACAGATGGCAAATGAGAATATGAAAAAGTACTCAACATCATTTGTCATTAGGGAAATGCAAATTAAAACACTGATATGAAACATATATTTGGCTTAAATTGACAATACCAATTGCTGGTGAGGATGTGGAATGACAGGGACTCTATCTCATTACTGGTGGGAATGCAAAAATGATAGAGTCACTTTGAAAGACAGCTTGGCAGTTTCTTATAAACTAAAACAGTCTTAACATAGGATCCAGCGATTGTGCTCCTAGGTATTTACCTAACTGATTTGAAAAGTTATGGCCTCACAAAAACTTGCACATGAATATTTATGGCAGATTTATTCATAACAGCCCATTGGTGGAAGCAACCAAAATGTCCTTCAACAGTTGAATGAATGAACAAACTGTGGTATATCCATACTATAGAATATTATTCTGTGATTTAAAAAAAATGAGCTACCAGGGCAAAAAAACAAGGGCTTGGACGAATCTTAAGTATATGCTGTTTAATGAACAAAGCCAATATGAAAAGTCTACATAAGTCATGACTGCAATTTTAAAACATTAAAGGCGAAAACGTTAAAAAGATCAGGGCTTGTGTTACAAGATGGAGGAGGGGGGCAACCGGGTGGCTCAGTCCACTGAGCATCTGACTCTTGATTTTGGCTCAGGTCATGATCTCAAGGTCGTGAGACGGAGTCACCCTGTCGGGCTCTGCGTTGAGCAGGGGAGTCTGCTGGAGATTCTCTCTCTCCCTCTGCCCCTCCCACTGATTGTGCATGCTCTAAATAAATAAGTAAATAAATAAATAAATATCTTTTAAAAAAAAGAAGAAGGTGGAGGAGGGACAGTAAACTATCTTGCAGACTGAGAAGGCACTTTGAGACTGGGAAAATGAAGCAAGCCACTCCATACTGTTTACAGTTTTATTCCCGCTAACTTACTGGCCAGATCAGGCAGACAAGTGATCCAGGCACCACACAGGTATTCCCCCCACCCATGAGGTCCTCAAGCCACAGGTTTTATAGAGCAAGGGGCGTGGGGGTGAGGTCAAAATGTAGTTATCTAAAGGGATGCCACCTGTGTGTGAGTTTGATCTCTGCTAGATATTTAAAGCAGAGCCTCCTCTCTGCCACTTTAGGGAAGATCAGAACAAGTCTTCCCTCATTCCCACCTGGGCATACATTAACCTCCCAGGGGCCTGGAACATGCAGCCCCAAGGGCAGTCACTGAACTAGCCTGAATAAGACGGAGGGCCAAAGACAGGGTCAGCATCGTCAGCACTCCTACAGCTTGCCAGGTTTTCAACGGGAAGCAGAGTGGATTGCAAATGCACAGGGGATTTTTAGGTGGCAAAACTATTGTGTAACATAGTGTAATGGTGGATATATGACACAGTGTGTTTTTTAGAATACATAGAACTTTACAACACAAAGAATGAACCTCATTTTTGCAAATAAAAAAAAACATTTAGGAGGTCAGTAAATCACAGAATAAAATGAAGAGTGTGACAAAACAATCTGAGTGAACTGCCAATGTATACAACTCACTGAAGGGGTTGGGGAAGGGAACTGATCTAGGTAAGCAGAATGTGTGGACTCTTTAAGATGAAAGACAAGAGAACCCATATATAAATCCTATACTCTGGTTGATAAAGTTATTTTCTACACAGGTACTGGTTAACAATTCTGATACCTTCAAAATGTTTGCTGGAAATAACAATAAGGTAAATCGATGGCAAATGATGGGAGTCAGGTTTCCTGCTGTTAGAAGGAGATTTTAGACATAAGGGAGGGGGAGGAAGCTCTTATCATATATGTGATAATGAATTAGAATTGGACACAGTGTGAATTCATGTTTAATCTAATATGGATACAGATACTTATATTACTTATATTACAGATATATATACTTATATTACTTATATTACAGATATATATATTTATATTACAGATACTTATAAATATTTTGAGATATGTGTACATACAGGCATTAGTCTACACATATGTATTTCCTTGGTTTGTAAGCTGAAAGGACCTAGAAACCCAACCTCAGTACCAATGAGCACATGTACCTCCCAGATCTTGGTTTCTAATACCGTCCTCCAATGCAAGAACCAGGGACCTTTGGAGAAATAGCTGATTCTAGAACTCAGGTGGGAAACATACAACATGAGCCCAGAGCATCTCCTACTAAGAAAGGAAAAGAAAAGAAAAGAGAGAAGAAAAGCAGGAAGAAAGAAAGAAAGAAAGAGAGAGAAAGAAAGAAAGAAAGAAAGAAAAAGAAAGAAAGAAAAAAGAAAGAGAAGAAAAGAAAAATGCAATTACCATAAGGTGCAGCAATTGCACTCCTGGGCATTTATCCTGGAAAAGTGGATACAAAATGTTTTTTGTAGCTTTTTTTTTTTTTTTAACTCTCAGTATAGTTGACACACAATGTTACATTAGTTTCAGGTGTACAACACAGTGATTTAATTTCTCTATATGTTATGCTCTGCTCACCACAAATGTAGCCACCATCTGTCACCATAAAACCCTATTACAATACCACTGACTATATTCCCTATGCTGTATCCTTTATTCCCATGACTTATTCATTCCATAATTGGAAGCCTATACCTCCCACTCTCCTTCACCCATTTTGCCCATTCCTCTACTCACCCTTCCCTCTGGCAACCATCAGTTTGTTCTCTGTATTTATAGGTTTGATTCTGCTTTTTGTTTGTTTATTCATTTGTTTTGTTTTTTAGATTCCACACGTGAGTGAAATCATATGGTATTTATCTTTCTCTGTCTGACTTATTTCACTTAGTATAATGCCTTCTAGTTTCATCCATGTTGTCATAAATAGCAAGATCTCATCCTTTTTGTGCCTGTGTAATATTCCCTTGCATATGTACACCACATCTTCCTTATCCATTTATCTATCAATGGACACTTGGGTGCCTCCATATCTCAGTTATTGTAAATAATGCTTAGTGCCTTTATTTTTAATAGCCAAAACCTGGAAACAGCTCAGATGTCCTTCAGCAGGCTGATGATTAAGTAAACTACTGTAAGTCTGTATCCTTGCATCTGCCTCAGCAATAAAGAGGAAGAAACTAATGATACATGCAACATTTTAGAGGGATCTCCAGAGAATAAAGTTGAGTCAAAAAATCCAATCTTGAGGTGCCTGGGTGGTTCAGTCGGTTGAGCGTCTGACTCTTGATTTCAGCTCAGGTCATGATCTCAGGGTCGTGACATGGAGCCCTGCATTGTGCTCTGCACTCAGTGTGGAGCCTGGTTAAGATTCTCTTCCTCCCTCTCCTTCTGCCCCTCCCCCCGTTCATGTGCGCACATACACCCTCTCTTTCTCGCTCTGAAAAAAACAATCTCAATAGTTTACATACTGTATAATTTCATTTCTGTAATATTCTAGAAGTGACAAAATTATAGAGAACAATAGGAGATTAGTGATTGCCAGGGCTAAGGTTGGTGGGGGGGATTAGAGGTCAAGAATGAAGTGAGTATGGCTATAAAAGTTCAATGTGAAGGATTTTTTGTGGTGATGGAAACTTCCTATACCTTTTTTTTAAGTTTATTCCTAGGTACTTTATTCTTTAAAAATTTTTTTTGTTATTAACCTATAATGTATTATTTGTTTCAGGGGTACAGGTCTGTGATTCATCTGCCTTACACAATACACAGCGCGCTCACCACAACACATACCCTCCCCAATGTCCATCACCCAGCCACCCTATGCCCCCACCCTCCTCCACTCCAGCAACCCTCAGTTTGTTTTCCTGAGATTAAGAGTCTCTTATGGTTTGTCTCCCTCTCTGGTTTCATCTTGTTTCATTTTCAGCTCTTGAAACTTCCTATATCTTAACTGTATCCAAGTTAATATTCTGGGTGTGGTATTGTGTGGTATTATAGTGTGGTATTGTATTGTATTATAGTTTGTATATGAATCTACAACTATTTCAAAATGAAAAGTTTAATACAAAATGAAAAGTTTTAACACAGACACCCAAATTACAAGAGCAATGAGCAAAAAATTGCAAAGAATACAGGAATAGTCACTGTGGAAAACATGGCAGAAGATAAGGACACTAGAGAGGAAAACACAGACAAAATAAGAAAAAAGGAAGTTTACATTAGAAAAATAATAGCTACAGAATGTAGGAAAAGGAGATGTGACATCTGTATCATTAGAGTCCTCAAGAGAAGATCAGAGCAATGGAAAATTAATATATTTAAAGATTTGATGCAAGAAAAAATGTCCCAGACAGAATAAGACTTGAGTCTCCTTTAAAAAAGGATATACCATGAACCATAGATAAATGGCCAGAAACAGTCAACATCAAGACCCATCTCTGTAAAATTTTTGAATCTTAAAGATAGACTTTTGAAAAAGGAGTTTTGGTGGGGAGTAAGACAAAAAGTTCAAGCCACTTGTTAAAAGGGAAAGAAATGAAGTTGGCCTCAAAATGTCTTCACAATGACATTTTTAACATCAGAAGAGAGTAGAGCAACATCTACAAGATAAGAAAATAAAGGATGATCTAAAGATTTTATATCCTTCCATGCTATCTTTCAAAAATAATGCTATTAAAATACACACGCATGCACACACAGTTTTGAACATTGAAGAACTCGTATGATTTTTCCCATAAGCCCTTCTTGATAAAACTACCCAAGGACAAACTTCTTCTAACAAAGGGATAATTGGGGAAACTATGATGAAAAGACACTAAGGGGCATTGAATAGGTTTAACTATAAAAATAAAATGGAAATGAAGGGGTGCCTGGGTGGCTAAGTCGGTTAAGCAGCTGACTCTTGGTTTCAGCTCAGGTCATGATCTCGGGGTTGTGAGATCTAGCCCTGCATTGGGCTCCATGCTCAGCATGAATCTGCTTGAGATTCTCTTCCTCTCCCTCTGACCCCTCCCCACCCCACTCTCTCTCTCAATAAATATAAATAAATAAATCTTTAAAAAATGGAAAAGAATACTGAAATTAATCATAAATGCTATATGCTCTGCAAGGTAGGAATGGTGTATTAGGGAGGGAAGGGGAAGGGAGGATTGAGATACCAACAGATAGGATCTCAAGAAAATGAAAAATATTTATACATTTTTTAAAAACTCATAGCAAACTAAATAGAAAAAAACCCTAGAAATATATGTGCAGCTCATAGTATATTACATGGCCCATGTAAAACAATAAGAAAATATTAAAATTTCAAAAAATATATGGGAACAGGTCACAAATTCCTCTCTCTCTCTCTCTCACACACACACACAAAATGCAATAATGCTATTTAAAAATATCAGCTTTTATTTTTATTTTTATTTTTTTATTTTTTTTAAAGATTCTATCTATTTATTTGACAGAGAGAGACACAGTGAGAGAGGGAATGTAAGCAGGGGGAGTGGGAGAGGGAGAAGCAGGCCTCCCGCCGAGCAGGGAGCCCGATGCGGGACTCGATCCCAGGACCCCGGGATCATGACCTGAGCCGAAGGCAGACGCTTAACGACTGAGCCACCCAGGCGCCCCTAAAAATATCAGCTTTTAAAAATGATAAAACTACACATGCTAATGAGGGTCAGTGAAATGGACACCCGCAAACAGTGCTGGTGACACTGCAAATTAAACTAACTTTGAAAAGCAATGTATCAAATATACACACACACATATTGTACTAAGACGTTCAAATGTTTTTACAAAAAGAATGTTCATACACACTGACCCAGTAACTCCTCTTCTGGGCATCTATAAAAAGATAATTCTGAGCTTAGAAAAGGGCATACAACAATGCTATAATTTAATTAATACTAGTTGTGTGCCATTCATTCTATTGAGTTTTACATGCACTAAATATTTTAATCCTTGTACCTCTTTGGTACTGTAGTAGGTACTATAAGACGATACATCACAATATAGAAATGCTTATGAAATAATGTAAGACACAAAGCAGGTATATATCAAACGTATACAGATATATCCTATGATTGCTGCAACATAAAAACATCTAACACAGGACCGTGTGGTATTAAAACTCCAAAATGTGTTTACCAAAAATTTTGCAGGATTTTCCTTATAAAACTTGGTAATGTCTTTCAAAAGATAGTTAAAGAAATAAGTAGGGGGTGGGGTGCCTGGGTGGCTCAGTCAGTTAAACGTTCAGACTCTTGGTTTCGGCTCAGGTCTTGATCTCATGGGTCATGGGATCGAGCCCCGAGGAGCGCTCCATGCTCAGTGGGGAGTCTGCTTGAGATTCTTTCCCTCTGCCCCTCCCCCACCCTCGCTTTCAAATAAATAAATCTTAAAAAAAAAAAAGAATTAGGTGGAGGAAATGAAGGAACAGAGAGAGGGAGGATGAGGCGGGGAGAGGTGCATACAGCCCGAGTAAATGCGAGTAATTTGGAAAAACATACCTAAGGACTTTTTTGGTTTCTTCTAATTATTGTTCTAAAGCAGAGGTAGCAAACCAGCATCGATATCACCACATGGCCTTCTAGGTAATTTTTGTTGGCATTTTGCAACTAACATAGGCTCTCCTTTTGTCTCTTTTCTACTCTTCTTTTCCTTTCAATGTATTATTTCATTCTGTCGTGCCTTTGTCCCCACTGCAGTCTATACTTAAGCCCATACATCTGGTAGATCACTGGGTCAGAATTACCTGGAGTGCAGTGACATCCACAGAGAGACCTAGACATCTACCCCAGACCTAGAGGTATCGGTATCATTGGAGATGGTCCAGGAATCTGCATCTATCCTGTTTCCTGGGTGATTACTGCTCACACTACATTCTGAGAACCACTGTTGAAGTCAACACAGAACACTTGCTACTTAAATACCCATTGGAAGAAGACATTAAGGATAGACAGAACAGATCTTTCCTGGGTCTCTGAAATTCCACAGAACAGGATTGCATATTGGGTTAGAGTCAGAGTTCTTTAGATGCAATCTGAGGGTAAGAAAGCAATTAAAGTGATTTGGGGACTTAAAGAAATCACACACACACACACACACACACTTTTTACCAAGTTCAGGGATTTTCAAATGGTAGCTTGTAGGTGGTCTTTTTCTCCCTGTCCCTCACTTCAACCAGACAAGCTTCTGCTTTTAACTGCTTTACACTCCGTATTGCATGAAATATTTTGTTTAATGAAATGTTCTGCTTCTCAAGGAAAAGGCTTGAAAAATCATTGGTACAGTTCTACCACAAACCTTCTACACTGATTTGCCATATCCACAGTACACAGAAATAGAAGGTCAAAGAGAGACAGGTTAGGGCTTCAGTAAAAGAAGGAAAGGGAAATCATCTGCCCACTTCTTGTTTTCTGAAATTTAAGATTGATCCCTGCTAAGAAATCCAAGCATCTTAAACTTTATCTGTCCGATCAATTAATTTCTTATATTTGATCTTAGACTTGATCTTGTGGTCAACTGACCTCTAGCTCTTCTAATGTTTCATACAAAAGAAAATCCAAACCGTTCCTCCTTCTCCAAGAATCAGTTCAAATATTAGATCCCAAATGAAGATTCCCTGACTTCTTCAGTCATCTCTAGAGAGTGTTTCCCTTTTTGCTCCTATACCTTACAGGTATTTAGTACAAAATTGCAAATGATGATTTACATAACTATATCCCCTCTAGACAATGGCCAAGGTGGAAACATTCATCTCCGGAAATCCTGGCATAATAAGGTACATTAAAATGACTGCATGAATTTAAGTATACAGTAAAAAAATTCAGTCCTCTGCTCTAGATAATTCTACAGTATCTTCAGAACATATTAGGAAAGTGTTACCCATTTAAAATTTGTCTCCTATTTTGGCATTTGTTTTCTTGCTTTCTGACCTTCATTTGTGATGAAAATGTTCGAAGAATGATGTTGCCTGCTGCCGAGTTCATGTTGAAAAAGGCACTATATTGAGGTGCAGTTTGAAACATGACAGCATATGTAAATGTGTTGGTGACGCTAAAAATACACAGATAAATGATGCATGACATCCACAGAGTATGCACAACTTTGTATTTATATAGTACCTACATGTAGACATTAGGATTCTATTTATGCATTTGCCAAGAAAGGGAAAAGTGTCTACATATGTCTCGTAAATATGGATCCGGGCTCAAGCCCAATGCAGATGCTGCAGAGAGACGAGAGTGGAGAAAGGGCCGTGCTGCTCTGGGAGCAGGCTGTCTGTCAGATCACTTCCCCAGAATAGGTTTCTGGAAACACGAACAAAGATGATGGCCCGTAGACAACAGAAATTTATCCAAAGAGGATGAAAATTCTCTTCCATAGTGCTTTAGTATTGTGTAGAATTTCTTAAAATTCTTTGAGAATTGGTAATCTAGAAATGTCGTAGGTGGTTGCTTTTAGTTTTTAAAAGAACCGGAGCACCTTCAGTTCCCAAGTATGTTATTCCTTGTCTAGAACCAGGATAGTGACCCAGGAGGGCACTGCAGGCCTTTTCAAGAAGGAATGATCCTATCACTGATGCACTAGACGTTTAAGAGCTTTGCCCTCAGAGTCAGAAATACCAGGATGAGAGTTCTGGGTTTAGTACATAGTGTCTCTGTGCCCTTGGGCCTCTGAGCCTGAGTTTTCCAATCTGTAATACGGGTGTGATTAAGCACCTACTTCATAGTGGTGTTTTTAAAAAGTCAATGATGTAATGTTAGTAAAATGATTAGCCCGGTGATAACAGAACATTTAAAACTGCAATATATTGTAGCTATTGATTATATTTATGCTCTACTAATACTTCTCCTTTGAATAAAATAAGGTTCACTTCTTCATTTAGAATAACATCAGATTATACAATATTTTAATATTTTAACCTCAGATATGACTGTATAATTCCAAAAACAGCTGAGCACACACAAACTTTCCCAAAAAATCTGGATTTTCCCCCATTTATATTATGATTTATTTTATTTTATTATGTTACGTTAATCACCGTATATTATGATGTTTTATATGATCTTTCTCTGACAAATGTCGGATTGTTTGGTCCCATTCAAAATTCAATGATTGAGTTCATCTTATGACACTCAGAAAGTTAAATCAAATTCATGTCTACCATCCCACCCCCCTGCCTTCAGTTTTTCCCTGCAAATCAATATTGGAAACCTACTCCGTGTGTGATCAGTGGTGGGGGGCGGTGGAACAGAACGCATTTAGTCTGGTGAAGTGAACAAGTCCCCATAATCTCCTTCTTTCCCTCTGCTGACTAGTTTAAAGTACATAACTGTCATTTTCACAATAGGAAAAATGACTTACTTGTATCGTTGTCAGTTTTTATTGCAAAAGAATTAACATCCATAACCACTTGATTAGCATTGTTTCCAAGAAGGTCCTGGCCTTATTGTACATTAAACCATAATGTGCAGTGATGCAGAGTCCATGTTTTGAATTTGGAAAACTTGGCTTTTTACAAGCTTAACTTCACAGAGTCTAACCCATAGGAGGGATAAGAATCAAACAAAATGGTGTGCAGAGAGAAGGGCTCTTTTGTCTCCCTCCTGTTCGTTCCTGGACTTTTCTCATCCTCTCTTCTCCTCCCACTGCTCTCTAATCACCTTGTTCATTTCTTATATTGACAACATAAAAGGAAGAGGGTGAAGGAAATAAAGGCTCTCACTTTGAACAGCAAATGTCCTGATAGAAGTCTCTTCTGTTTATGAGCTCAAATTCCTTAAGTGAAGGATTTGATCTTTATAGTAAAACTAGTCCACGTTGATACTGTTTAATGGTGAATTTCACAGCGTCACTTCTACCAACTTAACCTATTTGACAATCGGTCTGTATTCCTCTAACTTTGGAAAGCCCTACAAATGCACAGATAAGTGTATGCTAAACTAGTACCTGATAAGGTCTGATATGCCACAATCACTATTCTCTCTAAAATAATTTTTCTCTAAATATCACAAAAACATAGTCCTGTTAAGCACACAAAAGCAGTATCGTTGTATCGGAATTAATATTAAATGAGAAAACTAAATATTTCAAACAAGTAAACATATATTCTTAAATGTTGGGGCTTAGCTTATAGAACAGAGAAAAGGCTCACCATAGGATTTAAATAATAGCAATACAATTTTAATAAGGTTGTATTTTTTTATTAGGTATATTTAAACACTCCTTCTGATCTCTCATATTATACTCAGCAGTTAAGCAGCTTTATTTGTGAACCTTTTGTAGCCACCTCATTTAACATTAGGCATATCTTTTAGTTTAATTAAAGCATTCCTCTTTTTCAGTAGTAGTCAATTGTTTTCAGCTCACCCATTATGTATAATTGTTTTCTTTGATCCATTCAAAACCTGGCTATTTTTCATGGCTAATTAAATCAACTCTTGACCACTGCATTTAATGCTTAACTCAGTTTTATTTCTAATCTTGCATACCTGGGCTTCTGCACATAATACGCCTTGAGGAGATTGCTCACATTATTAAGTTACATACCGCTTACAACTTGTCCCTGTAAGTAGAGGCAAAGTGTATATTTCAGGAATTCCAGCAGAGGGCAGTCAAGCAAGAATAATCACTTTTGCAAGAGGAGAAATTGATGATGATGTTTCCTGATATTTTTTCAAATCAAATTAACATCAGAGTATGTGTGTGTGAGTATATATGTGTGTTGGGGGCTGACGGTGGGTGGGACAAATGTATCCTTGGCGAGCCAACTCATTTCTCACTTAACCTCTTCCTCAGCTGAATAAGAGCTACTGTGTGCACAAGATAAGAGACAAGATATTTTCAAAACACTCCTCGTATTAAAACCAAAGCCATAAATCCTGTTACTACAACTGACATTTTTATCACTCTACTTTGGCTTCTTTTACATTTTATGGATTTTTAAGAATAAGTTCACATCATTGAGGAAAGTAACCAAATTTTGAAGAATACTACTTATCAAGAAATTATTGAAACACATTTTAACTAAAATAATATAAACAAAAGTAGGATGGATTTAGTTTTCACAAGAAAAAATTTAGAAGATATATTCTCTATGCCTCTTTAGAAGACAGGAGGCAGAATTTCTCATTCACAAAATTTTCAGTTGAAACCTGACTAACAACTCCCTACCATCCCTGGCCAAGGTGTTCTCTATTACTTACCATCTATTCCTTTTCAAGGAAGGCTTCCTCTACCAATTAAAAGCATTGCACCAAGAATCACTGGCCAGGGAAATAGAAATTCATTTCCATTTACTCTTATATCCAGTGGTGTGCTGGTAAGTGGTAAACAACCACCTCTCCAGGAGGAACTTTCTAATTTATAGCTTTTGCCAATTTCTGTACTGTAAATACTCCCACCATGGTCCATATTGAAATACCACCCTGAATTCACTGAACATGGACCTGGGAAGAAGTGCATAGTATGACACCATTAGATTTTATTTCCAACCTACAGACACAGTAGCCATAAATAACTTCAAATAAAGAAAATAGTAAAATGTGGCAAGATAGGAAGTGATGAGTTTTGAGGATTTATTACCATTGCAAGTTTGTATAATTTAATGGCTATGCTTAACAATTAGCTCACAAAATTACTGAAAATTTAACTCTTGGGAACTGATATGAACCAGATCATCCTCTTTGATGATATTTTTTCTCCCACTAGACACATATTTTTGTATTTAATAATTTATATGACACACTCATGGTTTTTTTTTCTGTCATATCTGTGGACATCTGTTATTATTTAACAGGGAAAAATCAATTTAACTTTTAAAATTTAAGTAATTTTATTTAAAAAGAAAAATCTCACATCCACAAAGGAGAAATCATTATCATATTTTTATAAATCGGCATTAGCCCTATAAGTAACTGGTGAAAGCAAATTGGTCATAAATTATAATTAGATACTACTATTTATCAAAAGCTTTATATCCAAGGCCTGTTCCCTTTTCATCAAAAAATACTCTAGCAAGTTTTAATAAGGTGTTAAAAACATATTAGCACTCATTGAAACTTTCTCCTTCACATAATCAGAATAATTGGAGCTGAATTAAGCTCACTACATAATTCAGGGTTGTTAATTTTCTTGTCCAAATCCTTATGCATAAAATCCTTTAGGGTGTACCCTAAAATCATCTCACCTTCCACTAGGGGTGCATATTCCTTGTTCTCAATATTAGTACATCCATTCAACCAGTCATGCCGGCTTAAAACCCCCATACAATTTGCCTTCTCCAGATGTCAGACCTATCAGTTCTACTCCAAGTCAGTGCTCTTGTGTGAATTTGGGCAAGTAACTTAATATTTGCTTAATCCAGAGTTTCCCACTCAGTAATTATGAAGATTAAAAGCACTTACCACAGTAATTGCCTGGGGTGAAGTAAGTCCTCCAAAAAATGCTAGCTATCCTGCTGCTTTGGGTGAAGTTATGATTATTAATAAACTTAGCTATGTGGTTTCCTAGTACACAGCAAATTAAAAGCATTAAATTAGGAACAGACACTACATGGGATTAGTACTCTTAGGGCAGAAAGAAACATTTGTTAATGTTGATCATTCATGAGAAAACAAGCCATACAGAACAAAATCATGGTCAGGGGTTTTAAAAGGAAGAGTAGTGAGGAATTGTGGAATGCCAAGGCAAGAAACTGACATCTCTCAGTAGATCCTGAGAATGTCATTAAGCAACAATTGGGACTTGCAACTAGGACTCAGAATTACCAAGAGAAGTTTATAATATATTCAATTATGTTTACTTAGTAGGTTAGTGTATAGCACATCCTGGAAATCTTCTTATTGACATGTTTAAATTTATTAAAGCTGGTTAATATGTATACAGTTTGATAATATTCCTTTATAGGCATAGAAAAAAATTTGGAAGAATAATATACCAAAATCTTCATAATTGCTATTTCTGGATGGGGAATTATGAGTGACTTTTATGTTGTTTTGTGTGATAATTTCCAAGTTTTCTAAAAAGAGCATATGGTGGGGGGTGCCGGGGTGGCTCAGTCATTAAGCATCTGCCTTCAGCTCAGGTCGTGATCCTAGGGTCCTGGGATTGAGCCCCGCATCGGGCTCTCTGCTCAGCAGGAAGCCTGCTTCTCCTTCTCCCACTCCCCTTGCTTGTGTTCCCTCTCTCGCTATGTCTCTCTCTGTCAAATAAATAAATAAAATCTTTCAAAAAAAAAAAAAAGAGCATGTGCTGAGTTTTGTGATCCATAAAAGAAAATGATGTGTATTTAAAAAAAGTTTTGGTTTTTGTTTTTTGTTTTTTGTTTTTCTTTAGGGAAACATCTTCACTTATTCAGAAACTTTGGTTAAAAATAATATCTGCTTCCACCAATGTCACTGAGTCATTACTGTTAGATCTTCAATCAAGTGTTAGTAATTCAGATTCATATAAACATAAGGAACATATAATTTCATTACTCTTTCCATGATGAACATTGACTTAAACTTATTTTTAATGATTATGATAAATTTATGATAAATTTATTAATGATTAGGATATATTTTTTGTGGTCATTCTTTGCTGAGTACTTTTCTGTAGAGTTTTTTCTTAGAACATGTGAAGTATTGTAAATCAAATGTAGTGAGAAAACCTGGATTACATAACTCAAAAGATTGTTGAAGATACACATAAAATCATGGCTCTGAATGTGATTTATAAACACAACCATAAAAACAATGCCAGGGATTATTAGTATTATCACATATTTAGTTCAGCTCTAAAACTCTCCAACTGTCATTTTTGTATTTCTGAGAGTGTTGCCAATACTAAGATTTTGTCAGATTAAGCTCCTTACGTAAGTGAGGTCTTAATAATATTTTCTCTAGCTTTAGTAATGTCCAGGAAAATCCAAATGATATATTTGAGTTAAAAAGTAAAAACCAAATAATATAAATCTTAGATTTGTATAATTTGAAGGGTATTCGTATTTCTTCTCTAACTGTGGTCTTTCACACGTCTATCTGCCTTCTTGTCTGTCTGTCTGTCTATCTATCCATCCATCCATGCATGCATCTATCCCTGAATCCATTCATCCATCATGGGCTCATTAGGGAAACTTCTGAAAGCTTTGACTCTCCCTAGACCAATGCATATTTAAGCAAAAACTTAAAAACACATTAAATGGTTCACAAACCATCTATGCATTTGAAGAATCCCTTCCCTTTATCCCATTGCTTTCCATTTTTTAAACATTATCTCCTGTTGGGATATTTTATGCGTTAATAAAATGATACGATTCTATGGTTCTGTATCTGTAAGATGTTAAGATATTCTCTTGCAAGAGAATTCTTGGTTTGCAAGGAATTTCACAATGATGTGCCAAGGTGTGGTGTTTACCACTCCCCTCTCCCACCATTCCTCATGCTGGACAGTCAGTGAACAGTTTCAGTTTGCAGTGTGTCTATCAGTTCTGGAAAATCATGCTTATGTTATTTATTTAATCATCTCTTGCCATCTACTTTTCTCTCATCTCTCTCTTAAACTTACTCTTAAATTAATCCTAAGAATTTTTTCTCATTTTTTCTCTCATTTTTCCATTTCCTCCCATTTTTTGTTCTAGTTTCTAGAAAATATCTCTGACTTCATCTTCTGATTTTAAAATTTATTTCCTTGCAAATATTTTTCTTTTATTTCCCAAGAGATTTCTTTTGATTTCTGGTTATTTATTTTAATAAATAGTATCCTGTTTTTGTTTTATGGAAGCAATGTCATATATACCTTTGAGGATTCTTTTTTTTCTTTAAAATTTTTTTTATTTATTCATTTGAGAGAGAGAGAGAGAGCGCGAGAGCATAAGCAGGGGGGAGGGGAGAGGTACAGGGAGAAGTAGACTCCCCGCTGAGCAGGGAGCTGGACGCGGGGCTCAATCCCAGAACCCTGGGATCATGGCCTGAGCCAAAGGCAGATGCTTACCCAAAAAGGGTAAGGCACCCCAAAAAGATTATATTTCTTCCATTGTATTGGTTTTGCATTTTTTTCAGAAATCAGTTGAATATCTTTGTATGAGTCTCTTTCTGGGTTGTTTATCCTCTTCCATTAATCTATGTATCTCTTCCTTCACTGATACCACACAGTTTTGATATCTATGGCTATAAAATAAGTCTTGAAATGGGATGAGCTCATTCTTTTTCAAAACTGTTTTATTCTTTTTTTTTAAATTTCAAAATAATTTTAAAGTACTCTTGTCTATCTACAAAATTGTGTTTATAATATAGTTTTTAAAATTATTTCCTCTACATACATTTAGAATCACATCAGTGTTAAGATTTTTGCTCAACTGTCAAGCACATTCTAAAAACTTGAACTGACCCATATTTTTGCTTACCACGTTCTTCTTTCCTGACATTCCAGGTAATTTCTTCTATTTATTTATTTATTTTTCTGTTCGGAGACCTCCCTTTAGCCACCTTATAGTCTTCTGGGGACAAATTCTCTTAGTTTTCCTTTATCTGAGAATGTCTTGATTTCCCCTTCATCCCTATAGGATATTTCTGTTAGTTGTAGGATTCTAGGTGGACAGTTCTTTTCCTTCATTACTTGAAAAATATGCCACTTACTTTTGGCATCTATGGTTTATCCTGAGAAATCTGTTGTCGCTTGAATTATATTCCCTCTATAGGGCAGACATTGTTTCTCTCTCACTGCTTTCAAGGTTTGTTGTTTTTTTTGTTTTTTTGTTTTTTCTTTAGCTTTCGGAAATTTTGCTATGATGTTTCTTGGTCTGCATTTTGTTGGGTTTCTTGTTTGGGGTTTTCTCACCTTCTTGAATCTGTAGGTTCATATCCTCACAAACCAGGAGCTGGGTGATTGTTTCTTTGACTACTTTTTCATACCTGCCGTTTTTTTTTCTCTCAGTCCAGAACTCCAAAGACATGCACATTTGATCTTTTGTCATAGTCCCAAGGATTCTTAAAGTACTGTTAACTTTTTTTTTTTTTTTTTTTAGTTTATTCTCTCTGTTGTTCAGATGAAATCATCTCTATTGTCCTCTAGTCCAGCTGGGGAGCGTTGTTACAGCCTGGTGAGTGAGGAAGTCGAGACTCCATTGTGAGCCTTTGCTGGCAGGATGGGGAGATGGAGTCACAGTTTTTCTGCAGTGTATGGCTAGAGCAGACTGGTTATTGTCTAAAATATTTTGTCTTGCTAGGTTTTCCTTTCTGGTCATTTGGTTAGAGAATAGGCTTTTGTTAGGATGTGTATGTATGTTTGTGTGTGTGTGTGTGTGTGTGTGTGCCTGTGTGAGTCTATGTGTGTATGTGTGTGTCTCTGCCCATTAGCATTTCTCAGGGGCTAGCTTCTTCAGCTCCAAGTCTATGATATAAGAGATAAAAAGAAAACCCAGGAACTCATCCCCATGTTGTTCTCAGCTCCCATGACCTCTAGCCAGTCTTCCTTTTGTTTTTCCCCACTTTTCTTCTGGGCTTTTAAAAATATAAAATGTCTAGGAGGTTTAGTTGCACTCAGCAGGAGGAATAAGGCAAAGTGCATCTATTCCACCTTCCTGGAAATAGAGGTATTTCTGTTCATTTTAAAACATTTTGAAACATATCTTTATTCTCTGCCTCAGATACCATGTTCTCCATGTTTTCTGCTACAGAACCTTGCAAAAAGCCCATACATTTTTTTCTTCTGATTATTTATCATTAAAGAAGACAAGCTATAGCCAGGTATTTTTCCGTAAAATTTGGGGTTTCTTTTTCATCTTCCACATGTCAACTTAGATACTTATTCTTAAAATCTTTCTCTTGATTTTTGAATTAAAGGAGTGGTTGATATGAACTCCACCTGCCATTTTCCCATTTTTCCCACTTTTATAGTGGGAATATGTTTTTATCCCTGAAATTCACATCTGTCCCCAGGTATGATTTTACATGGTGGCCTAATTAAGGGGCTATCACAAATTATTCACAATACCTGAAATAGGATATATTTTAGGTATTACATTATGAGCACTATGACAACACTATTCAAGCCCTTTTTCTGACCCTTCAATACGTCAAACTCATTTCAACTTTAGGGGCTGTCTTGATTATACCCTCTGTCTGAAGAGCTCTTCACTCACATCTTGGCAAGACTGGCTCTTTCTCATCATCCAGGTCTCAAATCAATGCTACCTCCTTAGAAATGCTGTTCCGGGGCGCCTGGGTGGCTCAGTTGGTTAAGCGACTGCCTTCGGCTCAGGTCATGATCCTGGAGTCCCTGGATCGAGTCCCGCATCGGGCTCCCTGCTCGGCAGGGAGTCTGCTTCTCCCTCTGACCCTCCCCCCTCTCATGTGCTTGCTCTCTCTCATTCTCTCTCTCTCAAATAAATAAATAAAAAATCTTTAAAAAAAAAAAAAAAAAAAAAAAAAAAAAAAAAAGAAATGCTGTTCCTGACTATCCTCCCAATCTAAATTAGTCCATCCATTGCACACTATTCTTGATTACATTATCTTCCATTATTTTCTTCATAGCATGTCTCAATGTTTGCATTTACTTTAATTTATTTCCATATTTTACATTTATTTTCTATCTTCTCTCTTGAACGTAAGTTTAATGAGGAAGGATCTTTGAATTTGAATGAACAAATGAATGAATGGCTAGTATGACACATTATAAAGCAGTTTTATATTTATAATTAGTTTTGAAACTTTGAGTTTGAATGAAGAAATGGTGAAAAAATGTTGCATATGGGATTGTCTTTCACAAGTAGTCCTTAGCTCACTGTATCATAATGGATTAATGACATTTCCTATATGATAACCTACTTAATTACACATTAAGAAATAAACTCAGATCTTAGAAACAACAGCATTTTGAAAGAAAGAAAGAAAGAAAGAAAGAAAGAAAGAAAGAAAGAAAGAAAGAAAGAAAGAAAGAAGAAAGAAAGAAAGAAAGAAAAAGAAAGAAAAGAAAGAAAGAAAGAAAGAAAGAAAGAAAGAAAGAAAGAAAGAAAGAAAGAAAGAAAGAAAATCCTGAGGTTGAACATTTTACATATTTTGTTCAAAATAGAAGAGCTAAAAAGATAATTGTTCTTTAGGATTTCAGTATCCCTCCATGGAAGAAAATGTTAATTATTTTTAGCCAAAAAAAAAAAAAAAAAAAAGTACTACAGAGTCTTGGGGAGGTCAAAAAAAATAAGTAAACAGAACGGTATTTTGGAATAAGAACTTTGGGGAACAAACTCAGCATCCCAGAGAATTTAATTACCCAGAGGATTCCTCTCTGGCTTAAAATAGATCATTTTGTTTAAGGGCTTCTGGTATTTCTTATGGAATTTGGACGATAGTATTTCACCAGCACTAGTGTTCAAGTTTAAGTATCCAAAGGGAAGAAGTTTAGGGAAGAAAATTTCCTACTACTTTAATCAATGTGTCTATAGACGTTCTAATAGAGGAGCACTGTGCAACAATCATATTCATAGGAATAATATGCTTTGCATGGACATTTATTCTAATGTCTTTTCCCTTTATTATTTGTTGGGGTGCACAAGCAAAAGGAGGATGCGTTTGCTAAGACAATTACCCATTATTGTTGAGCAGTTTAGCAGTCTCTTGACTAAACTCAGGTATAATTTGTGCATAAAATACTGTCTGCAGTACTTTACCTACCCCTGCCTGGGGGAACAAACATTCAGGGCTTCTTGCCCATAATGTTTTTTCTATATTAAGTGACCTCTTCTTCCAGCCCTACCTCCACCCCCATCTCCAGATGGCCAAATCCAAGCTGTCTTTCAAATTCAAGTGCTTTAATGACCCATATAAAAGTGATTTTGCCTCCTCTCAACCTCCCTTCATACTTTACCAGTACCCCTCTTATTACAGGTAATACGTACGGGGAGAAAGTCTTTATGAACGCATTTTATTCTGTTAGAGTGTAACTGACATAAGGTGAGCAACTAATAGGTTGCCAGCCTCGTCACACTCTTTCCCCTAACTCTTCCTCGCTTTCGGAAAACTTCTCCCACCCCACCAACCCCATCTCTCAGGCGCAGGCTCCCGAGGAAGCAAAAATGCCCCCAGGCAACCTGGCCTCACCTATTGAGCCACAGCTCCTTGGGAAGCAACCATTGGCCTGGGGTGGGTATGTGACCTCACAGAGACTGAAAAGAAGGAGTAGGAGATTGCTTGATTTATTTATCCATCTCCACATAGCTCAGACAGTAAGATCCAACCCTGAAACTGAATCATGTTATTCATCTCCTCGAAGCCTCTTATGGCTCCATTTTCCTCAAGGAAAAAAGAACCAGTCCTTAAAATAGCCTGCAAAGTTCCATAGGACCTGTGGGCCTGTTGTCTCTCTGCTGGCACCTCTCAATCCTTTAGTTCCCTGTGCCAGGCACGCTGGCTTTCATGCTGTTCCATATACCTGTAGTGCACTCCACCTTAAGACTTTTACCCAGATCATTCATTCTGCCCATGACGTTCTTCCTCCAGATACCTGCATAGCCAAATCTCACACTTCTTCCAGTCTTTCTGCAAGTGTTATCCTATCCATGAGGCCTATTCTGATATCCTGTCTAAAGTTGCAACCTCCCTGCCCTATTTGCTGCCCACGTAGTCTCCCTTTGACACTTAACCCTTACTAGCATTTTTCTTATATCTTATTTTTGATGTTTATTGTTTATTGTCTGTGTTTATACACTAGGGTACAAGCTCAATGAGGGCAGGTGTTTTGTCCCTTCTTCATTGCTGTCTGTATTCCAGTACTTAAAACAAGTCTTGGAGGGGTGCCGGGGGGGCATAGTCACTTAAGCATCTGACACTCAGTGTGGGGTCTGCTTGACATGCTTTCTCTCCCTCTCCCTCTGCCCCTCCCCCTGCTCATACTCTCTCTTTCTCTCTCTCTCAAATAAACAAATAAATCTTAAAAATAAAAAACAAGGACTGGAATGATGAACATTCCATAAATGTTTGTTGGATGTGTAAATGAGCAACTATTTTTTATTATGTGAACAAGAGAGCAGAAAAGGCAGGTCTGAAGCTAAAGACAAATGTAAAATGTTTATACAAGAAAGTCAAAGATGGAGGCAGAGGAGGAGAACTTGCTGTGTTCTTTAGTGCCCTAGTTCATGCCTCCACAGGCTTCCTGAGGCCATTTTCTACCCTACCCTTATGGCAATAAGAGACTCCTATCAAATAAAGTTTTTCTTCTATTGAAGCCAGTCCCCCCCCAAATTACTAAAGCTTGACCTAGGATTCTAATACAATTAAGAAGGCAAAAGCCAAGTGCATTTATTTCTATCTTTTAACCACACTCTCTTGATTTGTCACAATGCCTTGCATACAATGCACACATTCATGCTAAATGAATAAATGCAACTTTGCCTAAATGAATCCTAACTTGCTAAGCTATTTGTTTCACAGTAAGGAATTCTTATATTGCTACTGCTTATGGTTAGAAATTCAGACTGATGATGCATTTACTTGCCCATGTTATCTTAGTCTGGTTTGCTATTAAATTAATTTCTGTACATTTCAGGTCAGTGTTTGTGGATCTTATTTTAGCTTGTTGCAATCCACCTAATGGCTCAATTCATGTTTGGGGTGGTGATATCCATTCCTCTTCTGCTTAGATCTGTAATCAATATACTATCAGTGTGTAATCAGCATGTCTTTGTGTAATGGTTAAACATTAATTTCATTGCAAGATCTACTCATGCATTCCTGAAGGAGTCAACAACTCGAAGCTAAAGCATAACACATCAGAGGTTATTGCTTTGCCCTTGAAAAAGGGATGTTCTATGACTGGATTACAGGTATACAAATACTAACAGTACATTTATAATGTCCAATTTTGTTCTTAAAAACAGAAACTGTAATGCATCTTTTGTAAGAATTTTAGAGTTAAAATTATATTATAAAAAGATAGCTGTTGGGCGCCTGGGTGGCTCAGTCGTTGAGCGTCTGCCTTCGGCTCAGGTCGTGATCCCAGGGTCCTGGGATCGAGTCCCACATCGGGCTCCCTTCTCGGCGGGAAGCCTGCTTCTCCCTCTCCCACTCCCCCTGCTTGTGTTCCTGCTCTTGCTCTCTCTGTCTGTCAAATAAATAAATAAAATCTTTAAAAAAAAAAAGATAGCTGTTAGTCCATCAAAGGGCAGGATTTGGAATATTGAGCCAACTCTGGAAGACGGATGACATGTTTCTTTAATTTTCATTTCCTCCTGAGAAATTTCTGTTTAAGGGGCACCTGGGTGGCTCAGTCAGTTAAGTGTCTGCCTTTGGCTCAGGTCATGATCCTGGAGCCCCAGGATAGAGCCCCATGTTGGGCTCAGCGGGGAGTCTGCTTCTCCCTCTTCCTCTGCTCCTCCCCTCACTCCAGCTCTCTCTCATTCTCTCTCTCTCAAATAAATAAATAAAATCTTTAAAAAAAAAAGAAATTTCTGTTTAAGAAATGTTTCTTAAATAAATATAGGTAAATATAAGTAAATATATGACAAGTAAATATATAAAAACTTTTTATAAGTACATACATGACAACTTTTTCCTCTTCTTGCAATGTACCTGGTACAGAGGAAAGCTTAAATGTAGTTTTGCTGAATTTTTAAGAAAGAGGACTCCAGAGGAAATATAAGGAAGAATTTAAAAAGGATCTTTTGTATTTTTCTATTACATTCTCAGACTTCTTAATTTTCTGATGTTAAAAAGTCATGAAAGGAAGAAATAAACTGTCTTTATTCACAGATGACACAATTGTCAACCTAAAAAATCCCAAAGATTTTACCAGAAAACTTCTTGAATGGATAAATGAGTATAGCAAATTCATAGAATACAAAAATAAATTGCTTTCCTAGATAAAAGCAATGGCTTTCAAGTAATTGGAATTAGAAATTATAAAAATAATATAATTTATATTTATAATAGACATTTGTAATAGCACCCAAAATTAAAATGATGAGGTATAAATCTAACAATATATACAAGCCTTCTGTATGTGGAAAATTACAATGAAAGAAATCAAATATCTAAATAAATAAAAAGACGTTCTATGTTCATTGATTAGAAGACTCAATGTCAATTTTTCCAAATTTGATCGTCACATTCAACATAATTCCAACTAAAATTACAGCAAGATATTTTGTATTTATTGATATGAATTCTAAAGTGTATATGGAAAGGCAAAAGACCTAGAATAACCAATACAATATTGAAGAAGAAAAACAAAGTTGTAGGACTCACACAATCCAATTTCAAGACTTAGTATAAAACTACAATATTCAAGAAATGGTGATTTTGGTGCAAGAACAGAGATCATAGATTAATGGACTAGAAGAGAGAATCCAGAAATAGACTCACACAAATACAATCATTTGATATTTGACAAAGGAGCAAAGACAATGCAATGGAGCAAGGATAGTCCTCTCAGCAAACAGTGTTGGAACATCCATATGCAAATAAATAAATCTAGATATAGACCTTAATCAAAATTAACTCAAAATGTACCAAACACTTTAAAGTAAAATGCAAAACTATAAAACTTCCAGAAGAACACATAGGGGAAAATTTGTGTGGCCTTGAGTTTGATGATGAGTTTTTATATACCACCAACAGCAAAAAAAACCCTATTTTAAAATAAACTAAAGAACTAAGATGATACCTCATCACAGAAGATATCCAGATGGAAAATAAGCATATGAAAATAGGCACAAAATCATTTTTAATTATGGAGATGCAAATTAAAACAACAATAAGAAACCTTCCCACTTACTAGAATAGCTAAAATAATTAAAAAAAAAAAACCCTAACAATTGTTGAGGAGTACACAAAACAACAAGAAGTTTACTTCATTGCTGGTAAAAATGCAAAATGGTACAACCACTCTCAACATCAGTTTGGCATTTTTTTAAAAAAAGCTAATGATAGTTTTATCATATGATCTAATAATTTTGCTCCTTGATGTTTATCCAGTTGATTGGAAATCCATATCCACATGAACTTGTATAACAAAACCTTGCAGGATTTATGGAAGCTTCATTCATAATCACCAAAACCGAGATGCCCTGTGGTATATCCATATAGTAGAATACTATTCTGTGATAAGAAGGAATGAGCTATCAAGCAATGCAGAGTTGTGAATCAATATTAAATGCTACTGCTAAGTGAAAGAAGTCAATCTTATGTACTTTATGATTCCAATTTTATGACATTAAGGAATAGACAAAATAATGTAGATGGTGAAGTCCAGGGGTTCTGGAGAGGATGGGAGAGAGGTCTCAACAGGCAAAGTACAGGGGATTTTTTTAGGGCAGTGAAACTATTCTGTATGATACTGTAATGGTCAATACATGATACTGCATATTTGTTGAAATCTATAGAAATTTACAGCACAAAGAGTAAACTTAAGTGTTTGCAAATTAAAAAATAATTTAGGAGATTGGAGAATTAAAGGATGAAATAAAAAATGTGACAAAGCTATCTGACTATATTATAAACTTAAGAGATAACTGTACTGAAGGGTCAGGGAGAAAGGTGCCTACCTAAGTAACATCAGAAATTACTGTAGTCTGGGAAGGATGCGGTGGCTGGGTGATAGACATTGGAGAGGGTATGTGCTATGGTGAGCACTGTGAATTGTGTAAGATGGTCGAATCACAGACCTGTACCTCTGAAACAAATAACACATTATATGTTTAAAAAAAAAAAAAAAGAAGATAGTAGGAAGGGAGAAATGAAGGGGGGGTAATCAGAGGGGGAGACGAACCATGAGAGACTATGGACTCTGAGAAACAAACTGAGGGTTCTAGAAGGGAGGGGGGTGGGGGGATGGGTTAGCCTGGTGATGGGTATTAAAGAGGGCACGTACTGAATGGAGTGCTGGGTGTTATATGCAAACAATGAACCATGGAACACTACATCAAAAACTAATGATGTAATGTATGGTGATTAACATAGCATAATAAAATAAGAAATAAATAAATAAATAAATAAAAAGAAAGTACCGTAGTCTGTAAGACTAAAGGTAAAAGGAACTGTTCATATGCACTGAACTACACTTGGTAATGTTGTTTCCTATGGGAGCATAGGTTATTGCTCCTGGGACCACCATGCATGTACACTGTAAATGAACAATTAAATAAATGGATGACAAATGTTGGGAGGCATATTTCTTACTGTTGAAACAGGAGGTTACAGAAAAGAAAGAGGAGAAAGCATGAACCATGTGAAAATGGATTAGAGTTGGAGACATCAGGATATACTCAAGTTTAATTTAATATAAATATAGGTTGTTACATGTAGGAATATTTATAGATATAGGTATATAGAGGTGTTAGTATACATAAACCTATTTCCTTGCTCTGTCTGCAAGGAAGGCCTAGAAGCAAAGACATCCCAGCAACAAGCATACTTAGCACCTAGATCTTGGTGTCTGATACCATCCTCTATAAAAAGGAACCAGAGATTCTTGGAGAAATGTTCTACTCTAGGGCTGGGGTACCAAACATAGTAGGTGACCTTGGAACATCTTATAGTGCCAGAAACTAAGGAAGTGCTCAAAAACACCCACAATGATGGAAATATGTCTAAGGACCATGGGAGCTGGTTGGAAAAGCTCCTGATGGCCAAAGATGGGACAATTTTAGCAACAAAATAAAGCAGTATTGGCTTATAATCTAAAGTACAAAATAAATGTCCATGGGTCCAAAGAAATAAATAGGGTAAAAGAGACAAATCCCAGGTATAGAAGAATTTCAAATAATTTTTGTAGGTACTCCACCCTCCCTCCAGGAGGTGAAGCAAAACTCCCCACTCCTTAAGTGGAAAAGTGGGGGGACCCGACATATTGAAATCAATAGTGGAAACGTGACAAACATTACCTCATTTGAGATTAATATCAATGGTGATAAGCCAAATTGGGAGTGTATACTCTTGATATGACATGATGAGAATCACACTTTACCCTCTGTGGTCTTCCTCCCTAAACCCATAACCTCAGTGTATTCATGAGAAAGACATTAGAGAACTCTCACTTGAGAGACATTCTACAGTATACCTAAGCAATGCTCCTTAAACTTGTCAAAGTCATCAAAAGCAAAGACTTTGAGAAACAGTCACAGCCAAGAGGAGCCTAAGAAGACATGACTACTAAATGTAATGTGTTATCCTGGATGGGATTCTGGAGCATAAAAAGGACATGGGATATAAATTAAGAAATCTGAATAAAGCATGAACTTTAGTTAATAATAACACACCAATATCGGTTTGTGAATTATGACAAATAGACCATGCTAATATAAGATGCTAATTAAAAATGAAACTCAGTGTTTCCCATTTTTTCTGTAAACCTAACATTATTCTAAAATAAAAGCTTATTTTTAAAAAGTAATGAGGAATTGGCTTCAAGGACAAACTGGCTTCCTTAAAAGGGTAACATGCCCAGTTTCATCTTGTTTGGCCCGTGTAACTCTTCAGAGCACTTTATACCCTCTGCTAACTTTCAGTACTTACTACTTATATTTGCCAAATGCTGGATAATTTGAATTATAATGTATCAGGAATCAGCCACCTCTTTACTCCTAACTGCCACAATTCACAAACATTGGCCAAAGATGTAGGGAAGAGGAGAAAATTTGATGATGAAAGAACCACACAGGCACATTTATGTTGGAAGTGCCAGGGTCACCAACAGTGACCTCATGCCATACTAACTGGCCATTGGCCACTGGTTGTCTATGTCTGCATAAAGATGACATTTCTGGAAATAAGGGTGTACCTCTCATAAACTCTCTGCCATATTCTGCTGCAGAATTCATAAAAGACCACAGGACACTTGAGATTCCTTTGGAAAATGTAGCTTACAGTTATCCATTAATCAATCAATTTAGTGAAAGAGAAGTGGCATTTGGTTCTTCAGAAGTTAATGAGACACTAAAATGATACTTTGGAAAAAGGAGAGAGTAAAGCCAACTATGCCACCGTGCACCATCGATAAATTTCAACTCAAAATTGTCATCAATTATTCACGAACTCTAAGCCAGCTAAGCAGTTATGCTAAGATATAGATACTTTAAAAATTTTCCACTTATTAACAAGCAGTGTCAGATATGACAGCAGGTGTTTACTGCAGCTACTGAAGATATGAGTTTGAAGTGAGTCACCTAAAGTTTCTTATTATAGACACCATGTGATCTTCTCCCCAGTTCTTGCAGGGAAAAAAAAAAGTGCTTTCTGTCATCACTATTTCTGCTTGAAAAAAAACTGACCCCAAACACTCAATGGCAATAGTAGTTTATAAACAGAAATGATATAAACAGAATGAGAATTTCTATTAAAGGCTATATTCCAGAATACAGTTTGTTGCTATTGTTCTAAAAGAGTTTGTTTTCCTTGTAATAATCCAAGAAGAAGTCTGTTTTGGGTCTCAGAACAAGGACAGTTGTACGGTAAGGCTCAGATACCCACATTTGCAAATGTTTGCTTTGGCTTTGATATGTTCATTGATTCCCAGGGATATTTATTAACAGGCTTTATATAGTACTGATATATTATAAATACTGTTGCATGTATCTAATATCAATAAAGCAATATTGTAGAAGTTTCTTCTTATTGGAGTGCCTGTCACATGTTGGACTCTGTGTCTCAGTAACGAAACATCATAACGCTCTATGGCTCCAATAAAGTCAAAGGTCTTTCCGTCCTTCTGCTCTGACATCCTTACTTTCCTGATTTGTGTCTTCATGGACGCAAAATGGCCACTGTGCCTCCAGTCATCACATTCATGTTCTTGGCAGGAAAGAAGAGTCAAGGGGGAAAAGGCTTTTGCCTCATGAGACTTTGTCTTCTTATGTAGGAAGGGAAATACTCCTTGTCAGTCTTACTCTTCCATCTCATGAATCACAACATAGTCACCTATCAACCCTTAAACCCATCAGTAGTCAAGGGGAATGAGATGATTTGATCATGACTTGTTATGACCAACCAGGATCCATCCTCTGGGCTGAGGATGAAAGTAGAAACAAACCTTCCCTGAGATTAAGAAATCTTATTCTCCCCATGAAAAAAAATCAGGGTTCTGATCAGTGGAAATGATGCCCTGTTCAGCAGGCAAAACAAAACAAAACAAAACAAAACCTAACAGTTCTAGATGCCAGTGGGGGAGAAGTGGTTGCACTCAGAGTAAGCCTTTTCAGCTTTATCATAGTCTCTTACAGCCTAATTATGGAACCATAGCAGGGCCACGCTGAGAAAGGGGAGTGACTTGGATGCTTCTCTTCACCCCTCATACCGCATCAAGAAAGTATATCCCAAAGCACCAGAAAGAGGTCTAACATAAAGGACGTGATGACAACAATGACAGTAATAAGAAGAAGAACAGCACCAACTCACATACATACAATACTTTGTAGATGTACACAATCACATTTTAACTTCACAGCCACCCAGAATGGGAGATCTGTCAGCATCATACACATGTAACAGAAGCGGGGACAAACTCAGAGAGGCTTACTAACTTGCTTACTAACTTGTCTGGTTCCCAGACCACCCTTGGTTCAGTGATTTGCTAGGAGGACTCAGCACATCATCATAGTCATGGCTGATTTTTACAGTGATGGGACAGGAAGCAATATCAGCAAAGGAAAAGACACATGGGTGAAATGTGGAGGAAACCAGGTGCAAGCTTCCAAGCTTCCAAGAGTTCTCTCCCAATGAAATCATACAGTACATGTTTAATTTTCCCAGCAACAAGTCATGAAAACACGTGTGAAATGTTGTCTTCTGGGAAAGGTCAGGAGAGATTCAGTGCCCAGGATTTTCAGTGGGGACGGGTTATGTAGGCATCATCTGCCCAGCACAAACCAAGATTCCAGATTCCCTGAAGGAAAGCAGGTGTTCAACATAAAGCACATTGTTTATACAAACAATCTCGGCATAGCCAGCCACTTTTATCATTTAGGGTGGTGGGATCCCTCCTGAAATCCAAGTTCCCAGAGGCCAGCCAAAGGCCAACATTTCAAGCAGGACTTTCTAATGACAGTGGTCTCAGGCTTGCATTAGCTCTTTTATGCACAATCACATACCTAGAATATACTAAAACTTGGACTCAAACCTGGACTTTCTGATTCCATATCCTATCACCCCCCCTTTTTTCTTTTTGAATATAATAAAGGGAATTTATAACATTTAAAGAAAAGTAGGTATAGGGATATCTGCATCTAAGTATGGCTATGAGAAAGTAGGGGGCCAGACAGTTCATATATCTTGCCCAAGATTTAAAAAGTAGCCTTTGTGAGGGAGTTACAGAACCAGGATTCTAACACAGCCTTGTCCAAACGTGGAAGTTAAATTCTCCCCCCATTAAAACACAGTTCTTTATAAAATTCATCATATAATAAATATATTTAAAATGTATTATACATTTTGATCTACTGAACCATATCCCACAGTAATAAAAACACACGACTATAATCTTTACATGTTGGGAAGTATACAATCAAGAGTTTAATACCTTAACAATAAGTTTTGGTATCTACAAATTAATATATTTCAAAGGAACTAGAGAAATAAAATGGAACTGAATTTTAAATAAAGACAAAGAGATTAATTTAAAGCTACAGTATGCCTTGTGATCTATGGAGAAAAGAAACATAAAAGCCAAAGTAATTACTGATTAAAAGATAACATGACAAATGTTACTGTTTTGAATTTTATTTTTGTAAATTTTCATTGAGTGCATGACTAGTGGAATTCCATTTAAAGAACCATATTTTAAGTCAGTTTATGAAATGCACAATCATTATTTAAGTTAGTATTCAAGCCATATCCCAGCAGGAATAGAGGCACCTTCAAATATCCGCTATAGCATATGGTTATGCCAAGGAATGACAAAATCTCCCTAAATAAAGCTTGCAAAATGTCTATCATCATTGCAAGAAATTATAATAAAGTTTGGACATGCAAGATGTTGAGCATTTATTTATTCATATTCTTTGCTTGCTGCTTTTTCCTTGGGGAAAACTAACAGCTGAAATGTAGCCATAATACAGGATACACAGTAGGGAAAACAAGCACTTAACGGGGTAACTGCATTCCAGCTTCACTGGCCCACTCCTAGAGCAAGAAGCTATGGTTCTAAGAGGAGCTGGTACTCTCTTTGTGGTTCTAAATCCTGGAACACCAGAGCAATTATTTTTAAATTAAATACTTAAAAGCATGATACATAAAATTCCCTATTAAGTTTAGATATTATTATTAAGTCATTCTAATTTTCTGTAACATGAGGAAGTATATTTGATTTACTGGTGGTGGGAATAATTAGCAATAGATATCTATTGCCTCTTGGTAGGGACTCTATTCTTCAATAACTCTCTCTTGTGCTCTCTCTCTCTCTCTCTCCCTCCCCCTGGCCTCCTCCAGCCCCACAGAGAATAGCAAGAACAGCAAAACTCCATTATGTTTAACTCCTATAACAAAACATTCCAAAGAAAAGATGATGATTCTCTCTAAAGAAAGGATCTGTGAGGTATGGACATTGCTCAAAAATAAAATGTTGCTAGTAAACTCAACTACTGGATTCTACCCAGTCCCAACTCAGGCATCATACTGCTGTGGTTTATTTTTATTGTACAACACTGATAAAGAACAAAAGTTGTTCATAAGTAGGAGATGTCCATACCAATCAAAAGAACCAGAAAATGTTAGTTTCCTGAAGCTTGACTTTATCTGACTCCCACAAGTTTCTCCCACAAACCTCCAGGATTGACAGATATGTCTTTGTGTGGGAAAAGGGAACTCTGTGTAACATGGAAAACTCTAGAAAGGAAGTAAATGCTTGTATAACTTTAGAGGTACCCACTGCTACACTGATTACCCTCATCTTACAACTGCCAGTACAGAGTACTGGTGAAATAGTTTTCAAAGAAACTATAATGAAATTGTAGAAAGTCATCAAATTGGTCCTTGCCTTCAAAAACTCAGGCTCTACTTACTTTTTCCCTTTTATATAACTTACAGGCAGTTCTTAGACATGCAAAGAAGTTGATCACAATTTTCAAGTTAAAGCCACAATATATATTCCCGATTCGAATTGCAAGATTGGGAGATGTCCAAGCTCACATATTTTCTGGGTGCTGAGTGTTATTTTGTACAGTGATTCTTTTTTTTATTTTTTTTTAAGATTTACTTATTTATGAGAGACGGTGGGGGGAGAGGGAGAGAATCTCAAGCAGACTCCCTGCTGAGTGTGGAGCGTGATGTGGGGCTCGATCTCATGACCCTGAGATCATGACCTGAGCCAAAACCAAGAGTCAGATGCTCAACTAACTGAGCCACCAAGGCACCCCTGTATAGTGATTCTTTTAAATATAAAAGATCTCGATTGAAGTTCTGTTCATTTATTTAAACTTGAGACTGCCTTCTGAGTAAGAACTTTCAGTCTTGCTGGTGATATCAGTTCCTAACTTCAGCCTAAAACTGCTACTATCCCAAAAGAGTGCCCAGACCATGATACTGCTTAACCATTGAATTTTTTTTTTTTTTTCCCCAAAATGGAGCTGCCTGTTTTGGTACAACTATGATAACATAGTGGGATTTTGAGACTTACAGCATATTTCAAATCTATTATTTGGGGTGTTTGAAGAGTGAGATCCCTATTTTGAAAGAACCCAAATAACCCAAATAAGCCCCTTTACCTTTTGCTGATGACATAATAAAACTGTTTTCTTGTTGACACAGTGAATTTAACTTCTGTACTTCACAAGCATGGTATTGACTGAAAATTACCCAGATAGGAGTGGGCACAAGTTCAAGTTACCTGTAGTACATCAATGTCACTCATGATGATAGCACTGGACAGTCCCACGGTGGCTAAGTAAATAGGCTGTCTCTTTCAAAGCAGCTACTTCAGTTATTCAACCCCAGAATGGCCCATTCTAATTGAGCTCTTTCTCATGATGATGTGATATCAACAACAACAAAAATACCTAGATCATATTTTGATGAAATCCTTAACAAAGATAATCATGTGCTGGTCGAAGGGACAGAAGCTGGGCATATACATTGTTCTGCTTCACAACCAACCCCCAGAAAAACAAAACAATATTTGGAGATTTGAGGAATCTAGGAGCTAGTGACAGCATTGCATCAACATGCACTGAGCATACTTATAATATTGTGAGAGAAACAAAAGAGCAAAGCATCCACACTTCAACCTCAAGGAATTTGGAGTCTAGTTGCAGAAGAGATATACCTGCCAGGTGAGAACATGACATTCCCATGAATACATATACATGCAAGTTCACCATGCTAGGGTTTCTTCATCTGAAGAATGTCTTTTTTGTCCATTCTACATGTGAAGGAACCATGGTTTCTTACCCAAAACGACTCATTTGTGGGTGAGGCACGGAGATTAGATGTCAAGTCAGCCTGGAACCAAATCCATTTTCCCCCATTACATCACACTGGCTTTGATGAGGAAACCAGCTACTAAAACTATGTCACAAGGAAGGAGACAATCAAATGCCAAAAAACAGCAGTAGGCGTTGTTTGTGCATAAATTTCAGGAGGAGGTAAGATTATAGCAGGATGGAAGACATGCCAGCTTCTTCATTAGAAAAAAAAAAAAATAGGAGATAATGCCAGCTAGCTAACAGAGTTTACTGAAAACATCTATTATAAAGTGTTTCAAATACCTAGCATGTTCTCTAGTACATAGTATATGCTTAGTTTTATTTCCTTACTTTTTTTTTTTTTGGTTTGTTTGTTGCCACTCCTAGGGTACCGTGAGAGTTGAGATAAAATGAACAGTAGTTTAAAGCAGTAGGTGGGGCTTAACTGTAGACTGGATTCCAGTTCTCTAACTTATTAGGAGGGTACCTTTGGGAAAGTTTTTAACATCTCAGTTTCTTCATCTGTAAAAACGGGGGATAATATTTAGTTTACAAAATTATTTACAAGAAATATTGAACAAAATAAATGCTATGAGGCGTAGGGCTCAGCACAGTGCCAGGCATACAATTAAGCATTTAATAAATGAGAGCACTTATTTATAATTATTTTACAATATTGAAGAAAAAGCAAGATTTAGCTCATTAGCAAAAGGAAGATACTGTCCTGTAGGTACCGGTGTCCAATTTATTCTCATTTAAACCTGAACTAGAGAAACACAGTCTTGAGCTTGTGCCCCCAATGTATGCATATTTATTTATATATTACATACATACACTTCTATCACAGACTAGTATCTCAAAAGTGTTCTCTTCTCAAAGGGTGGTATCATCATTAATAATAGTGAATATAAACCCATATTTTAAGTTGTCTTCTTGATAATTCTGAATTTTTGGGCTGATTCATGTTGAATGTGACATTACTGTTTGTGCCTCATAGTGAGACTGACGAAGAGCTTATACGCTGAATAGCGGACGCATGCCTGCGTAACTATACTATCTTCAGGTAGTATCGCTTAACAGAAATCTCTCTAAGCCACTTTTTTAGAGTTAGTTTAGAAAAAAGCTAAATGATATAATCCACAAATCCACTTACCCAAGCTTAGGTTACATTCAATATCTCAAATTATGCTGAAAGCAATTGAATAGGTGAAGGTGCGTTGTCAATAGATCCCCCGTGTAGAATTCCTCCCTCGTGGCTGATATGTGACCATTAGATAAATGGACTAGTGAGAAAGTCATTGATAACCGATATAGAAAATATTAACAAAGTTTAATTCCTCTCCTTTACATATAATTTTTAATGGTTTCTTCACATGCTCCCTCGGGTTATCCTTCCTACCCCACTCCATTTGAAGACCACTATTACAGAAACTGAAAACTGTTAAAGGTGTTTAATCAGGATTAAGACAGAAAAAATGGGAGGTTTGAAGATTCCTATTTAGCAGCAATGTGTAGGGTAGTCTGGACTGATGAAAGAAGAATCAAGTGGACCAGAGAGAGGACCAATTTAGACTCTAGGCTCCATATAAGCTTGAAAGAAATAAAATAAAATCAAGATCCGGACGACTTCCATCTATCCCCCCACCCAAACCTGTCATCCTCTATAAAAGTGGTATATTTTTTTGCCTAGTATCAGGATTCCTATAGCAGTTCCAGGATGATATGTAGGTGTGACAACTTCTAGTGAAGAAAACAATGAAAGTTTCCACTGAAGCCTTTTTTTATATAGTTTTTCATCATTTTGGTATTTTAAAATATTTTGTTTCTGATTATTAATTATTTATTTTTAAATTTAATTTTTATACAGAAGAATACCCTTCCTAAAAGCCTCACATCTCATAGGCAGGAGTGGGTCACGTGACTCTGCTCTGGGTGCAGAGGAGGATGGGAATGTGAGTCTATGGCATTTCAGCCTCCAAAGCGGGAAAGGGGTTCTGTCAACAGGAGTAGGGACCAACAATGGCTTGTGCAATATTTGAAGCAAGAGTTTAAAGGATGACAGTGATAGGAGAAAAAGAAATTCCCAAAAGATAGTGTATACAGGGGCACCTGGGTGGCTCAGATGGTTAAGCATCTGCCTTCTGCTCAGGTCGTGATCCCAGGGTCCTGGGACCAAGCCCTGCATCGGGCTCCCTGCTTGGTGGGAGCCTGCTTCTCTCTCTCTCTCTCTCTGCTGCTTCCCCTGCTTGTGCTCTCTCTCTCTCTCTGTCAAATGAATAAATAAAATCTTAAAAAAATAAAAGATAATGCATACAGGAATTTATGACCAAGTTGGACAGCCTATGTGAGGAAGACAAAGGAATGGAAATGACTTCCAGGTTTTGAGGCCAAGTGGTTAAGGAAAGATAACATGGATACAACAGGGAACACAGGAGGACCCACTAGATCCAAGAATATTTATTATTACTTGTAATAACATTGATTAATAGTTATTAGGAAGTTCCACAGTGCCAGACACTGAACTAAGACCTCCTTGTCTCATTCATTTCACATGCTAATCCTTCTGATGATTAGTAACTTCTTCCCAGAGATGGTAATGAGCTAGTTGGGGGACACTAGATCTGAGATGACACCTGGACACCTATGAAGAAAATTAAGACAGGAACTGAGGCTTGCAGTCAGGATGAGGACTGGAGGAAGGGACCTAGGAGTCAACTAGGAGGAGTTTAGCCTACATGGCCTACTAGCCTGGAGTGTCCAGGAGGGAAATAGAGTCATTCTAATATCATGAAGGAATTCTACAAGAGTCAGCCTATTTATGGGAAAGTTTTAGTGAAGAAAAACACACAAATCTGACATGAAATTCTGGTAATAGCATTTGTAGCCCCAAACCCATCTTTTCTTTTAGAACACTGTGTGTTTTGAATTAAAGAAAGCTATCCTAAAATATCTGCTTCGTTGACTTACATTGCTGTGTCCTTCACTTTGAATATTTGTACAGTGAAAGAGAAAGCAATACTCCAAAAAGATTCACAGTTATCTAAACAAAGGAGGTTTTCATTTCTAGATCATTCATAAGATCTATCAATATGGAATTCACAAATGCCCCACTTCCCTTTGTCTGCACATACAGTAGTGACATGGTAATTTAATTGTGAAGTTACTGTACCAAATCTCATGAGATTTTCCCAAAATCTCACACTAATACCATTTTGTTCCATTAACTTTTATAATCTCCTGGCACTTGATAAATTCTGAATTGTGCCATTATCTGAATATGACAGTCTTCTGTGAATAGAAGTAAATGGAATTTTATTCCTCCAATACTTTAATAACAGTAGAGATAAAGGGCAGAGATGTAAATTATCTCACAATTTTTAGAAATAAAAACAAATGCACCTTACTCCATCATTTATATAAACAAGCCGCTTTGAAAAGTTTAAGTAGATGAATTCTACATTTTAAAATGGTTAAATGCACTTCTCTGGCAAGATTTGTGTGTGCAGACTTTGTTGTTTTATTTTCATCAACAGTGCCTTGAATTTTCCACCTTATCTGTCATAAAGTACAGTGAGGTGTCGAGAGCTATGTGGAATGCTAGAGTCTAAAATAGATTGAATAAATTGGATTTGTGGGGAGGTAAAATCTAAGGTCTGATATCAGGTGGCCCCAAGTCTTGTTCTGATAAGAAGGAAACAGAAAACACACATTTCTCCCCTGGAGTCCCATGATGTGATAAGCTGCACATAAGCTCTAGCCATCCACAATATTAGATCATCCACCAGTACCAATTACTTCATGGGACTAAGTTTTGATTGGGCCAAGTGGGAGGGTTGAGAGTAGCAGGAAATCATGCATTGCAGAGAAAAAAAATATAGAAGAGTGATAGAAATAAACAAAATGCTACAGGAGCTATTCTTGACAAGTGGGATGAGAGTCACTGGGCACATTTAAACAGTGTTCAGAGGTTTGAAGTATTTGTGCTTTGTCTAAGAGGAATAAAACCTTCAACTTTTAAATCCTGATTTTCCCAAGTTTCATATCACCATCGGCTAGCTGGGCATATTGTTATCAACCGGAATAAAACTAAATTAATTAAGATATGTAAAATTTTACACTCTAATTTAAAAGTAATTACGTTTTGTTTTCACTTACCAGTATATAAAGTCACATCTAATGCATTGTCTGTAATTCATCTGCAATCGCTCCAATCACACAGATTCTATACAGTAAGTGTCTTTTTATAGTATTTTCTATACAAGTTGAAATGATTTGTTTAGATTCTATTTGGAATGCTTTATTGAAATGTAGGGAAATTACAGCATTAAATTAACCACTCACTATAATTTATTTTTTTTAAGATTTTTATTTATTCATTTGAGACAGAGAGATACAGAGAGAGAGAGCATGAGCAGGGGAAGAGGCAGAAGCAGGCTCCCTGCTGAGCCAGGAGCCCTTTGCGGGGCTCGATCCCAGGACTCTGGGATTATGACCTGAGCCGAAGGCAGACGCTTAACCGACTGAGCCACCCAGGTGCCCCATGTTTGCGGTTTTTAATTAAATATAAAAATAATAGCAAATTTGGGGCACCTGGGTGGCTCAGCTGGTTAAGCGTCTGCCTTCGGCTCAGGTCATGATCCCAGGGTCCCGGGATCGAGCCCCACATTGGGCTCCTTGCTCAGCGGAGAGCCGCTTCTCCCTCTCCCTCTGCCTGCCACTCTGCCTACTTTTGCTCTATCTCTCTGTCAAATAAATAAATAAAATCTTAAAAAAAAAAAAACACCAAACATCCTCCCCTTACAGTTGACCAACTTTTTAAGAAGTAGCACTGACTCCAAAAAAAAAAAAAAAAAAAAAAAGAAGTAGCACTGACTCAAATAGCATAATTACCAAATACAGCATATAAACAACTATTTTTGAGTGGTATGAAAACTGTATAAATGAAAGTATGGTAGAATTAGTAAATAAGCAAGTGCTGTAATATTGATTTTTCCCCCTCTGATTATTTCCTGGTATTCTCTCTTACCTATAAAAGACCTCAGGAAATCAAAATGCTGCATCCAAAGGTATTATATAAAGATAAATATAGATATACCACAAAGATAAAGATAACTTGTCTGAATATGCCATTTAATGTTAATTGTTCCTTTCACTTTTCATGTACATCAGATTACTGATATGTTCTCAAAGTTCTACAACTAATTATAGAAAAAGGTATGTGGGTTTTGAAAGATTTAGACCAACTATCACTTCATCATTAAGATTTTTAAATGATTTGACTTTTTAAAAAAGTAAAAACACATTTATACATATTACTAGTTATTCCTTTCATGACTTTTGAAGTTTCTCTTCAAGTTCATATATTCTTTCGGAATTAGGCTTACCATCACTTAATATTAATGAGGGAATTTATGTCCTTCTTTATAGATTATTCATTCTCTTTTTCAAGACAGGGTTAGTAGTCCTTTTCCACATTGTATTACAGCTGTCCTTTTACTTACACTTAGATTATGTTTTTTCCTGAATTAAAAAAAATTAAGTATCTAGTAATTTGGGGGATTTTTTTTTTCTTTAAGAGAAAGGCAGACTGCTGCATGCAGCCCCTCATTTGGGTGTGTCTGGAGTATTGGCAATTTGACTACCAAATGGACCTTGAGAGCTTGTGGGGAGGTTCTAGCAGGAGAGCACAGCGACTGCTATACCCTCTAGCAGGAGGGTAGTCCTCTTCCCCCTAACAGAGCCAGAGCGCAGGGTCAAGAGGGATGCACCTGGAATGACGAGGGAGGAAAATGACCACTGCCTAGCCAGCCAGATCAGCCGAATCAACCCTGGCGATCAATGGAGTGACAGATGCCACAGCCAGACCCTGGTCACATCCTACCTTGTAACTTTCTATTTCTATTGCCCATAAAATTATTTCAGGATCTACCGATACTTGATAGATGTCTGCAGGACGTCTAGGCGTTGTTTGATAATTTATAAGATACAAAGTGAAAGTCTTTACTTGAAATATTTATTATTCAATTAAACCTTTTATTTCAATGAAGTTTTCAGAAACTTCAAGTAAGCAAATCATTAGACAAAACGCTCTTATTTGTTCTTTCCAAATTAAAATAAAGAAAAATCTTTAAAATTCTTTCAAACATCTGATTTTCCTTTAATTCCAGATAACATGTCTATAAATGAGTTTTATGACATATGCTAAAATTCATCTTATCATTTTTCTTTCATAGGCAGTGTTTTCTAATTTCACCAGCATATTAGAATCAGTTGATTTTTTTTAAATTAAAACAGTAAACTTTTTTGTGTGGAAGTTATATTTACAGTGATATAAGCCTATGGATTTTTTTCTATGATGCAATACTTTAACAATGATTTTGCACAAATTTTTACTGAGATTCGGTATGTAGGATGAAGTTACTACAGATTGATTAATACAACCGGACATAAATTGAGTTTCAAACCTCCCTTACAGTACTTCCAATTTAATAGTGTTTAGAAAAATTGAGTCAAATAACAGTAAAAAAGCTTAACCATTAACCTGCTCACAGATAGCCTTTTTAAAATTTTCTGAAAGAAAAACAAAGGAAAATGTTAATAGAGCTTTTAAAATCCAGTAACTTATAAAAGATATAAGTTTAATCTTTCACTGTTATTCTGAAAGTTGCTTCTGAAAAGCTTAAGGAGTGCTGTGAGTCTTTTTCTTTCTTAATTTTAAATATTTCAAAAAGTTTACTGCTATTATTAATCTACTAAGATAAATGGCCATGATTGTATACATGCAATAAGTGATTATCTAAAATTTTGTACTGTTGCCTAAAATTTGTACTATATCTTTACTATCTAAAACATAAGAAAGGGATTTCTTTAATGAAGGAGGGGAAATCGGAGGGGGAGAAGAACCATGAGAGACAATGGACTCTGAAAAACAAACTGAGGGTTCTAGAGGGGAGGGGGTTGGGAGGATGGGTTAGCCTGGTGATGGGTATTGAGGAGGGCACGTTCTGCATGGAGCACTGGGTTTTATACACAAACAATGAATCATGGAACACTATATCTAAAACTAATGATGTAATGTATGGGGATTAACATAACAATAAAAAAATTTTTAAAAAAAGGGATTTCTTTAAATATCTCTTCTTGTAACAAAGATCATTAGTAAATATGAGCTCTTTAAAATGATAATAACACTAATAGCTTAATTGCCAAAAGCATTTGTTGGACACCTGATTTCTTTTTGTTTTTTAAGATGTATTTATTTCTTTGAGAGAGAGAGAGCACACGTGTGCATGTGAGCATGCACATAAGCAGGAGAGGGGCAGAGGGAGAGGGGGAGAGAGAGAATTTCAAGCAGACTCCTCACTGGGTGTGGAGCCTGATGCAGGACTCTATCTCATGACCCTGAGATCATGACCTGAGCCAAAACCAAGAGTCTGATGCTCAGCCGACTGAGCCACCCAGGTGCCCCAACACCTGATTTCAATTGAGATGGTCCCACCTCCTGCTAAATGGCAAAACACACTATTTCCTGGCTACAAACTAGGTCTTAGACTAGTGAAACAAATATAAAGATAGTAGACCTTTTTTTAAAAAAAATTAAGACTTTAATTTTTTATAGCAGTTTTTGATTCACAGCAAAATTGAGGGGAAGGTACGGAGATATCCTATATAACCTCTGTCCCCACACATGCACAGCCTTTCCCTTGATCAACATCAACAGATTGGCACATTTGTTACAAGTGATGAACCTATGATGACATGAAGTCTATAGGTTATGTTAAGGTCCACTCTTGATGTTCTATATTTTATGGGTTTGGACAAATGCATAAGAACATGTATCTATAATTAAGATCTCATACAGAGTATATTCACTGGCCTAAAAATCTTCAGTGCCTCACTTATTGATCTCCCACTGTCATCCCCTCATGCCTACTAATCATTTTGCTGTCTTCATAGTTTTGTGTTTTCTGGTTATCATATAAATGGAGTCATCCAGTATGCAGCATTTCAGATTGTCTTGAAATCTGTAAGTGCAAACTCTATAGGTCCGGCTATACCATGTCGTGTTTTTTGGGGATCTCACAACCTTAATTTTTTACTCCATAGAGTAAGGATTCCAACAGCATGTATCTATAAGGTTTGGAAAAGGATTGATGAAGAAAAGCACATTAAATGCTTAGCACATTATTGTATTGCATGTTTGTAATGGAGGTCTGCTGGTGGTGAACTCTCTTACCTTTTGTATGTCTGAAAAAGTCTTTATTTCAACTTCATTTTTTAAAGAAATGGTTTTTGGTGGGTATAGAATTTGAGGTTGATTTTTTTCCCCTTGATATTTAAAAAAGTTGCACCAGCTTGTATTATTTCTGATGTCTATTGCCTGCTGTCATTTACTAATTTTTAGTCTATTTTGTAATGTGTTCTTTTCTCCTAGATACTTTTAAGGTATTCTCTTAACACAAGTTTGAAGTAATTTGATGGACTTTGGTGTAGTCTTCTTTCTGTTGCTTGTGGTTGAGATTCATTGAGCTTCTTCGATATTTGAGTTTATGATTTTCATCAAATTTGGAAATATGATTTCCCAAAACTTTGATTCCAGCCATATTTCTTCAAATATATGTATTTTTCTGTTTCCCCACTTCACCTTTTTCTAAGCTTCCATTTCACTGAGTAAGTTACACTGAGTAAGGTATTCCACAGCTCAGTAATCCCCTGTTCTTCTTTTTTTTTTTTTTTTTGCCCCAGTCATTTTTTTCTTTGTCTTTTATTTTGAATAATTTCTATTGCTATGTCTTCAGGATCACTAATCTTTTCTTCTTCAGTATTTAGTATGCTTTTAATCCCATTCACTATAATTCTTTTCATCTCTAGAAGTTTAAATTTTTATTTATTTATTTATTTATTTATTTATTTATTTATTTATTTATAGATCTTCCATGTCTCTCCTATGTGCATGCTTTCTTCTACCTTTTGGAACATATGGAGTATATAGTTTTAATCACTGTCTTGAAGTTCTTGTCTACTAATTCTATTATGTCTGGCATTTCTGGGTCTATTTATAATTGATTCTTGTCCTGTGTATTACAGGTTGTGTTTTTTGCATCTTTGTGTGCATGGTAATTTTTTATTGGATCCCAGACATTGTCTTTTTACATCTTTGAGTGCTGGATGATTCTTTTTAAGTATTTTTCATCTTTGTTCTGGGACACAATTAGGTTATTTAGAAATAACTTGATCCTTTTGTGGCTTGCTTCTACAATTGGTTTGGCTGAAGACTTACTTGATGCCCAGTATGTTAGGTCTTTTCACTCTGTCTGATGGTAATATAAACTCTTCCTAGCCCTGTGTGAGCTCCAGGTATTGTTCTGCCTATTCCTTTCTAATTTGTTCCTTCCTGAACTCCAGTAGTTTGCTCATGGAGGCACTGAGTGATATTTAGCTGAACACTTGAGAGGAATCATTTGCTCTGTGTATAGCTCTCTTTAACTCAATACTCTACCTTACAAATTCTATCTGTTTGGGCTTCTCTGATCTCTGAATTCTGTCTCCTCAACACTGTGACATGTCAGCCTCTGTTTTAGTTCCTCTACCATGCACTGAACCTATAAAATCCTCCTGGGAAGCAGGCTGGGGCAATCATAGGGCTCATCTTGTTTGTTTTCCTTCTGTCGAGGATCACTGTCCTGAACTGCTTTCTGTCCAGAGTCTCATCATTGTGGTTGTCCAGGTTTGCTTGTTTGTTTATTTGTTTTAGTTGTTTCAACTGGGAGGGGGACATGGTACATCTGGTTCTTCTTATTCAGTTATGGCTGGAAGCTGAAATCCTTTATTATACACTTGATGAATGTTAACACTACTACTAGTGGTAGTCATCATCATCAACATCATCATCATCATCATCATCATCAAATATGTACCGTGAGGCCTAAAAATAGTAAAAACAACTTTCATGCATGACTGTCTTGCCATCATGGAATAAATTATGTGTCCATGAAATCGACATTTATGGGAAAATTAAATAACAAGACTAAGGGAAACGTAATGATATGTAACAGGGAAAAGTGTTCAAATTTTGATAAGACAAGGAGTAAGAAGACACAGAGGGATAAAGACTCTGGTATAAGTCTTTAGCCCTCCCATGTATCTCCTCAGAACATAAGAGATGACCACTGCACTGAACTTCATGTTTTTCTGCACTGTCAAACCAAAAAGAAAGTTTGCTATCCCACAGAGGGGAAGAGAAGATTGTATAGCACCAAGAATATCCACAAACATTTATATTGCATTTACTATGTCCTAGCAACTGTTCTAAGCACTTAACAGTTAATAATCATTTAATCCTACAATGTCACTGTGACATGGATACTATCATTAATCCCCATTTAATAGATGAGGAAAGCACAGGGTGATTGAATAACTTGCCCAAAGTCAGACAACTAATAAATGACATAGCTGGGACATCAAACTCATCATTTGAGGGGTATATTAAGAATCCCCACTAATTTGCAAATGTTACACTCTGTGAGTAAATAAGAAGGACAGAAGGAAGGAAGGAAAGAAGGAAGGAAGGAAGATGAAAAAGAAGGAAGAAGGAAGGGAAAAGGGAGGAAGGACAGAGAAAGCACATTAGAAAGGAGATAGAAATTCACAGAATTTAGAAATGTTCTGCAATCATGCTGATCCCAAGAAGACCAGAGTATGGCTGAAATCAAATCAATGTTGCTAGGATTTGGGGAATGGTCCTAGAAAAGGTGATGAACTATAAAAATGTTGTACAATAAATTGGATTGTAAATATATGAGGGAAAACAATTAAACAGAAGGAAAGATGTCTATCAATCTAGAAGAAGGTAAGCCAAAGGGATTTATCCAACATTTAAGACCTACCCAGGTTATCCTAAGGTGGTAATGGTAGCCTATCTGTTTGTGGAGAGAGGAGCTGAAGGCTGGCATAGATGGCTACATGCCCCTAATGGACCTTCAGTTATTTTTTGCTAAAGTTATATTCTCACCATTTGTTTCTTCATTTGCTCATCCACTCTCTCCTCTAGAGTCTTGCTACTCAAAGTACGGTCTGTGGGGTAGCAGCCTGGCCATTACCTGCAAGCTTGTTTGAAATGCAGAATCTGAGACCCTATTCCAGACCTCCTGAATGTGAAATTACATTTTAACAGGACGCCCAGGTGATTCTACAGGCATATGAAATGCTGGGGCCTGGGGAGGAAGGGGCCACAGGACAAAGTCCTTGTCCAACCCCTTCACCATTGTATTCTCAGGCCCTAGTGCAGATCTACACATAAAAGCCTGCCACCCTTTTTAAAAATAAATTATGGCTACTATAAGTCACACATCAAGTCTGAAAAACAGCCCTGGCTTTTTCTCTGCCTCTGTCAACTCTGAGCTCTTCCCTACTAAAATCCTGCAAAGTTATTGAATGTGCATCTCCACTGGCTCTGATGAATATTATGCCATGTTTTGCTGGCTACCTTTCCATGTGCACATGGCATTGTATGTAAGACATCTCTCCAACTACATCAAAACCTCCCTGATGGTATGGATTACTTATACTTCCCTTAGACTAGCCCATTAAATAGTGGGCTATATTCAGAGCTATCTAGAACATGCATACCCCTGCAGGGCAGCCTAGAAAGCAAACTGAAAAGATCTGTAAACTGTAGGGTATGGTAATGAAGTAGGAGCTTAGATGTTAAACTGACCTGAGGTCAATTCTGACTTCTGCTATTTTTGCATTGAACACATTAGATATTCAAGCCCCCTAAGCCTCAGGTTTCCATCTTTAGGATGGAGGTAATGGCACATTTCAGAGGGCAGATCTTCCATATATACATATGTAAAGCAGCTAGTGCTATAACTCATCAGTTACTCCTACTCTTCTACCTTTGGAGCTTTTAGCCCAAGGTGTGAAAGAGTAATATAGAAAAGGATTATTATACCATAAACCAGGCAAGAAAATTAAATACTTTTGTTTTGGTCATGTGTAGGCAAGAGTAAAGATAAGAGGCTGCTATTGTATCCAATCACCTATTTTTCATAGAGAGTTTAAGTTAATAGTTCAGATAAGACTGCCTTTACATTGACAGAGACATGATTTATACTGTAATGTATATACCAGCTCTCTTCATGGGCTGGCATTTTGTTTTTATGAATACGTATGTACAAAGGTTAAAGGTTGATGCCGTGCAGATGTAACATTAGCCACACATATTTAATTCCTTGGAAAGTGTGTACTGTGAGTGGACAGATAGAAAAGGACAGAGTTTGAAATGAGCAACTTACAAAGGAAGGAAAAGATTGCAAAATGTCTCTCCATATAAGAGGACTACATTACTATTCTAATAAAATATTTTAATATATTTTTCCTCTCAGAGCATCAATTAGTTAGAGACTCTCTGGAGTTGATTATTTCCTTTTTTGAAATGTAAATGAACACTTGAAAGTTGAGTTTTATTCAATCTTTCTGCAATAACTTTTATTAGCTAATCAGATACACACCTAGTTGAGAGATACCCACCTCTCATGGGGGAGATGACTGAAAAAGAAGAGGAAATATATGGAACCAGAGAAAGGGCTTTCAGTGTTTCTCAACGGTGAGGCAACTCATTCTGGGTAGGTCATTTCTTTAGTGTGCAGGATCTTCCTTGTGTGACACCATGTTTAGTACCCTAGGCTCCTCTCCTTCATATGCCAGTGATGCCGCCCAGTCATTATGGCAACCCAAAGGACTCCTTTTGAGAACACTTTTGGCTTTATCAAGAGAAAATAAGTACGTCAAAAATTAACCTTGTCTACTATATTTTGCAATTTTGCCCGGGCTGGCCCTAAAGCATCTCATGTACTACTGAAATAGCTCATCTACATGTAAATGCCGGAGTTAAGATACAAAAGATGTGTGGGGAGTACCCTCAGCCTGATGTTCCTCCATTCCACTCAAGCTGAACTGGTTCCAGCTTTCAATATCTAGTACTTTTTCTACCTGATCTCATTGCCTTTTTTGCCGTTCACATATTCACCCTCTAACTCAACAGTAGGAGGGAAAAGGAATGGAGAGAAGAAACATTTCTTCTGTTACCTCTTTTCATCGTCATGGCACACTACACTTTGTCTTTCCTATGCAGGATATGTTCTCTGCCACCAGCCTTTCTCTTGTGGTTCAATATCTTCTGAAAAGTGCTGGAATGAATTATACTGCGTATCAGCACACATTGTTCTTCACTATATTCTTATTATCACGTCCCCTGTTTGCATTTAATTTTGACTGCCTAAATAGGATTTTAAGTTACATTAACTCTGTACTCAGATAGCACTTAGAGATGATGAGAGCCAAATATCAAATGACTGAGATTATCAGAATGTATTCCAGTGTTTCTCAAAGTGTGGTTTGTAGACCACTAGTTCCTGGGCTATGTTAACACACACTACCCAGAAAATGATTCTTTGTCAAAAATGTTTAAAGAAGGCTGGACTGAACAAATTACTTTAGTGCATGCATAGATTTATAGAGTCTTTACTGTGTGAATGTGGTAGGATCTCAATGCAGAAATGCAGAGTGATTTCAGTGTTTCCCAAATGTATTTGGCCATGGTGTCAACTTTCCCACCTATCACTAGAGCAATAAACAAGAAACAAATGATTCTGGTCTCTATGCCATTTAAGCTATGGGAATACAGACGTTCAGTGTTGCTGATGTGGCCCCCAGGCAGTGCACTACATGACTATAGGAGGTGGTGCCATTTATAAATGATGCAATGTAAATGGTGCACTCTTTCAGCCAGAGATCAGCCAAGGAGCAGAACTACCAGGAGACTCATATAGTAAGGAGTCTGTTACCAGGAGTTGACATTACACAATTTGAGGAGCTGGTTAAATTCTAGAAAGCTGCTGTTTTTACTTCTGTTATAGCTTCAAGTTGGCAGAGAAAGTAGTCAGGGAAGAGAAGGTCCATGTGAAGTGGAGGATGACAGGATAAGCTGGAGTAGCTGTGCCCATTCTCACTGCCTCCTGATGAAGTGGCTGTCCTACAGGAAAAGTTAGTGTCTCCTCATCATGGAGAAAAACACACAACCACCCAGGAGATGGAGAAGCTGCAGGAAGATGCAGGGGAAAATGGGAAGTTGCAGAATGGTGGCTGTCCACACCAAGAAGTGAGCCAGCAGGTACTGAGCAACAAATGGGCAGGAAATACACGAGTGGCTACTCTAACCTTCCCAGTGAAAGGTTGTCTTTCAAATCTTCCACAAAAATATCTTCTGTGGCCTATTCTAACTGAAAATATGCAAGGAAAGGAATTCTGGGGCACAAAGTTCAGCCTAGCTAAGCTGACATATTACACAGTCACCTCGTACACCCTGGAGCTCTGAAGTGCCCAGCCTGCAGAACTGCAAGGGTCAGCCTGAAGCCATTAGCCACACAATGGTACCATTCCTATCATGATAAGAGCTGCAAAGACGAAGTACACTGGGATGGAAGAGACCATCCTAACGATACCATGCTGTCATATCAGGGCAGTTAGCAACTGCGAGAAATGAGCTGGCAGTGATGAAAATTTTCCTTTCAGGGGTCATAGTTTAAGATCCATAAGGCCTGAATGCAAATCCCAACCCTGCCACTTATTAGTATGAAATGAACACATTCATAATGATTTTGTTACCTTCCACCTTCCACAATAACAAAAAATCTTAGGGTTTACATTTTTCTTAACTATGTGACTTATAATTCAAGATAAAGAACTGGTACTTTTTATTTCTCCAAAAAGCAAAGAAGATGACATTTTCAATCTGCGCTGTGGAAGAAGAAATCTCCCCCTTTATCACCTTCTCCTATTCTTTCCCATATGCAACCATTATTTTTGTAAATTTCTGCCCACTAGAATTTTCTTATCTCTTGTCTGGAAAACCCATTTTCCCCCTTAGAATTTGTACATTAACAATTATGTATTCTTAGATCACTGTGGCATTACCTATGTGGGTCCTGTGTGGTTTTAACTTTATTAATTTCCTAATTTATGGATATACTGATATTCTTTTCCAATTAGTCTCTATGGCTCTTCAAAGAATTATTTTATCTCAGATAACATCAAATAAAACAGCTTACAATTTTTTATTTGCTTTATAGTTCTTTAAAGGATACAAAGACATCATTTGTGAATAGCTGATCAAATGTTAGAATTTCTCTTTGGATCCAAAAGTCCTGTTAAACTGAAATTGTATTTGAAGGTCAGTTTATTTAAATGTCCTGCTTTAAGACTGACCCATGAGAGGTGGTCTAGAGAAAGGACTGATCAAGATAAGATTTTTTTTCTTTCTCTCTCTTGGGTTTAAAAAAAAAAAAAGTTTTCCTCACTGATGTAGGTAGAAGACCACGTACAGTATGAAATAAATTATAGTTGTCTGCCCTACTTGGCAGTGAAGATCTTGGAACTACAAAAGCAGAGACACAGCCAAAAGATGACAAAGAACAGGACAAAACAGGAGGAAAACAACTGCAGGCAAAAGATGTTAACATTTAGGGTAAATTTTACTGACATAATGTATTGATTACAGAGGACTTCATTTTAAGCATCATCATACTTCCATTAATAATATCTATTAGTTTACATAATCATTTTAAATAATTATTAAGAATTTAGCAAAAGGTACTCTACTGTAAGAATCAACAAATCAATACCTTCTTATTAATAAATAATTTTAAAGTCATTTCTAATACAAACTCAGTAAACAACATCCTATATTGCTGCAATCACTGTCATCCAAGTATTTCAAAATATCTAGGTTTTGAGTGAGAAAGCAATATTGCCATTTCTGTAATTGATTTTTAAAATAAAATAAACTGAGTTTGCAAATGTACTAAAAGTTCAGTACCTTTTAAAAAAATAATAGTCTACATTTACAGGAAGACAGTATGCCTCTTCATCTCTACAATATAATTTTGAGAGGTTAAGGGGGTAGTGTCTTGTCTTACTGTCTTTTTCCCCTTTAGAGTGTTTTCCAGCAGGTTTTAGTTGATCAAAGACCTCATAGTAGTCAAATATAAAGATGAGACAGTTGTAAACTCCATCTGGATACCAACCAGTCCTTTAAAAGTAAAGTTGTATGTTATAGGATAAAATTGACTTTGCAAGCTAATGGGTGGTATTTTTTTAAATTGTATTTTCTTTTTTTTTCTTAATGGTTTTATTTATTTATTTGAGAGAGAGAGCTCACAAGTGGGGAATGGGGTATCAGAGGGAGAGGGACAAGCAGACTCTGCACTAAGCTTGGAGTCCAACATGGGGCCCGATCCCAGGACCCCAAGATCATGACCTGAGCTGAAACCAAGAGTCTGATGCTTAACCAACTGAGCCACCCAGGTGCCCCAAAATTATATTTTCTTTTTTTAAAGACTTTATTTATTTATTTGGGGGAGAGAGAGAGAAAAAACACAAGCAGGGGGAGTGGCAGAGGAAGAGGGAAAAGCAGACTCCTCACTAAGCAGAGAGCCCAATGTAGGACTCAATTCCAGGACCTAGAGATCATTATCCAAGCAGAAGGCAGATGCTTAACCAACTGAGGCACCCAGGCACCTCATATATTTTCTAATCACAGTTTTATTTATTTTAGTGTCTTTCTCATTTTTTTCTCTTAAAATGTTTAAATTTGATAAAGGCTAAACCCACAGAAAGTAAAACCACAAACTTGCATACAAGGGTTAACAGCTTTATCTGTAATATCCATAATGGAAAACCACTCAAATATCCATCAACAGGTGAATGGATAAACACACTCTTCTATGCCCATACAATGGAATGCAATAAAAATAAGTACACTATTGATACAACAATATGGATAAATCTCAAGATCATTGTGCTGAACAAAAAGGATTTAGCAAAAAGAATACATCCTGTATGCTTCTATTTAGATTGAGTTCTAGAAAACACAAACTCATCTTCAGGGAATGAAAAAAGAAGATCAGTGTTTATGTGGGGATGGTGCTGGAGGGAGGGTTGGATTACAAAGGAAAGAGGAAACTTTTGGGGTGATGCAGATGTTTGTTATTTTGATTCTAATGATAGTTTTATGGGTAAATACATAATCAAAATTGATCAAACCACATGCTTTAAATATGTGCCATGTGTTGTACTTCAGCTATATCTCAATAAAGTTGAAAGACAAATCACTCAGAATAAACATAATCACTAAGTCTTTATTCAGTATTTACTATAGGCCCAGGCTCCTTTCCAAGCTCTTTATATTCATTAACATTTAACCCCCCAACAACTCCGAGGTACACAGGATTATTGTTATCTCTATGTTACAGAGGAGGAAAATGGGACAGAGAAGTTGCCCACTTTGCTCTCCCTCAACTGTCCAATTTCTCTACTTTACCACAAGCCAAACAGGCCTCCCTAGATGATTTAGACAACCCTCATTGACTTAAACTGCTAAATCCTAATGATTGGATCCCAATCCAAATTTTGGGAGTGAGGATATTGGATTGACCAGATTGAATCACCTATTTCTGACATAATCCATTATGGCCAAGGAACAGGGTCACCCAGCACAACTAGACCCACCTCCATGACTGATGGAGGTCATTATCTAAGAAGAAAGCAATTCTAAACAGGGCTCCCAAAGTACGGACTACATTGGTAAACTAACTCATTTTATAGCTCTCAGGAGTAGAGGGACTGAAGGTATAGAGCAAGGTTATGTGTTCAGACCAACAAAATATATAACGTTTTTATTTTTCTGTAACTGATATTAACTTGGCATTTGAGCCCACATTTCTGATGATGATGAAAAACAAACTTACAAATTCAAGTTAGCTGAGTCTCTTCCAGCTTCAAAGAGAGGCTTTCAGGCTATATACAATTCCCTTTGGCTTTCCCTCTGGGTGGCAAATAAAGTACATGATAATCCTCTGTCATTGCTGCTCTTCACTTAGCTAACACTTCCTGATTGCCTTTGGGGATCACCTCTTTTTTCACTATTTCTTCTCCCAAAGTTAGTAACCCCTCCATCACCACTAGCTTGTATTGTTTATGCAGCATCCACTAATGGCACCACTTACTGTGACTAAGGGTTTTGTTCCTATTTGCTGGCCCTTAGGACATCTCTAAGACTTGGAGGAAGTTTGGGATTCTCTCCAGGTTGTCCTCAGAATACATAATATGATGAAAAATACTCGAGTCTTTCCACCTAGTTCTCTATCTGCTATTGATACTTAGATGTCACACTGGATGCAAAGATTTTTCTAAGTCTTGAAAACCACTAAGATGCTTCTAGGAAAGTGGGCAAAGATCTATTCTGATGCTATTCTCCAGATTACCTGGAGATCCTACTGTCCCGATCTTTCTAGGATTATCTAAGACAATAATGCACCAAATTTCTTTTTAATGAACATTCAGCATCTAAACCATAGTCAGACATCCCCTTCAAACTTCCTTCCTACTCACTTGTCAAAATTTAATTTGGTGGGGTGATTAACTCAAGCACTACTTTTAAGCAATTTTGTATTTTTACCTAATATGTGATTTATGGCTTAATTGTGATCTTAATTCTTTGGTACTTATCATAAAAAGGACTTGCTTTCAAAACTACTGATTCTTCTATGAACTTAAAATAAAGTGAAATTTGAATCACAAAGATAAGACACCCTTTGTTCTAGGTTCATCTGCCCTGCACCAGGGGATGAGAAAGAGAGTGATCTCTGATGTCTTCTTGATTGGAAGGACAGTGGTAAAGGAATTTTTTAAAATTCTTTCTACTTTTGGTCACGATGGAATAAATGGTACTGTACTTGTATTTCTTCATATATAGTTATAAAACCAGACAAAATAAATGAGGAAGCTATTTTTCAATGTTGGACAACAGGCAGAACCATACTGTAATTCTTGAGAGTAGGAAAACACAAATGATAAGCTATACATTTGCTCTATCTCTTGTCTTGGCAGCCCTTTCCCTACCACAGTGCAAGTAGGTGGAACTCAAAGAGAGTAGCAGATGTGCTCAATTGAAGAGGCAGAGACTGAAGTTTGGACTGTTGAAGTGGCTAGAATTTTCAGGCCAGGATTCTGGAGATGAGAGAGCAGCACAAAGTAGGGAAGGGGCAGAGTTCACCACAAGTAGTCTTAGCTAAGGTCTTGGCTGTGCATGCATAGGATAAGACACTAAATATCTTACAAAAAGTGACTTCTGTAGGGCTGAGCAATTAATGTGGCTACCATGGTTAATATAGCATTAGAAGACACTCTGGCCCAACTAGAGTGGACATATCTAACTGACCACTTTGGACATTTAGTTGAGACCTAGGAAAAGACATAACTTGGCCATAACAATCAGATCTTTTAGCATGAGCTATATCATAAAACTAAGAAAAGAACTGAAATTGACCCACGCTAACAAAACATAAAACCAAGCCTGATAGGATACAAAATATGTGCCAGTAATTTAACTGATTTCTAGAATAAAATTCAATACTCTCTAAAAGAATGCAGCATAGTGTAGGACTCCCTACAATGTATCATCCAGAATGTCAAGGGTATAATAAAAAATTATTACACACTTGAAGAATCAAGAAAATGTAACCTATAACCAAGAAAACAAACAGTCGGTAGAAGTTACAGATGTTGGACTTGCCAATAATGACTTTAAACTAGCTATAATAGATATAATCAAGAAATTGAAGGAAAAGATGATGATAATGAGAGATAGGTGTTATCAGCAAAGAGGTGGGGACTATTAGAAATGACCAAATAGAATATAAACTCTAGTATATCTAAAATGAAGATATATCTAAAATTAAAAATATATGGGATTGCCTTAATAGTAGATTGAGGACTATAGAAGAAAGTATTATTGACCCTGAAGGCAAATCTACAGAAATTATTCAATCGGAGGGATAGGGAGCAAAATCTGGGAAAACATGCGCAGAGCCTCTGTAACCTGTGTGAAAATATTAAGGAATCTAATATATGTGTAATTGGAATGTTTGAGGGAGAGAAAAGAGGGAAGGGGGCAGAAAAATATCTGAAGAAATAATGGCCCCAAATATCCTGAATTTGGTGAAAAACATCAACTAACTTGCAGAAACTAGAATCTCAGAAAAACCTAATTAGAAAAAAAAACACTAAGAAAATTACACCTGAACACATTATAGTCAGGCTGCTGGAAACCAAAGAAAAAGAAAAGAAAATTAAAGTGACCAGAGAGGGGAAAAGGCATGTTAGATGTAGGAAGGAGGGAAGGAAGGAAGGAAAGGAGGAAGGGAGGGGGAGGAAAAAACTGGCAATCAAGAATTCTATATCTAGGATAAATATCCTTCACAAATGGGAGTGAACTAAAAAGGTTTTTAGATAAACAAAGCTGAGTTTGTCACCAGCAGAACTTAACTTCAAGGAAAGGTAAACAAAAACGAAAACAAAAACAAACAAACAAAACCAGAAACTAACCCCCAAAACAAAAAAAAACAAAAAACAAAAACAAACAAACAAACAAAGCAAACCAAAACAACAACAAAGTAGCTCTTTAGGATGAAGAAGAATGAAATCAAATGAAAACTGAGGTCTGCTGAAAGGAATTGAAGAAATGGCAACTGTGTGGGTAACATTAAAAGAATTATCATTTTTTTTCTTTCTCCTAATTTCTTTAAAAGACAAATGACTGTTTAAACACACACACACACACAACACACGAACACTGCCTGTCAGATTGTAACATTTGTAGAGTACAATATATGAAAATAATAGTTTAAAGGAGTATGTAAGTGGAATTATACAGTTATAAAGTTATTACATTTAACATGAAGAGGAACTAAGTGGACTGCATTAAGTTAAGGATGCATATCATAATTCTAAGGAACCAAAAATCTTCATAATAAGCCCACCAGTGAGTGTCATTGACATGTTTAAATCTTTTCTCAGTGCCAGCCAACATCTAAGTCAGTAAAAGGAGCTCTATAAGGTATAAAAATAATTTGGTAAAGGTAAATAGCTCTTTTTAATGATCTGGCATGAAACAAGGATAAAACTTAATGCATTTTATATCCCTGAGTGTTATTTCTTGAACCTAAACTTTTGATGAGATCTAACATCTAATAAATCCTTGAATTGGTATGCCCGTGGTGTTAGCTGTAACCTTTCCCTGAGAAAGCCTGTGTTGTAAATATGGAATTTTCTTCTTGTTTTATTTACCTTTGCCCCTAATGTTTTGGACCAATGCTTATTTACTCCATGTGTATTTTTGTATTGAGGCCAAAAAATCCCAAAGAGAATGTTAAAAATGCAAAATACTTGATGGCATTTATCAGTCGTTAGAATGGTTATTGAAAACATTTTAAGTAACTGTACTAAATAATACAGAGATTCCATTCTATAGCAGAAAACATACTGCCAAAGAATAGCACAACTTCCTATAACATTTCCATTTGGATCCAATCCACTAATCCTTCAGAAAAACTGCTCTACAAATTACATACCTCAAATCCAAAAATCTGCATTGGTAACTTCTCTTCACATTTGATAAATATCATAGTGTCTCATTACACATACAATTTCATTGTTTTAGAAAAAAAGAGCAAGTGACAATGTAATGATCTTGAAGACAACAAAAAAGACTAATCTGAGAGCACATAATTACTTGGTAGTTTGTAAGTTTCTAGGAATTTGTCCATTTCTTCCAGGTTGCCCAGTTTGTTGGCATACAATTTTTCATAGTATTCTCTTACAATTGTTTGTATTTCTGTGGTGTTGGTTGTGACCTCTCCTCTTTCATCGAAGATTTTATCTATTCGGGTCCTTTCTCTTTTCTTTTTGGTAAGTCTGGCTAGGGGTTTATCAATTTTATTAATTCTTTCGAAGAACCAACTCTTAGTTTTGTTAATCCATTCTACTGGTTTTTGTTTGTTTGTTTTTATATTGTTTATTTCTGCTGGCTTTAGCTTTATTTGCTGTTCCTTTAGGTGTAAGGTTAGCCTGTGTATTTGAGACTTTTCTTGCTTCTTGAGATGGGTCTGTATTGTAATATGCTTCCCTCTTAGGACTGCCTTTGCTGCTGATAGCAATAATCATTTGTCTGTTAAGGAATGCTCTAGCTTCATGCATTCAATTTTATTATTTTCTTTTTACAGAAACAAGAACATGAAACATACAATCAGTATAGGTTTTTCTCTTGGCAAAGATTGCCTTCTGCTGGATAGTTTGTCCTTTAAGTTTCTATCTTTAATCAGATTTTGACTAGGAACTAGAAATACTGATGCACGAGTCAAAATAAAAGGAATGGAATTATAAAAAGAGCACATTCAAACTATCCCTATTTAGAAAAGAAAACCAAAACAGAATTTAACAAGAAAACTTGAGGCTTGAAATCATATCCTTAGGTTTGAATTATTTAGCTCATTATTTTAAGTAGACACAATGAACACAATTTGGGAGGAGGTTCTTTTTTAAATATGTTCTCTTTGAATTCTAGTAAAACCAGACTGACTTCTGAGGCTGGTTTGTCACTTTTTACCTTCATTTTGGACCATCTATTGTTTCCATGCTAGGTCTGAGATTCACTAGACTTGGTTTCTCTTCTCTTCCTACCATCAATTGTGATTTATCTCACTCATCCCAAGGCTTTTGTGGCCTAAGGACATCCCTAGGTGAATGAATAAATGGTTTAAAGGTTGGCACGAGTATGCACTACCCTTAATGCAATGTCTCGCTCACAAGGACACTAGTGATACACATTTGATGCGGGAAAAAGTACTTGGTGCCTATTCTTACCATCTTTACTGATAAAGTAGATGAAGGAAATTGAATATGATACTTATTAACATCTACAGGTCTCATAATGATTGCTAAAACAAAGACAAGAATAGAATTCAAAATGAGTTGTCTGGTTTCAAAAAACGGTGCTTCTCAAAATAAAACAAAATTCCATACAGAAAATTCAACTAATGTCAAACACTCTTAAAGATCAAAGCCAATTGAAAAGGCAAAGCGAAAATCAGAGGGCAGTGAGAGGCTAAGCAAAGAAAATGGATAAAAGAAAATAATAAATATTCCAAGTGTTAGAACATGTTGGAAATAACATTGGCCAAAATTAGGTATTTCCAAATTAGAAATGCATTTTATCTTCATAAAAATTCCCTCCTCAGGACAACACTTGCAAAGGGATTTTAAAGCTTGCAATTTACTTAACACTGGTTCTCTAATAATTGTATCATAGTAACTGCAAAAGTGAAACAAATAGAAAAGATGTAGATATCAAGGATAATCAGAGAATAAACCAGAAGCAAGAGTAATCTGTAATCTCCAAAGTAAGAAACATGGACAGGAGTTTGAGTTATGGACTGCTCTTGGGACAGATAACTGGAAAATAGTTTAGATGAAATTAAATAAAATACATAAAAAATGACCACAGGATCTGACCCTGGAAGCATCATAGGCTGACAGGTTAAAATGGGCTCCCTGCCTTAGAACTACATGGAAAAAGAAGTTAGATGACTTGTAACCCTAGAAAGATCCAAACTCCATTTTGAATTTAAAAAAAAAAAGTTTTATTAACCATACAGTCTAATATAAAAATATAACTGAAAATCAACTAGGAGGAATAATACATTCAAACAGTGTTCCTGCTCACTCATTATTCCCTTCTGGTTGCTTGACTGTCTCTTCTCCGTTAGCTATTTGTGCCTTACCTTTTCTTACCTTCCATGCTGTCTCTGTTCACTGTTTTAAGATTGTCATAACTATTATTTACAAAATTTCTTCCAGGCCTCACTAATACATAAATTTTTAGATAATATGCTTTTCCAAAGGACAATGTCTAAACTATTAAGGAAATCAGATTAGGTCACCAAATGAATGAGTAAGGGACATAAAATGCTACAATAGAACATACCCATTTACGAGTGAAACTCCACTTTCTTAATCCCTCCCCTAATCTAACATTTGCCCAAACACTTTAATAAGTCCACTTTCATTTTCTTTTACCGAGAAGCCCACTTTTCCAATGGTGTGCCCTCTTCATTGCCACAGGCCAATAAATCCAACTTCATTGGACTAGAAAAAAAATGCCTTAACTATAGAAAAGAGACAACCTAAAGGAATTTTTTAATACGTGTATCCTAACTAAGACTTTGGGACAAAGGAAAACACCACCAATTGTATATGCTGGTTTTATCTCACTATTAATCTGTAGAATATACATTTTCAACCCAGATACATATTATCTGTGAGGTTCTTATGCTGTAGAATGTTCTCCTTGATAGCCAAGAAAACGAAATAATTTGAGAAGTATTTTTTACATAATAATCATAGAAAGAAATGCATGCTGTAGGAAGTAATAGTAATGAATCACTATTCGCTGCAATTAGAGAAGCCACACACTGAGCAAGATACAGAAAATGCTGAGATCTAGGCTGAGCCCTCACAGGGTTTATAGTCTTGGGAGGAAGATAAGACAGGTTTACGTGAGACCAAAATAGAGATGATTACACCAGGAGTCCCAGGTGGGATCGGAGTAGGGAGCAGTCATTTCCAGGTGAGAGGCATCAAGAAGGCTTCACGGTGGGAGTGGAAATGGGATTCTGAGGAAACATTTCTGGAATGTTAATAACAGAAGCCGGCAAGTTAAAGGAACAGGAGCATTACAGTTAGGTTGGAATAAAAGTTTAGGCACCTGGAGAACTATTAAGACCTGAAGCCACAGTTCCAACCTGATGTTATATAGAATCTGACCATTCGAGGCCTGCCTTAGCTGCCTGAAGATTTTATCTTATTGACAATGGGAGTGAGTGAAAGTTGTCTTAGTATGAGAATTGGATTATCAAGGCAGTTTTTAAAGATGATGAAACTGGAAGCAAAGCACAAGAAACGAAGTTGGTAAAGGAGATGAAATGGGTGCAAGGTGATCAAATAGCAGATAGTTGTCCAGGGACACTGGAGGAGGAAAACCACTTTGGGCCAAAAAATAAAGATTATTTTCCATGATGAAAAAAAAAAAAAGACAACATTTAGGAATGATGGACTATTTATCATCATGCATAACTAAGGATCATACTTTATGTTGTTAACTTCGGGTTGAAAATTGTATGATCTTTGACTAAGAATCTAATGACAAATCCTCTTTTATCAGCACCACGCTCTAACCAACTGAGCTAACCGGCCAGCCGCCGACAAATCCTCTTTTAAAATGTTACTCCAACTCCTTTTTGGAATATGTGCAGACTCTCAAAAAAAAAAAAAAAAAAAACTTGAAATGTTTTCTTGTTGCCTAAAAAATGTTAGAAAAACTTGCTTTTCAAAATGTCAGCTGCAGGATGTATTCTAGAGAATACAACTTTGTAGAGATTTCCCTTCCTTTTCTTTTAACCCACATAGTCCATATCCATTTTTCCATATGTTTTTTCCACTTCCTTCACATTTAACCCCCTAAGTGATGAATGGTGGGTGTGGAAGGAAAAGGACTGGAGAAATGGTCAATTTGAAAAGAGTTCCTTATTTGTACCCTATTTTGCAGAGTGTCATTTTAAATAAGTGCTAGGCTGGAAAAGGTTTTTATTGTTTTGAACCCTCTCAGCCGCAAGTTAGATGCTTCTGGCAGCAAGACAAATCTAGCACCACCCAGGGAGGGAGCATATTTGCTTCTCTGCTCACTTCTGGCAGGGTGGAGGAATGCTGGACATCCAGAGACAACAAGGAAGGCTGCCCAGAGCATCGCCAGGCTGCTCCCCTGTCCCGTGCCTTGGGCCTCCTCCTTTGGGAACACGCAGGTAAGTTACACTGAGGTGCTGATTCAAGCGGAGTGTCCTAGCTCACCACGAGCAAGCCATTCAAGTCAAGTGCAAATGCACTGAAGGTGCACTAATAGGTCTCAGCACCTTCAGGGAGCTCCACTTGGCCTGACTTAGTCGTAAGGTTCTCACTGGATCCAATAAATTGCTGAAAAGGTCCTTTTGAGTTTTATTATTGGTTATATCTTTGTATATCACTTTGCAGCATGCTTTTTTATAGACTATAAAAAAGACATTAAAACAGCAACTGAATGTGTTTTTTTTTTTACAAATCTGTGACTAGTTGTTAATCTGTTATTCTTTTGTGTTCAGAAATTATTAGATCTTATAGCCATCTTTACTGCTGAAAAATGAACCATCATATAAAGTTTAGTTCTCACTGTCAATGTTTTAAAATACTACAAATGGATAAAATGTAAGACTTAACATTAGACAGTGAGCTGAAAAATTAGAGAGATAAAATTTTCCTATAATATGGCAGTAGTCTCTAAATATAAAGCTCAATGTTATAAATTCGGGTTCTTAATGAATTTTTTATATCACAAATTCTGTTTCCACTTAGATGTCAGAAACTGAGCTGGAAAAGATAAAAGTAAGAACAGCTGAGCATTTTGAAAATGATAAAAATAACATTTCTTGGTTAAAGGAAGGTAAGTCCTCTTGCTCTTCATTTTCTATCAATGTGAAAAATTGTGCTTTTGTTTATTAGCAAGGGGTAGTGTGGGAGAAGGAGGAAAATGTCCCAGAAGTTCAAATAATGTTAGTACTTCTGATTTTCTTTTTTCTTTTTCTTTTTCTTTTTTCCTTTGGCCTAAGTGGTAGTTTGAATGTCTTTAGTATTGAAATGCTTTTTGTATTCCCTATGCTGCAGTAAACACTGATTATTTTGTTGATAAGAAAATACACATTTTCAACCCAGATGCGTATTATCTGTGAGGTTCTTATGCTGTAGAATGCTCTCGTTTATAGCCAAGAAGACTAAATAATTTGAGGAGAAGTATTTTTTAAATAATAATCACAGAAAGAAATGCATGCTGTAGGAAGTAATGTCTACAAATAGAATCACCATTCACTGCAATTAGAGAAGCCACCTTCCCAGGGGAGAATGCTGTCGGCCACAGGCCTAGCGTGGGTAAGATGGTTGCTTGAAATATGCACACAAATCGATATGTTCTCCTAAGATGAGTACAAATTTGTGCGCTTTTGAAAATATGTAGAAACTCGTGATTATTTACTAGAAGGTTTGGTTTTATAATCTTTTCATTTTATGACTATCTTTAATGCCTCCTAAAGAAAACTGAATCAACATTTTATCTCAATAGGTATGTGCCTTGTAGACTATTGCATGAATCTATCCAATTGTAAAGAGACGCCTAAGTAGTTGTCATTCCTCAAAATTGTTTTATAAGGTCATGGGGGACTTGAATGTTTATGTCGAGGAAGCTCTACAACACCAAAACAATAATAATGACATCAACCACACTGACAATGTGTATCGAGGATTATGCTGAGTCATCATACCCATCCGAGGAAGCAGTAACTATTCCTAATTTTCAGATGAAAAAAGAGAATTTCAGAGAGTTCAAGTAAAATTGCCTCAAATCACAAAATTAGCAAGTGACAGAGCTGGGATTTGATCCCAGACTGTGCAACTCTATAGTATGTGAATTTTACCACTGGCTTGCACAGTGTTTCAAAGGAAAGATACTTAAGTTACTTGTCAGGGCATGGTAGTGCTCAGATGTTTTTCTACAATGTTTAAATCAACACCTCCGCCTTCACACCCTCACATCAGCTCTTATCCTTAATCCCACCCTCATTCAAAAAGCGTTGACTTTGTAAAAAAAGATCATTTCTTCGGCTGGATGACCCAGTAATCAAAATTAATGGCTGGAGCTCTCATCTTTATTGCAGACTCTGTTTCTGGATAAAGGCTGGTACAGACTCAAAACGATTTCAAAAAGCCACAGGGCAAGAAAATTCTCTAACTTCTCTTTATTAAATATTTTTAAATAGGATGTTTTAAAATACAATGTGGAAGTAAAAAAATTGAACTTGAGTCAGAGATCCCCCTTGGTTTTTCTTGTGAACCTCAAACCCATGAAGACACAGGTGTTCTTCACTACTATTTAGAGTGAAGTTTATATTATTTATTTTTGCTTTAGTTGCTCCAGGCTATAGATGTCTCATGTAAAAGTAATGGTAAAATTGATAGAACAGTCAATTGTCTCCTGAAGAATTTTTTTTTAAAAATTGCTTCCATTAAATACGATTTAGGCATTGAATTCTTGTAATCTATAAAATCTAATTTCCCAGGTGACCTGTTTTATCCCATTTGGACACTTCATTTAAGCTATACTCAAATTATGTTTACTATATTTCATAAAAGGAAATTGAGCCAGATGCTAGATGACAACATCTTAATTGGGAATTATCAGGATGAGTTAGTTTTCGAACATAAATGTCTTTTTTTTTTTTTTAATGTTAAGAAAAAGTATATGTGCTGGCTTTTTTTTTTTTTTTTTTAAGGCAAACTGGTGCAGTAGGAAGAACAGAGCATCTAAAGCAGGCAGGTGTGGTTTTTAAATCTCAGCTCAGCTATTTAACAGCTGCGTGACTGTGGCAGTTTACCTAACCTCCCTGAGCCTCAGATTCCTTACTTAGCCAGGGACCATGATACTTGCTTTGTGAGATTATGGGGATAAGATTTCATTATTACTGTGGGGTTTCTTTCCCTTTTTAAGGCATGATTCAAAATAACGTAACTATGTTTTTTGAGATCTTGATTCACACTTTGAACCATCTGTAATAGTAACAGCACTGCATATTTTTATAGTATTTTACATAAATTCCTTCATTTAGTCCCTACAAAAATTGGCTATGCAGCAGCATTGTCCCCATTTTACAGATTAAAGTACTGAAGTTCAGAGAGACTTTGGATCTGCTCAAACTGGCAGAATAGTTAAGTGGCAGCCTAAATCTTTTTTTTTAAAGATTTTATTTATTTATTTATTTGAGAGTGAGGGGGAGAGAGAGAGAGAGAGAGAGAGTGCACGAGCAGGAAGAAGGAACAGAGAAAGGGAGAAGCAGAGTCCCTGCTGAGCAGGAAGCCAGATGCAGGACTCTATCCCAGGACCCAGTGGAAGGCAGATGCTTAAACGACTGAGACACCCAGGCGCCCATGGCAACCTGAATCTTGAACCCAGTTCTAAATTCCATTCCTGGCCTTCATCCACTTTGTCACACTGACTCCTCCAGGGGTTATCAATCCATACTTTAAATTTATCAACCCCTCACTTTCAAAGAAATGAAATCTGATACTTTAAAGTTGTTCAATTTTTTTTTTCATGAATGACAAAGGTAGTTGCTTCTCACATCAATGTGTCTCTTGCCTTCCCCTGCAAGTCCAGCTGAACGCTCCCTGTTGTTACAGTGGAGGGAATCCCAGCAATGCCTAATTCGGGTTGGGGCAAGCCTCCCCTGGTTTCACCTACAGAAAGCAATGACCTGAGCGTCTGGCCTCAGAGTGAGCATGTGACCCACGGGAGTTACCACTCACTGCCAACCTGAGAACTGATATTCCTTCTAACTTCTCAACTTCAAACATTAATTCGGTTTATCTGATGTGATTCAACATTTCTTAATCATGGCATTACTGGAAACAAAGCATGAGCATGTAGAGAACCATTAAAAAAAAAAAAAATAGAAAAACAAACACGGTCCTGTACTCAAGGGGTTTATCTAATTGTCTTGCTTTTGCCTGAAAGGCAAAGAGGCTCTTATTTACCTTCCACTGGCTCTCGGATGGGGATGGATCTCATGTGCCTGAAGGCCTCAGTCATGGTGTCAAAGAGCTGGCGAAAGCCACACCCAGAGCTGCTAATAACAATTAGAGTAAAAAGTGTTTGAGAAACACGTTGGTAGGCCTGAAAATGCATTCACTATAAAATTAACTGAATCTTGTTTGATTTCCTATCAAATCATCAGGCAATCTTGTACCACTATTAGTCATCTTGCTTTTAAATGCCAGATTTTCCAAATTTGAGATTTATCAGATTCCTGGGCCCCAACTTAAGGAATTCAAGAGTATATAGGAAGCCCAGGAATAAATGCTGAAGAGCAAGACAGGTGATTCTGAAGTAAGATGTGCACAGACCTTACATGGAGAAACTGTTTTAAGACCATCAGAGAAACACAATATAATTTTGATATACATACGAGGCAAGATGAACCATGAGGTAGAAGGGTGGACCAAAATAGGTAAGAAAGGAGGTTTTAAAGGAGCTCAGGATCTATTTGCGTAGGTGGAGAGGAGGAGATAGACGACTAGGAGTAGAGGCATCGGGGCTGGAAGACCCCTGCTTTGGTACAAGGGAAATGGGCCTTCCGGCTAGTCGTCTGTGTATGGGGAACGAACAGACTGAGTTCGGACTACAGGTTAAGTCGCTGGATGCAGGTTCTGGGTTGTCACGACAGGTCTCAGGGCAGGGACGAATATACTGAAGGGGGATTTGGGGATATAATCCGTCACTGATGTGCAGAGCGGGAAGGGACAGGCAGAGGCAAGGTTAAAGCAGGAGGGACGGTGATGGCTAAGACAGCAATGCATTCATTCAGGAGCCCAGAAGTGAGGAAAACAACCTGGATAAAAGTCATAACAAGGAGAGGAAGAAAATAGGCCCAAGTGTGAAAAACTTTATGAAGGAAAAATTGATATAACATAGAAATTGGGGGGGAAATTACAGGTGGAATAAGATGGCATGTAATACCCCATTAAGCCAGGGAGCATTCTGGGTAAGCATTTTAGTGCTTGTACTTTACACCATTTGATACGGAAGAGAAACATCAAAATGAAGGGATGGAAGCCTTTAAATTGTTGCCATTTGCAGTTTAAAATCACAGCATCACCAGTGTTTGAACGGCACACAATTTTTTACAGTGTCTCTGGATTTTTCAGGAGAAGACAGAAATCTGGATTTCTGTGTGAAATCTCCAGATTTCTAAAGATGAAGTAAAAACAACAGCAGCAGCAATAATAAAGCACCAGGCAGGACAAATGAAGGCAGGTTCTGTGAGTCTATTGTAGCCCAGAGGCTACCAGTTTGTAACTTCTGTCCCAAGAGCTTCTATCTCTAAACAAAATCTATTACAATTTCCTAAAAGGCACTCTTCCATAAATATTGCTGCATTGGCACAGATATATATAAATAAACACACACATTTATAGGTATGAGCAAAGACAAGTGTTTGACCTAAAAAAGGTAAAATTAAGAACCTTGAAATAAAACTTTGTCCTTCTAAAGAATAGCTGCTTGTAATTGTTTTAGTGAAACATTCTTTTTATGGGTGTAATAAGCAGAGGGAAGAACGAAATCATCCCAAGTTCTAAGGGTGCTCTCAGCGTAACAAGGCACAGTTTTGTAATCTAACTGGGTGTTCACTCCACCCAACAGTTGTTAAATTGGGAGATGCTCCAATGAGAAAATACATACTTCGAAAACGGGTGTGGTCAAATAAAAGGAGGGAGGAAGGCAATGCATAAGCTTTGCTGGCACCTTCCATAAATGCCTGGAAGAAAAGAGCATGAAAAATGAGGATTCTATAGTTATTTTGAATTAAGTATCGCTCCTTTCCTATAGACAGTTATGTGGTGACTACGCTCTTTGGTGATTTCAAAATCATTACTAAATACATTTTAAAGTAAACTTCCCTAAACTTATTTAGCATTGAGGTAGAAGGGTTAGGTCACCAATGACTTGGCAACTTGACAGCACTGGTTATCATTTAATCAGAATTCATGAGTATTAGAGGCTAGTAATCCAAGATACTGAAAACAGCCCAGAGGTCCCAAAAGCCATGATCCCCAAATTCCGTTTTCAATAAAATGCCAAACTTCAAATCCATAATACAAGAATCCCATCTCATTCCTGATTGATGTTTGTTTGCAAAGGAGACAGCAAAAGTGAGAATCTTACATTTATTGACATTCACACATTCACTGGCCTTCCCTTAATTCTAAGTGAAGACAGTTAACTTCATTTGCTCAAAAAATAATTTCAGATGATAAGCGCTAGAACAGTTCCAAAATGCATATTTTATTCAACTCAACAACCCATTTGATGAAGCTCTTCTTGAACTCACAATGTGTTAGGCAAAGAAATAAAGATGCCAAAGACTGAAGATGTCACAGTTTCAGCCTCTAGGAGCTCATGGATTTAGGTGCTTTATTATAACGGCTAATATTAATCCATGCTAATTCTCTCCCTCAGATAATTCTCATTTTTAAAGGGCTTTTCTTGTCTCTACCTTAAAAATTAAGACATGCTAAATTCAATTGTTAACTGCCACAAATAACATATCTTGAAATGTCTTCTACTATGTATACACATAAAATGGAATCATTAGCTCTTATTTCTGTACTCTTCATTAGCTTGTAAAAATGTGTTCTCTAATAACCAAAATACAGGTGAGTAAAAAGTAACAGCCAGATAGAATGTTGTTTTGTTTTTAAACACAGTTGAAAGGGAAAATTAGATGTGAAAATATGCCCTTGCAAGTCATATAAATAAGAAAACAAGTAAAAGAACACGATTAATTTTACAAGGGTAATTATTTCGAAGCTTTGAAGCAAGGTGATGTGATAGAGATTGGCATGGGGAAGTATTCTTTCGAAGCAGAAGAAGTTCTGAGGGAGAAATATTTGAGTCGAGACCTAAATGACCAGAAGGAACCAGCTGTGCCAAATCTGGGGAAAGCATTCCAACAGGGAGGAGAGCCTGTGCAAATAATATGGCTCAGCATGGCTGGAGGGGAGGAAAGAACGGGGGGGGGGGCAGGGGGAAGGGGGGAAGGAGGCAAAGGAAGGTGCTTAAGTTGGAAATAATGTAGGACGCTGCTGGCCACAGTCAGGTATTTGGATATTTTTTTCCTCACTGGAATTAGAAGCCACTGATGACTCCAAGCAGGGGAATACACAGTCACTTATATTGTATGAAGCAAGGAGTTTATGCAGAAATAAATTAGAAGACATTGTAGTTGACCAAGCAAAAGATGATAACTGGGATAGGATAAAACTTTGAAGGTGAAAGTGGGAGAATAGGGATTGGGATCTATTTGGGAGGTAGGGCCAACTGAACTGGCTGGTGCATTGGTGTGGGGCAATACAAAGAAATGAGTCCAGGCTGACTTCTGGTTTGAGATGCTGCAGGTCAGTAACGCTGAATGGAGAAAAATGGGAGAAAAATTGGCTGGAGGTGAGAGAATCAGAAAGTCTATGTCGGTCAGGTTAAGTGTGAAATGTCTAAGAGGTATCCCCATGAAGATTATCGACTGAGCAATAGGATATACGAGATCAGTTGTTCACTTGGACTAATGTTGATGGAGAAAGTCTGCTAGAGATTTTGCTGAGACCTGAGAATGAGAAGGCATTTGTTGATGGGGAGAGTGAAGGAAATGAAATACAATTTCAGGTCAAGGACTAAGGCAGGAAAGAATACGTTATGCTCTTTGTGAATAAAGTGAATGAAAACAAGTGTCTGGAGCATCTTGACCCAAAGGAAGGTTGGCATTCAATGAGTCTGGAGAGTTTGCTCAGGAACAGAGCTTCAAACCTTTCATAGACCTTGGTCAGCGTTTTGGATTCCAGTGCAATCATTACCCTGGAAATGCCTGCAAAAGATATATTTTATATTAGAGTAAAAATATCCCACTGTATTTTATTCTCAAAAGAATGTAAGGTAAGAGACTAACAAAGGACAACACATTACTTTCAATATCTAATAATTACAACATAATTACCAAAAAGCTTTAGTAGTTTTTATTAGGGTTCTCCAGAGAAACAAAACAAATAGAATGGATGGATGGATGGATGGATGAATGGATGGATAGATGATAGACAGATAGATAGATGATTGATTGATTGATAGATAGATAGATAGATAGATAGATAGATTTATTATGACGAGGGACTGGCTCACACAATTATGGAGGCTGAGAGGTCTCATGATCCATTGTCTGCAAACTGGAGGCTCAGGAAAGCCAACAGTATAGTGCCCAACTAAGTCCCAATTTCTATGAGCCAACGATGTAAATCCGGGTCCAAGTAACAAGTTCTGAGAAACAGGAGTATGTCCAAGGGCAGGAGATGATGGATATTCTCGTTCAAATGAGGAGAGAAAATTTGCCTTTCTTCTGCCTTTTTGTTTCATCTAACAGATTGGATGATGCCTACCCACATTGGTGAAAGCTTATTTAAAAAAAAAAAATCAGACTATAAATCCGAATGTTAATCTATTCCTGAAACACCCTCATGGACACACCCGAAATAATATTTACCAGCTACCTGGGTATCCCTTAGCCTTGCCAATTGACACATAAAATGATTCATCACATAGTTCTTGAGAAAAAAAAAAAAGTAACAGATAGTGATTCTAGCTAAATTAATAAAAAGAGGAATTTATTGGCAGGCTTGGAGGTAGTTTACAGTCTAGAGGGAAAATCCAGGTCCAGAATGGGCAGGCACCAATCTAGCTCTGGTGATCCAGATAGCAAGACTTAACAACTTACTTGGGTCACCACTCCTAGAACAAATTAGCTCTACATACTTTCCTGTCCTCTTATACTCAAGACTCCAAATCCCAAGGAAGAAAGCTCAGTAGCTTTGGCCATGAGTCCCCCTTGTGGTTAGGCAAGGCAGGGAACCTTGACAGACAGTAACGCAAGACTGCATCTAAAGGGATGGAGATGCTTCTTCGGAGGGAATTCAGGAAATTCAGCACCAGAATAGAGGGAGAACAAATGCTGTGTGGCCCCCAAATGATGTTGACTCCACAAGTCAGTACCCATGATCTGACTTCCAGTGCTGTTCTCCACAAGGGAGAATATGTTCTTAAGAACCTGACATGTGCTATTGAAGGAGCGGCTGAACGTTTCAGGAAGGAGAGTACTTACTTTAAATGTATTGGCCTTCTCCTGAAGTTCAAGGGTCAGAATCATTTTGATTCTCTGATAACCTTATTTTATGTTTAGAAAGTTCAGTAAAAGATGAGATATTCTGTGTTCTCATAGGTCAACAAATTAAATTCCAGTAGCACATCCTACAGCTGACGTTTGAAATTTCTTTCCAACTAAGCCTATAAAGTAGTAAGCTCATTTCTTATAAAATGATGATGTTGATCCCAATGGAATGGAAGGCCTACAAGATGCAGTGTCAGCCTTGAGACTATGACCAGATGAATTAATCAGTGCAAAGTCCCTATAAGTTGTTAAACAGCAGATTTAAGGACTCCCTTTCAATGATGATAGGGCAGTACATCAAGTCCAGAATGATCTTAGCTCACCATTATTAATTGCAATTTTATGAACTAACAGTGAAGCAATCTGTAGAGAGTGGAAGCCATCTCTCCTGTCTTAACAGGAAGAAGAAAATTGTAGATAACTAGAAACTTCAAGAGATTTACCCCTTTCAGTTGAGATGTTCAAGAGACACATTCGTTTTCTTTTCGTCACGACAGCTGTTGACGTGGTCCACTTAATCAACATTAGTAGAAAGAGCAATCTTTGAGTGAGAGAAAAAAGTCCCTTATGTTCTATGCCTCAGGAATAAGGACATTCCATTTCTTGTGAATTCTACAAAGAGATACTTTATTTTTATATGATTATGGCCCATTTCTTTCAGCTTAGGAACAGCATTTAGAGGGAATATACTCTCTAATAAAACGCACCTACACTAGGTGTTCACCAGACCATTAGTAAAAAAAGAAATGCGAATAGAGCAAATGAAGACATCACTCTACAGGCATAAATCATTTCAACCATTTTAGCCATTATTTAAGCCTGTCGAAAAGTAAATGTGCAGCAAAGACGAAAAGCAAGGGCAATGACAGTAGTTCTGCCAGCGTCTAACTTCAAGAAAAAATAGAGAGGACAACTCGGAGAGGCGTAGTGTTAAATAAGACATCAGGAAATTCCTCCTCTTGAGCTGAATTTCCACACCAATGTGGGTTTGAAAAGAAATAATTCCATTGCAGCAGATAAGAAAGGTGCTTTGTGATGTCTAATCTCAAACAACAGACAATAGGAAAGGAAAATCTGCATTTTAGCTCTTCTTTCACTTACCAATTTTCTTTTCTTTTTAATATTTAGAAGAGTCAACATGACAGATGGAAAAACAAATTTCTTCTGGAGTTACCAAAAGATAGGTGCTAATACTAAAACATCTTACATATAAATTGCAAAAACACATACAAAGTACGTATAAATAAACTCTTCCAGAGAAAAAACGTATCAAGAGTTATATTCAGGCCACGGTTAATAAAAAGGAAAAAACTCCACTCTATGCGTGTGTCTTAAAACTAATTTCTTACAACAATACATGAGAAATCAGATTGATAAGATAAACCATTCATACCATAAAACAAGTACAAAATAATATGAAATTAAGTAAACCAAAACAACAAATGTTTTGATTTCCTACAAGACATAGACTTAAACAAATAATATACTCTGCCTCCCATGCCCAAGGACCTTATAATTCAGTTGGGGAAAACAAAATATCAACAGTACATTCTGTTTGCCATATGATTCAGACAGGAGCAAGCTCATAAGTAAGCTGTATTTGAATCATAGTAGAATGTACACGAACCATTTGGATGGAATCTTTCAGTATCAAATCTCTCACATACTAAGCCATACGGGTACACCCAATTCCTTAGATACAGATTTCTCTTAAGATTACAACAGTGCTTTTTGGTTTGTTTCATCTTTAATGGATTTAGCAGATTTGATTTAAAACAGCTATACTAAGGAGTCGTTTGAAAACAGCCGAATTCATTTAAAAATATTAACTTACTGGATGATGGACATTGGGGAGGGTATGTGCTATGGTGAGCACTGTGAATTGTGTGGGACTGATGAATCACAGACCTGTACCCCTGAAACAAATAATACATTATATGTTAATAAAAAAATAATAAAAAAATAAAAATATTAACTTAGATTCCTTATAGTCTCTTAAAAGAAAAGACCTTTTGTGTAAATATCCTTTAATGTATTACCAGCCTTTTCCTTAAAAAAAAAAAAAAAAAGAGAGAGAGAAAGAGAAAACAACTGATATCCTCATCTTAAAATGAGGAAAAACTGTAACATAAAGAGATAGAGATATTTAATAGATAGTAAGGGAGTTCATGTTTCCAAGGGAAATTCTTAAGGGAATAATTTATTCCATGAAGAGGGAAAATTACACTAAGGACTTTCTTAAAAATTAAAGTAACAACACAACCTAGAGGCATAGTGTATTTATAGATCATAAATATATTGAGTGTCCAAATTCAGTACTCTGTTAAGCCTTTAAATTCTTGTAGGCAAACATCTACTAATTAAAAGATAGACACTCTCGAGTCTCGGTCTTCCAGGCTAAATGATCAAGTGTGAGATCTGTAACATAACTTGCTCTCTAATAGAAAAACGTGCTCTGCCTCAGTTTTCTCATCTTGGACTCCCCTGGAACCAACTAGCAGAAAGAACGTGTTCTCATCATTTAGAGATCAATAATGCTCCATAGGAACCAAATTTACATTTTGTTTACTTATTTATTTTTTAATTTTAATTTTTTTCCAAACTTAAATTTAAAAGCACTGAACAGAAAAAAAGTTACATAGTTTAAAAATTATATATGTACTATATAAAATTATATATAATATGTAACTATGTATAATAGTTATATGTATATGTATAATATATATACATATGTATGTATATGTACATATATGCATATATATACACATATATAAACTATGTATAATAGTATATAGTACATAAGTATACATATTATATATATATATAATATATATATAACTATGTTCCTCAAACAAAATATTTTATTCCATTCTTCTCTCTGCCCTTTCAACAATACATTTGTTGACTGTTTTCTATTTGTCAGATGACACAATGTTTCTATGAGAGAAGTCAAACATAAATAACACTCAAGGTGCCTACAATCAGTGTATGTGTGATTGCAGGGGGAGGTGGTAGTTAAGGCAAGTTCACCATAAGTAAATAGATTTAAAAAAAGCAGAAATGCTTAAGTATTAGATTGTTAATTACTCAAGGGCAAGAGTATATCCGGCTTGTTCACTTCTATTTTTGAGCATCTAGATAGCCCCTAGAATACAGCAGCTGCTAAAAAAAAATGATACGAATAAATGAATGAATATACAAATAAATTTCAAAAATTCTATGAGATTCAGAGGTAGGAAAAAGTACACCTAGAATTCTGAAAAAGTGGGACTTGAGCTGGGCTATATAAATCATTTGTAGGGTTTTAATAGGCAGTAGCATTACAGACTGATGATTACGATGATCTAAAGTGGAGACAAAAAAGTCCGGGGCATTCAGAGAAAAGTAGTTATGTTTGGCTGGGTGAAGGGAATGTGTGGGAGAGCAGGAAATAAACCTTGGCTGTATTTTAAAAGGCTTTAAATACCAGACTGAAGAGAATAAACCAAATATCCTAAGACAAAGAGAAGCAATCAGATATATCTGGGGTTAAGGTCAGGAAAGCAGGCAAGACCTAGGGTAACAGAATCAACTCTGCACTCTAGAAAACATCTGTGATTTGAGGATCTTTATGAAGACGGATTGGAAGAAATAGAGGTGAAAGGTGGAAACAGAGGGACTAGTTAGAAGCTTGTTGCGTCCACAGATGAGGAAGAATGACTTCTGAATTGGGACACTGGTTGCCAGGGCAATGGAAACAAAGGTACCAGCATCCAAGAGAGTGCTGTCCCCAGTGCCTTCGCCATAGACTGGATATTAAGGGGTATGAAGAAGAAGGAGTTATCAGATATTATAGAAAGCCTCTGGTTTGAAACGGGAATTTCTAATGTCTGTGTGTGCGTGTAGCCTTACGTAAATATTCTATGTTTATTTCAGAAAAATTAGAAGATGTGAATAGCCAAAATCACTCCAAATCCCGACACCAAGAGATAGCCACTTTACATCTTTCCTTCTATTTTACATTCATGAGTCAATGTTTGTATGTGTGTTTGTATGCATGCATACAAAATTAGCAATTAGTAATTAATAAACTAGTAATTTTAATAAAATCTGATTATGCAATATATTTAATACTGTTTTTCTTACTTGTAAATGAAGATGCACTCCTTTCCAGATGAATATAGATGTACAAGATCATTTCAATGATCATACACGTGGTATTCCACAGCGAAGTAATAAAATATATACAACCCATTTCCATTTTTGGATATTCAGGTTGTTTCCAATTTTGTGCTTTTAAATCTCACACTACAACATCTACTAGAAGTTCCTTATAAGTGAACGAAGAACAAGCATCTTGCAGAGTCCTCACACCTTACCTCTGGCTTACAGGTGACCACTTCCAATGTTTTGTGTATCGGTGCTTCAATTTAGTTACATGACAGCCACGTGCAGAAGGCCTTAGCATGCTTTTTTTCTATAAAGGAAGAAAGTTAAGTCAGAGATGTTTGGATAATCGGTCCTAAGTCTCATGGTTAATGAACACCAGGACTAGGTCTCATTCCAGGTATTCTGATTCCAAATCCAGTGCTTTCCCACTATGGACTCTGCTTTGAAATACACTTGAAGGTAGATAACCAATAACCCTTCACTGGCACTTATTTTAACAACTAAAATTAAAAGAGGTGGGAAAAGTTTGGAGAAGTCATGCAGATGATGCATATTTAAGCCTATGATTCATTTAGCTGGATTCTCTCAACATCTATCTTGAGCCCGGTCATGGTGACTCGAATGGGAAGGAGGACTTAGTTATGACATCAGGCAAAAATTCAGAAGCCAACTTATCTGCAGATTGCAGTGATTAAATAGTTCAGGATGAATTACAACTCTGTAATATTATACTGCATTCATATTTAAGAGATAACAATTAGAGTCCAGCTCCCATAATTTCCAGTCACTTAAGACACAAGCAAGTTATAAGGATTAATCATTTCAATATCTTCCTGTTGAAGTTGGCTAACTAAACAAAAACCATGGCCCATGGAAGAGGGAAGTGGATATCTTATTTTGTTTGTTGATCTTTGTGAAACAAACATTTGAAAAATAAAACATATCATATCAAAGCGTGGGGGGGAAATACCTCTAATGGCAGAATCAACTATGATCAGATTATGAAACAACAATATATTTTTGCATGGCCAATAAACATCAAAAACCTGCAAACTAAAGGGCATTTAGATGCCAAATCTAACTTTAATTTTCAAATATCCCTATCTGGTCATACCATCTCTCTAGCAAGAAAATTACATTACATACAGTCCTGCTTTCTCATATTCAGCAAGTAGCCCCCCACCATCAAACCTAGACATGACCTTGATTTTCCTTGTTATATTTAGAATTTTAAAAAAGTTGTCCCCTTAAATCTTTAAATAGTAGGATTTAGCAAAGAATAAAAGACACCACTCTGTAAAAGCTTTAAGCCAGAAACAAATATACTTCAGATAGCCATTACGGGCATGGCATCCATTGTATTTTTCAATTATGAATTAATCTCAGTTATACTTCAGTGATCAGAAGTCTGTGAGCTTACAATAATAACATGTTTTAGTTAAAATTATAAAGCTTGGAGTTCAAAAAAGCTAGGTAGTCAAATGATACTTTACAAATTACCTGAATTTTTAACATCTACCTCACAGAAGGAAAACGACAGTAACAAAATGCTTAAGGAAGGATTTTAATTCCTCCTTTTACATAAGGAGAAAACAAAGTCAAATACTTTTCCACTCTCCAAGAAGAAATGTAATGAAGCTCAAGGAATTGTGTTTACCCAAATAACGCTTATTATTCCGCAAGGTACCCAGACATATGCAATAATAAGCATCTGTATTTCTGTCCAGTTGAAACTATAGACATTACATTAATTTGGCATTAGCAAGCAGAGAAACTAAGTGAATAACCTGGGGGTTAAACAAAGGTACAGTCTAATTACAGCCCTTTAGTGGCTCAAATATCTAAACTGTTAATTTCCACCAAGACATTCAGTCTTTCTGCGGTTTGTAGCATTTACCTTACAACCTCTATCTCAACTTTCCCTAGCGTATTTAAGTAAACAGGTAGGCTCGTTGGTTCTTTCACTTTGTTTTCACAAGGACTCATTTTACAGTAACTAACGATCCAGAGCCAGGCAAAAGAATCTGTACAATTATTAAAATTGTCCAATGTTAAATTCAACAAGAGAAGCATGCTTCAATATAAATTTGGTTTTTTCTCTCTTTTTTATTTAAAAGATGTATTTATTTTAGAGAGAAAGAGAGAGAGGGAGAGAGAGAGGGTGAGCACCAGTAGGGGGAGGGGCAGAGGGAGCGACTCTTCAAGCAGACTCCCCACGGAACGTGGAGCCTGACATGGGGCTTAATCTCGCCACCCTGAGATCATGACCTGAGCCGAAATCAAGAGTCAGACACTCAACCTCAACTGACTGAGCCACCCAGGCACCCCTTGTTCTCTTGTTTAAAGTAAGCAGGGCTCAGAGAAAAATAGGTTTGCATCATTTCTGAAGAAGTATCTGATAAGACATGATCAACAAACATTAGTAAAACCATGATACACTAGGGGACATCTCCCAGAGCCTGGCAACACACTAAACCAGAGAGGCAGAACACAGTACTGAACAGCATGTGAAAGAAGCTATGCTAAGGGCAATAAGAAAATGCTAAATGGCAGTAAGCACAGAGGGGTCATGATTAGATTTGTCTTTTAAAAGGAACATTCTGGCAGCAGCGTGGATTGGAAAGGAGGAAAAGCTGATTGGTGGATGGCAGGCAGGAGGAGGGCTTATGGCAGCCAAAGTAATAATTAAAAGAATGACAATGTAAATGGGAAGAGAAATTTGAGAATACATTGAAAATGGGAATTGTCAGGACTTCCTGGTAAATTGGTTCTGGGGATGAAGGAGACAGAGACATCAAGGACAACACCCAGTTTGCTGGGGAGATAATCAACCTCTTTGCTCAACTGGAAACACAGGAACAGCGTATACTCTCCCTGGCATGAATTAAATAACAACTCATTTTAATTTTTAAAATTTACCTTCAAAAAAATTTAAATGACCTTATCTGGAAAAGTATGTTAACTAGTGTCAAGGTGTTCTGACAGGTCTAGAAATTGGGGCTGAGTATTTTTTGGACTTTGATGAACTAAAATGAGGCCCATCATATTCTCTGTTAGGTTCTGGAAGCAGTAGTTACTAGGGAGAAAGTATCATGTGTAGTTTGTTTACATCTCTTAGGGAGACAATCAGCTGATAATTTAGAGAGGGAAAAGCAGCATAGGGTTTAAATTAAATTTCACTAAACCTCATGTGTTAAACTACAATTTATTTAGGGGCTTATGGGAAAAGGAAATCTAAGGTTTGTAAGAGATGCCAACAACTCCTTCATTTTACCTTCGCTTTATTACAAAGTGAGGAAAATGTTTTGATAAACAAGGCTTTCCCCCTTTCCCCATCAGTAAACATGCTGCTGCTTTGAATGGGCTGTCAGATGTACAACAGTTTCAGAATTCTGCTGGAGTCCTCAACAAGCTGCCACCCAGCTTAGACACTCACTTAAATGGTGTTCCACGAGGCTGTGAGGACGATGAGACACAGGGTGGGGGTCGTCTGCTGGGCACTTCTGGTGAAGATGTTTATTTTGTTTCATTTCCTTTGGGAGAACATGGGTGGCTGGTTGCTTTATTTTGCTTTGTTTTTGTTTTTTGTTCTTTGGCCACTAAATTCTCTTTCGGATGCTGAAAATTTTCATGTGATGCCTGACAGTGGGGAAGCCATCTTGTCACCATAAAGTTTATTATCAGACTGATAATAAAGCTACACACCTAACCCAGAATGATACAGGGGAAAAAATCTGTTATAAGAGTTGTTGAGCCATGGATTTGATCATCCTTGAACCGCCCTACTTATGAATTGGCACACGAGAAATAAATTACCTTATTTTAAAGCCAGCTTGAGTTGGAATTTTCTGTTATTTCCAGATGAAGGCTACTTTCCTGAATGAGCAAAAATGAATGAGAAGTACCGAGCACCCAATAATAACTACTATTATTATTACTAATTTAGTTTTTTTCTCATGGCTTACATTTTAGGTTTCTTCCTCCCTTTACCTGACCCTTTTGAAACCACCAGGGAATGTGTGGTTTCTTATTCCTTTCTCTATTTCCCTACACATCCACACAGTGCCTGGCAAAAGTAAGTGCTCATAAATATTGTCAAATTGAAATGAAATGGAACTTAAGCATCCTCAGGTTGTATGATAAGGTTTCATTAGCAAAAAGAGAATATGTCTTATAAAGAATAGTATGAGAAAAATCCATGTATTTTTCATTCTTAAGAATGATATATTTTTCATTCTAAAGAAAAATATAAATTCCCATGAACTGAGTTTTTAAATGGTGGGGCAGTATTATTTTGAACAACTGACATTTCTAAAGCACTGAGAAAAAGAAATGAAGATGAAAATACTCAAAACATGACAATATCTTTGTAAAACCAAGCTGCATCCTTAATAAAAATTGATAAATATTAAAAATTCATTCAACTCTTGCCCAAAGTACCCTCCTTGATCTTACATTCATATTGCTGAGTGATAGCCTGGGCTGTGTGTATGCTTCCTCTTTCATCAGATAACTTTGCTCTTTCTCCGGCTCCAAAAGTCTCTTTAGGCCTCAGTGTGTAATACAAAAATAAATAAAGTAATGAACTAGAGCTTGGTACAGTTAATGTATAATTAGCAAACATGACCAGGCTCATAAGAAAGTCTTTTTTCTGTCTTTTCAGTAAGGTTCAGATACTCGTTCATCTTTTTTTTTTTTTTTTCCCTTAAGACTATCTGGGTGAATATTAGTGTCATAAAAAAATATCCTGTTACTTCTAGTGAAGTGTTCTGTCAAATGAGCAAATGGGAAGGAAAGGAAAAGACCTATTAAAAAGTCTTATGTGGGGACAAAAACCAAGCTAACACCATTTTATCTCCCTATAACACCCAACTAAAGCAGAAGTGTTTTGTTTTCACTAATATCTAACTAAAACCTAGAATTCCCTTCAATCATAAATATAGGCAACATCACAACAGTGGTATTGGCGACAACTGTGATTTTGTGAAGAACAGAAATCACAGATATTTTCATATCACACTATAATTGCCACTGATATCTCAAAATATTGTTTCTTCTTTTCTGTTTTAATTTTATTTTAATTCCAGCATAGTTAACATACAATGTTATATTAGTGTCAATACTGTTTACTCTTATCCCATCATTCATATTCAATTTCTAGGTCTTATTTAACTTCCCGATAAATATGCACATAGATTGCTCTATCAAAAAATTTCAAATATTTTGCTAACTGTATATAATTGGTTTTCTATGTATTTTATTTTATGTGTTTAAAACATTATTCTAAGAAGGGGTCCATAGACTTCATTAGGCTTCCGTGGCACAAAAATATGTTAAGGACCCCTGCACTAAAGGAAAGCAAACAAGCAGAACACTTCCTGAAATCTGAAAAGCAAGGGTGGGGAGTTGGGTTGGGTAACACTGAACCTCTGCCCCTCCCATTATATAATATGCTACTGATTTCCTGTCAAACAACACCAATCAATAGCCCGAGATTGCATGACCAACAAAGTCTCCCCTTCTTTCAAGGAGATAAGCACTTCAATTTTTAGTCATTGATTATACATATGTTTCTCTTATTAAATAATTTTAAATCATAAATACACTAAGCTTATTTTGAAAAAGTTGCTTATGTAGGAAATATAACCATGAGGGTAATTCAGCCACTTACGAAAATATCTGAGGGACACCTGGGTGGCTCAGTCGGTTAAGCATCAGACTCTTGATTTTGGCTCAGGTCATGATCTCAGGGTCGTAAGATAGGGCTTTGTGCTGGGCGTGGAGCCTACTTAAGATTCTCTCTCTCCCTCTCCCTCTGCTACTCCACCCCCCCCAAAAAAATCTGAACAAAACTGCTATTTTTTTTTTTACAACTTTTGTACAATTCCATTGTGTAATCATGAAAAGGAAGGGAATTCTTCCCTTTACCCACAAGCAATAGATAGATATATGATAGATAGTTACATAAATAACACCTATATCTATATAGAGATATATCATTAAATACATAGTTTTAAACATCTGTGTATCATTAAAGAGAATATTTCATAGGTGTCATACTGGAAGTGAATTTTATTTTTTGTCAAGTTATTAGGTGGCATAAAAGGGCTATTGCTCAAAAAAAAGAAAATTCATCCCAATACAAAATACTCCTACATAAAAAATACATTAAAATGTATAACAGATACAAAGTACTCCTACATAAAAGAATTTAAAAAACAAGTTTATAAACTTTCTTTTCTCACTGTCTCTCAGACTGAAGGAGCCAGACACACACATAGCTTGAATACCATTTTGCAATTACTTCCAGATTCACTTAATAGTGATTAACAGTAATTGAGTTCACTATGTATCAGGCACAGTGGCTGAAAATAGCCATCAAGGGGAACAAGGCAGGCATAGTAACAACACTCAGAGGCCCCAGTCAAGCTAGGCAGGTACTACATACTACAAATAATTGGCTAAACACAACTGATACCAATATTATAAGAGAAAATTACCGGGGGGTGCCTGGGTGGCTCAGTCGTTAAGCGTCTGCCTTCGGCTCAGGTCATGATCCCAGGGTCCTGGGATCGAGCCCCGCATCGGGCTCCCTGCTCGGCGGGAAGCCTGCTTCTCCCTCTCCCACTCCCCCTGCTTGTGTTCCCTCTCTCGCTGTGTCTCTCTCTGTCAAATAAATAAATAAAATCTTTAAAAAAAAAATAAATAAATAAAAAAAAAAAAAAAAAAAGAGAAAATTACCGGGTGTATATTCTCACTTAATTCTTACAACAACTCTGTGAAATAGGTACTACTATCTTCATTTTGTAAAAAAAAAGAAGCTTGAATTCAGAGAGATGGGGTAATTTGTCCCATGTCCTAAAGGGGCCACAGAGCTGCCAATATAACAGGGGAGATTAACACACACAAAATTAGTCATGAGTAATAGCTTTATAATTAATAAATTAATTATGATTATATTGATAATTCATAATATTAATGTTTACCTCCTTGAGGGAAGAGATCATTTATTCATCTTGAAACCATCATGTCTCATATATAATAGAACTCAACAAAGGAATGACTCTTAATTAAAAATAAACCATTGGACAAATTTAAGTAAGAGAGGGAGAATGGGAAAACAGAAAGTATTATACTCCTACATTCTGCCACGAAGTCAACGACAAGATCTGCAGATGCAGACTACACATCTTGGAACAAAGTTAGGTTCATCCTTAGTTTAAAAAAAAATAAAAGCACCATCTGGTTTATAATGGAAGTGATGTTTATAATCGAAGAGGCTATACATACATGGGGGCTGGGGTTTAGGAAATTTCTGAACCTCCCTCTCAATTGTTTTATAAATCTAAAACTACTCTCAAAATTGTTTTTAAATTTAAAAAAAATAAACAGACAAAAGAAATTTATATCACTCATTTGATGAGCATGTATTATATGGGTAACAAATACTTTTGCATCTTGAACTCTGGTTCTAATCTACTGTCAGTGAGGCCTAGGCTGCTGTGTTGAAGAGGATTCTGAGTGGGATAAGGGGAGCAACACTGTCTTGAGTACCAGAAGGAAAAGTGTCAGCACATTCGCCAAAGATTTGGCCGTTTTATCCACCAATGTTCCTGACCCTGTGTTAAAAGTATTGTCCCTTCTCAGGAGAATATCAGAGTATAGTGGCAGATAGGGGCAAAGAAACAGGAGAAGTATTACATACCATGACAGGTGCCAGAACACAGCCAATTCAGGATTGTGGGCCAGTCCAGAGAAGGGAGATAAGAGTTCTGCATGGTAAAATTAGTAACTTGATTTATTAGTTCTAATAATAACAGTGTACATATATCATATGCTTACAATTTGTCTGCCATTGTCCTAAGTACTTACATGTTTGAATTCATCGAATTCTCTCAAAAACCACATCAGATGGCTATCAGCATTACCAACTGAGCTCTAGAAAATAGAAGTAATTTGCCCAAGATCAATACGTGGTAAGTGGGAAAGTCAGGTGCAAACCCCTTATGGTCCAGAACCCTAGTTGTTAATCATTAAAATAGGTGAAAAATACTTTTTTTAAAATTTTGCACAGGATATGTGTCCTACAGAGATAGGTAAAATTACTTCAAGAATATGATTTTCCTTGGTAAGAAACAAGTAATTTAGAACTATAGTGATTAAAGTTTAACCCACGTAACATTGTCAGTAAAACATCAAAAACATAGATCAGCTACACCAATTCCATTTACTCTTGATGTTTGTCATTATTCAAAGACTGCTTTTCTTGCTTTTGTTTTTGTTTCCAGAAAGGTTAACACAAATACATAAAGAGTCAAATACAAATTTTGATAGTTTACAATTTGGAATTGAGTTAACCTCACTAGAAAATTTAGGGCAAGATTACAGAAAGAAAAAATCATAGGAATGAGCAAGTACAAATATCTAGGCCTTGTCACTTTTCCTGCTAGTTAATGTTCATTAAGTCTGTCTAATGAGATAAAAACTATGAATTAAACACAATATGACCCTTGCTTTCATGGAACTTTAACTAGAACAAGGTGACAGTTTTAAGAGTTGTACTCATGAAAACCAGTCTAATTGGGCTTTAAAATCAAGTTCTATTCAGGACGTTAAAAAGCCATTAGCCAGTATTTCTGCCAGGCAAAGACTATGTAAAGGCTGTCTGTTTGGGGGGGAGGGGGGAGACTAACATTCAGGAATCAGAAACAGAGTTAAGATTAATAATCTTGCGAGATTATTAACAGCACATATATTAACTATTTGATTTTTGACATTTTACACATTCTTTTAAAAATACATTATTTATTCACCATCCAGATTTAACAGATGTTAACATTTGGCCATATTTTCCTCAGATCCTTTTTCTTTTTTTTTTCCTTCTTCTTCTTTTCTCTTTCTTTTTAAGAAATAAGCATCTCGTACTCTTTACTCTGTCTTACTCTGTATGAAACCAGAACTCTAAACGACAACCCCCTTAAAATTCAGACATCCAAACCCCGACCCTTATCATGATAATTGCTACAAAGAACCTGACCCAAACATCAATCCCTTTAATCTGTGCAAGGCCCACAGAGGGAAGTGGGTGACCCAATTATGTCCATTATACAGATTAGGTAACAGGAACAAAGAGAGGCTGAGACTAGTCCTCAAAGTCCTTGTTCTTTGCATATGTCTATAGTACCCAGAAAGAATAATGATATCCATCAGTCTAAATAGTAACTACCCAGACTCAGCTACTGCCAAATCCAGGTCCTGTTAATTCCACTATTACTGAGCATTTACTATCTGCCAGGCACAGTGCATTAAAAACACAGACCAACCAAAAAGCAATCACTCAGAGTACTGCATCATTTTGCAAGGCTTCTGCAAATCTATTCCAGTGTCTTCCCTTCTAATAGCTGGGATTTACAAACATCTCCTGCCACAGGACTGCTTATGCTCCCGACAACCTAGTGCTGGTATCAGTGCTGAGATAAGTAGATTCTATTATTTGATTATTAATCCCCCCAAAGCCATTGCTGAAGAGAATCCTACTGAGGTTTCTAAGGACTAGCCCCCAAACCCTTGATGAATGGGATATTCAACTGTTTCTTTAGTCTCCTGCTCCATTTGTCTTGTTACCAGAGTTAGTCTTGGTGACAGGCATATCTTGGACACCAAAAGTTATAAGACTTATCTTTTATTTCCCCATTTCCTGTTTTGTATTGGTGAGAAAATGTTGGCAGATTTGTTCATTCTACAAATACTTACTTAACACCTCATTTTTCCAGCCACTGTTCTAGGCTCTGTGGAAGGAATTAAAAAAAAAAAGTCATATGTGTTTACATTTTAGTGGAGAATAGTAGGCAATCAACAAACAAGTATATGGAATACCTGGTGTTGAGAAGTGTTAAGGAGTAGAAGCAGGTAGGGTATAAATTGGGTAGTCAAGGAAGGTTTCTCTGATTAGGTAACACACTAGCAGAGACCAGAATGAAATGAGGGCAAGAGCCACGTTTACACCCACAGGGAGAGAATTTCTAGCATGAGGAATAGCAAGTGCAATGTCCCTGAGTCAGGAGAATGCTTGCCATGTTCAAGACCAAAGAGGTAGGATGAGCCAGCTTGAGTGGTAAGAGTGAAGGCCAGAGAGGCTCAGGGGCTCGAGGCGAGAAGATTTTAGATTTTTGTTAGGGAGGAATGAGAAATCATTAGCACATGTAAGTAACGTGATCTGATTTATGAAATTTAGGTGGTAGGAATAATACAGGTGGCCATTTGGGAATTTGATGGGAGAACACATCAGATTCCAAACGGACAGACACATCTTCTTGAGTCATGTATCTGTCCAGAAGGGCTTCAATTTCAAGCCAGGACTTGCCATGTTGAGTACACAGGGTGTTCAAGCAGGTCAAGGGGCCACCTACACTGGAATCACTCCAAGAGTTTTTTAGGCATGAAGATTTCATGAGACCCACCCAAGACATGATGAACCAGAATTTCTGTGGCTGGAGCTAAAGAATCTGCATTTCAAACAAGGTGCCCTGGTGACTTACGAGTGTAAAAATTTTGGACAACTATGAAGTCAGGCAAAGCTTAGCAGAAAAGAGAATTATTGAGCTGAGTTTCAAATAAAAGAAAGAGTCCACCTGTGGGGAAGAAGCAGGAAGTAATGATGAGGAGGATCCCTCAAGGAAAGGAACCATCATGGACAAACACTTAAGAGACATAAAATATCATCTGATAATTAGATTCCTGCATTCAATTTGACACAACTGTGTGACCTTTTTTTGAACTTCTACCCTGTGCCAGACAGGTATGTGGTCTCATTTTATCACCTCAATCACCATGAAAGGGGATTTAAGAGAAGTGAGGGTCAGAGAAACTAAGTGGCCTATCCAAGACTACTTGGCTACTAAATGGTAAAGGCAGAGTTGAAGCAAATGTGGTTTAATTCTGAAGTATGGGATCTTAATTATTAGATTGAGGAGAGTCAAATAATGAAGTCTGAGAGATAAGAGAACAGATCAGGAGGTCCTGAATGCCTTCCTATAAGCCAAGACACTAACTTGCTACTTGTGTCATTTCATTTGTCTTTATGACAGCCCTTTGACTTGGGATGGTTTGCTATGCTTTACAGAAGAGGAATCTGAGGCATAAGGTAACATAAGTTACTATACCAAGGCCAGTCATTTATCAATTTGTAGAGATAGAGATGTCAACCTAAATCCCTAAGATTCTAAAACTTGTGTTCTCACTACCTCTCTGTGGCCCATTATATTCTCCATGCATGATCAACTGTACATAGAAAACATATGCCAAACCCAAGTGTATTTTTCTTGCATTTTCTGTACATGCAGCATATAAAAGCATTTAAATCTATTAAAACAATAGTGCTGACAACACCAAGCACTGGAACAGCACAGAGCAACTGGGATTCTCATATGCTACTGATGAATGTACACTTTGGAAAACTGCTAAGCAGTATCTCCCCAAGGCTAAACAAAACAAAACAAAACAAAACAAAAAAGCAAAATCCCACTGTACAATCTAGCAATTCTAATTCCTAGGTTTATACCCAACAGAAATGAGTGTTTTATACCCCTTGCACAAGAACATGTGCAAGAATGTTCAAAGCAGATTTATTCAAAATGTCCACTCACTGGGAACAGCCTCAATGTCCCCTAACAATAAAGTAGATAAATAAATTGTGGGATAGTCCTGCAATGAAAATTCTACACAGCAATAAAAAGAATGAACTACTGGTACATGTAAAAACATGGGTCAATCTTACCTATAAAATACTCAGCAAATGAAGTTAAAGATAAAAGAATACACATTATATGGTCCCATTCATATGAAGAAGAGGCAAAAGTCATCTATAGTGATAGAAGTCAGAATAGTACTGTAGTTATTCTTGGGGCAAAGGGGCTGACTGGGAGTGGGGTGACAGGAGCTGTCTAAGGTGCTGAACGTGTTCTACATTTTGAAGGGTAGTGTTTACATGGGCATACGCAAAAAATTAAATCAATCTGTATGCTCAAGATTTGTGAACTCTATTATACATAAGTAATATCTCAATAAAATTTTAGTTTATAGCATTGAGGAGCCAATAAAATCTGGCCAGCAGGCTAGTCATCCTCTTATTAAAACTGAGTTCCATCTTAATCAGATCTGTTCTTCCTTTCATCCCCTGTAACTGGCACATAATGGAACTCAGCAAGAATTTATATAACAAATGAGCACATGCCTATGACATTACCCAAGTTCTCACCCATCTTCAAGTGCATCCACCCTTGTTCCTCAGATGAACCATAGACCACGGTGGCAGCAGGCCCTTCAGCCCAGTAGGTGATAGAACCATCCCCATACCTGGCCATACTTTCATTAGAAGAAATAAACTATAAAACCAAGCACCAGTTTTGCAGTATGACACAGCAGTATTGCTTGCATTAGGCCAATTTTCCACTTATGACAGCAGTAATAGCACTAAAAGCCAATAAAAGCGGTCTGTTCGTTCAGAGATCGGCTTTTATGGCTTATTCTAAATATTATCAAGTGAATCAAGAGCCATCATTATAATGTCTAAAAAGCCTTCATACCTTGTAAGCAAACAGTGTGACTTTGACAAATAATCATTAGCGTGCCTGTGTGAGGCCAGTACAGGGAAAAAAAAATCAAATAACTGATATTTCCGTTTACATAAGTCATTAAGGTAATGTAGGTTAGTTTCAGAATAAACAAAATGGATTTCATATGTAAAATGACATACTATTGCTTTCAACAATCCCAGCATTTTTTAAAGTCTTATTTCTAGGCAGCTGAAGATACGGATGGCTTTAGTTATAGTCTTCTCGGTCCTTATGAGCATATAAGGAAAGTCCAATAAAACTTCTGAGGGCTCAGTCAATCACACAGGCTCAGCCAATATTTCTCATTTAAAGTAAATTTCAATAATTCTGATCGCACTAATTTCAGATTTGGTGATTACCCCTGCATGTCATTTACTAAAAATGACTTGTGTTGTAAGGAGTTCCTTAAGGAAAAAAAAAATAAATACAGTGAAAACGAAGACGTTTGTCTTGTTAATGTGAGGACTTTTCCTGGAATATAGTTGAGAACGTAAACTTTCAGGAGGATAACATGCCAAAATTAAAACTGACTGGATCAGTGGTTGGCAAACTTTTTCTGTAATTAGCCAGATATTTTCAGCTTTGCGGGCTCTACAGTCTCTGTCCCAACTATCCAAGTCCACCATTGCAATGTGAGAGCACAGACAGTATATAAACTTGTAAATGTGGCAGTGTTCCAATAAAACTTCATTTGTTCAGAGGAAAAAAAGCCATTAGGTTGTGTTCGACCCATGGTCCATAGTTTACCAAATTCTGCACTAGACTATGCGATACAATAGGACTATACCTGCTTAATTCACCATGGTATTCCCAAGTAGGTATCTAGTACAGGGCACAGGTTAGATATTTGGTAGATATTTACTAAATAAATACCGAATAAATCATAAGCCTTAAAATTCCATCTAATTCATTGGTCAGCCACCTCTAGGTGTTACTCTAAGAAAATAACCATAAGTGAATGCAAATTTTGCTATGAATCCTTGTCACGATATTTGTTTATAATAGCAAGACAGAAGTAATGATAATGTCCAACATTGGGTGAGTTGAAGAAATACTTATATAAATTAGATGGGATGTTAATCACTCATTAAAAATGATATGCAATATCAGAAGAATAATATTTAACAACATTAAAATATCTTCAAATACATGAAGTAAAATTTTTATTACAGTAAAAAACTTTATTCCATTAAACAAATATTTATTGAACAGTTACTCTATACCAAGCACTATTCTAGACACTGAAATACAGCAGTAATAAAACTGGCAAAAATCTTGCCCACATACAGCCTATGTCATACTATCTTAAATATGATTGTGTTTTTTGTTAAAAAGAGCATATACATATACATGTTTTTGTAAAGTTTGAAATGCTCTTCATCAGAATATTTTTAAAAATTAATTGTGGCCAAATGAAATCATGGGTAATTTTATCTACACACTTTGACTAAAAATACCAACCAAAACTGATTAGGTAATACATATTGCATCAATAATAAATAATCTGATTTTAAGTAATTATTGCCTAATTAAACACTCATAGGATAAGATACAGATTTTAGAATTATTTTTGCAAAAAAGTCCTTATTTCAAATGTAATTTATTTTATTTACCAGGCCCTCATATAGCACTTATTACAGACACACACACACACACACACACACACACACACACACAAACACACACACACAACACTGCTCTAAGTACTTCACAAATAGAAACTTCCTTATCCTTGCACCAACCCTATGAGGTAAGTATTATTATTATTATCATCCTTAATTTACAGAAGAGGAAACTCAGGCCTGAGGGCTTGGGTAATAACTTACCTAAAGTCACAAAACTAACCAATGGCAAGGCTAAGATTTAAACCCAAGCTAAAAGGCTCTAGGGCAATCATCATGAATACTATTTGGAAACACAAAATACAAAGCAGATAATAATTTGTTAATTCAACTTTTTTGTAAGTTAAAATTTCTAACATTTTTAAAATTATAAGATCAGTGAGAATGATGAGGTGATACTTCCGACAACTATAGGAATTTTTGTTTGGAAGTTACAGATGACAGCTATAGACTTAAATCACCCAGAAAGGGCAGCTTATTTCTGCAGTGAACTTTGGAAGACAAAAATCTTTGTTATCACAGAAAAGTAGTTTCACATGGTAATAGATTTTCTTCTCCCTTTTTATATAACTCATTTTGCAAAACTGGTAAAAATCTCTAATGGAACTAGCCCAGAGTTTAGAGAAGTAGTAAGATATTTATATTTTAAAGTTAAATCGCTAGCAATATCTAATAATTTTTACAACATTCCTTAGTGCTCCTAAGTTAGTCAGTCAGTTTAACACTAATTATCTGCAGAAAATACTTTTCAAACATATCATATAAAACCCAGTTGATGAACAATGTTATTAAAAATTTTGTATCAGTGCTCATTTCTGTCAGATATTTATCCTATATTTTAAAAGTTAAGTTTATTTTGTTGAATATGATGACTCTAAACCTTGTTTTATTTTCATCAATCATAATTTATTTGCAATCAAAACACCAAAATGTTATAATCTGAATTGCCTCATCAAACTCCCTGAGATTCAAAAAAAACTCCACTCTCTTTCCAAGACATGTGCGCACACACATACACACAGAGGCAGCTATTCATTGTATTTATAATATTTATAGCAATCTCTTTTTTCTGAAAGACCAATAAATTTTGGTATCAAAAACAAATTCTGGACCACATTGTATATTTCACTACTAAACAACTCTGAAAAAAAAAAAAAAGACTGTCCTTTAAAAACTGTGATCAATTAGTAATGCCTGTCACTGGCATCATACATCGAAAATGGCAATGTCTATGTGCTGCAGAGATCTATGCCTTGCCTTTCTCCCCTCTGACACTATCAAAATGCCTTTATAAACCAAAAACAAGACCCTGGACTTTTTTTTTTAAAAAAAGTATCTTTATAACTCAGACTTTACTCAAGTATTGACTTTTTCCCAATTAGATGACATTATTGTATTATCTGGAGTTTACTGTTTCAGGGAGGATTTTTTCTGGAGCATCTCCCGGGTGATGGCAATCATCCTAAAATACTCCTGGAGAGAAACAATTCTGTGATCTCATCCTGAAGCTTTTAAGACTTCCCTTTGGATTAAAGGTTTTAGCATCTCATTTTTAAGAAGAAAAAAAGAGGTGATAAGTACTATATAAACACATATTTAGAGTAATCTTCAGAGAAATTGTTGAGTCAAGAAAGTTTTAATGAACTAGCTGGGCTTAGCACACTTGTTATTCCACCTCTGGGACCAGCATCACATCTGCATGAAAGCTCATGCATACCTTTCATGTCTCACTGATCACTGGGGTAAATCTCAGCTTTGGCAGTCGTCAGGATCTTATCCATCTTAAGACAGCCTTTCTCAGACAAAACTCAGGCATCTGGCTGGACTTGCTTCGGCAACAGGTAGGCAGGAGTGTGAGATTATTTGGAGGTAAAACGAGGAGGGAGGATACTATTTGACATGGATCTTAATGGCACCAGTCAGAAGGCACAAGCCTAGGAAGGGCTCTTCAGAGAGTTTGTGCAGATGTTGCTTGCTAGCTCTCTCTTATTGGAGTGATCTCAGATCTCTTTTCCATTTCTGTTCCTCCCCAAAACCTTGCTGAAAGAAAATTCTGACTCAGTGACACATTAAATATTCATTTATACTTGTCAACGAGAACTTAGAGGGAAGTGTGGGAGAATTCAGAGGAAGGATAAGAGGGTTTCTGCATTCCAGCCATGCTACAGATTCTATCTAAACTCACAATTTGAAATGTGACATATATAAATATATATATAAAATAATACATAATATATATTTATATTTTATAAAATATATAAAAAACCTTTTTTATAAAGTTAAATATGTTCTTACCATAAATCCAGCAATTTCACCCTTAGGTTATTTACCCAAGAGGAATGAAGACATATGTCCACAGAAAGACCTGCCCAAGAATGTTCGTAGTAGCTTTCTTCCTATGAACTCAAAACAGGGAACATCCAAATTTCCATCACAGGAGATCAGACAGACAAATTGTGGCTTATTCATATAATGGACTATGCCTCAGCATTACAAAGGAATGAACTCAGTAACATGGATGAATCTCAGAAACATTAGGTTGAGTGAACTAAAACAGACACAAAAGATTACACACTGTACGGCTGTACTTACATGAAATTTGAAGAAAGGCAAATTTAATCTGTAGTGACAGAAAGCAGATTGCCGGTTCCCAGGGGCTGCCTGGTGGGAGGCATGGTGACCACAGTGGGGCAGGAAGAAGCTTTTTGGAGAGATGGACATGTCCTGCACCTTGATCATGGTGGTGTTTTCATTTGCCAAAACTTCACCATACATTTAGAATAGGTACACTGTATTGTATATAAATTATACTTCAATAAACTTGACCGAAATAAATCACAACTCTTGGTTTGTGATGGGGATTATCATTATTGCTTAAAAAAAAAGTGTTTTACTCATCACAATTTTAAACTCTATGAATCAGGGCTAGCAGGTCACTCTGTTATGCTTTCTCATAGGTTTTTAGTGTAAACAGTCTTGGCAACTAGTATTCAAAGCTCAACCCTGCCCCTGTCTGTGAGACCTCCTTAGATGGGTCAGTTAACTTAACACGGTCTCAGTTTTAGTAGATGTAAGATGACCAGGCCAAATTTGCAAACTGGTGGCCTGTGGTTCACATTTGGTTAACATTTGCAGGTCCAGTGTAGTGTGAGTCTTACAGTGTAATTCTTGTTAAATATTTGAATTAATTACGAATTCTTAAAAATCAGAAAAATTTCAAAGAAATTCCAGACTTATGGCTTTTGTTGAAAAGCAAATCTCTGATGGTATTTAATCTGCATCCCAAATGGCACCAATTAGCTTGAACTGTTTACCCATGTGTAATATTCTCCAGTTTGCCTGTTCCTACCTGGCTCTTATCATCATTTATATACCTGCCTAGTCCCTGGTCATTTGGAAACCCTAAATTACAACAATGATAAATAACCGGATCCTTAAGATGTAAATACAACTTCCAAGCTTTGATAAATGACCTAGGATCCAATTTTAGGGATGAAATTTTAATGTATTAAAAATCAGTTCTGCAAAGTCACTCATTCATGTATATACACAGAGAAAGCACTCCAAGTTGTGAAATTCCAGCCAGCCTTTTGCAAACACTGGAATAGGACTAAGCACAGCCACATATGTACTACAGAAAGTTTCGGTAATTAAAATAGCCCAGGAATTAGACTGTGATCATCAGCCACTGATCAACGAGTGAATGAAACACAAAATTCAGCCCTGAAACAGATACTTCTTTGTATGTGATGGCTCTGTATTTTTCTTGTTTTGTTTAATTTATCATTTTGGGTTCAGGATTAAATATTCTTTATAAAATAATTTTGGAAAAACTGTTCCTTTTTATTTTCTCTACTTTGAAATATTTTATAAAGTGCTGGAATTAGCTGTACCTTGGAAATTTGAAAGGACTCATCTGTGAAATCAGCTGGTAATTGAGACTTTAACTGCTTTTCTCAAAGTTGTTAGTCTATCCTGCTTGTCTACATATTCCAAATTTAAAAATAATCTGGAATTTCTAATTTATTTATATAACTCTGAGGTTTATATTATTATATTTCTCAGAATTTTGTATTTTCAGTGTCTTTCTTTCCCTGCAGGAAAAATAAACTCTTGAATTCAATTTTCTTTGTATTCTTATTCAATTCATATTTTTGCTTCCATCTGTCTTCCTCCCTTCTCTTTTCTTTAGGATCATTTTCTTTTTCAATTTTCTTGAGGTGAGTAGTTATCACTTGAGAATAGTAATTTTCCTAAATTTACAATTAACTCATGCCTTAAGGTTGGATATTTAGTATCACTGCCTTTTTTCCCTAAATACAGTGTAATTTTGTTTTGATTTCTTCTCTGTCTTAATAACAGAACAGCATTTAAACTTTCAATTGGATGGGTATTTCTTTTTTAAATTGCCATTAATTTCTAATTTTATGTCATTGTAGTTAAATGCAGCCTGTATGTTTTCTGCTTTGGGGAATTTATTGATACTTTCTTATGATGTAGTATGTGATAAGTAATTAACTTTTAATTTTTGTACATAGTGAATGTGGGTATTCCAAATAAAAATTTCACAGATATTTAAAAAGAATATGTATTTTCTGATATAATTCCACCTTGTAAGTCCTATTCTCCCAATCTTTATTTTATTTATGTATAAATATTTGTGTTTTTTCAACTTTTGACAGATCAATAAAGAGATATTAAGATTTCCTATGAAAACAGTATTTTTCTAATTTCTCTTTATATTTGACCTTGGTAATATACAGGGAGCTGAAACTTTTTTTCTGGTTCAGTGGAGAGCACTATGTTCTAATTGCTTCCATTGTTAATTAGTAATAGTGGGCATTTTCTGTGTGTGCTTCTGAAAAAATAATTCTCATAAATTGAGAGTTTATAAATCTATTGATACTAAATATTTTATAATAATAGTTTAAGGGTTTTTTTTTTTTGTAAATGAAAGGGAAATATTTCTGAAGCAAATAATTGCAGATAAAGTGGACACTTCACTGAGGTACTTCTCTAAAGGAGTTGCCAGAATCAACGGCTCTTTTTCTTTTTTTTTTTTTTTTTTTTAAAGATTTTATTTATTTATTTGACAGAGAGAGACACAGCAAGAGAGGGAACACAATCAGAGGGAGTGGGAGAGGGAGAAGCAGGCTTCCCGCGGAGCAGGGTGCCCAATGCGGGGCTCGATCCCAGGACCCTGGGACCATGACCTGAGCTGAAGGCAGACGCTTAACGACTGAGCCACCCAGGCGCCCCTCAACGGCTCTTTTTCTAATCAGCTTAAAAAAAAAGTATGTGTGGGGGGGAATACTAAGAATTTAATGATTTGAAAGAGAATGCTCAGAAATTAGAACCAATGCTCAAATTCCCAAGTCCACTTTTCAGAAGGTGAACTAATCCCTTGAGTGGATTAGTACTCATATCAGATTCGTATTTTTACTTAACAGAATTTGTTTCCTAAAAAACAACTTAGTTCTCATCTGGTGAGGGTCTTTATCTTAAATTGTGTGCCATGAAGCTGCCATGAAAATGCTATTAAAAAAAAAAAACAACTGTATTAGAGATTAGAGTCCACAATCCTACAAAGTTAGATTACATTATTTTAGAACATAATAGAAATAGAAATACCTCCACGATACTAAGATGCATCCATCCTTTTGCCCTTGATAAAAATGAACCTTCCCTCACTATCTGAGAAATATGAGGGTAATTAAGTATAAAATCACTGTACAATTGGTCAGAGAAAATTTATAAATTGATTTATAACCTACACTCCCTTCTCTACCCCTACCCCCCTCCACCCCAAGCCAGCAATTTTGGGGAGTGACCCAAATGAATTTGACACATCACTCAGAAAGAGGCTAGAATTGGTCATTCATGAGAGCTTGGATAAGAAAAACTATGAGAGGCAAATGTTGGCAGTGTTTCATCCAAGCATGTCCATATGTGAAAGCTTCTCAGCCAACAAAACTCCAATATCTTATCCCACTGCCAGACCATGCCTCTTATGAGGATGGATGTGTAAGATCAATGTTCCCAAACTTCTACTTGATTTTTTTGACATATTCATGTAACATCTGGACCGATATTTACTCATTTACTTTAAAACTGATTCATGTTCCAAAAATTAAATAAATGTATTTTAAAAGAAACTATATATCTCTGTGATAAGTAAAACAGCAAAGCAGTTACAGTTGCTGTAAAATGTCTACATAAAAAACAACTACAGTTGAAACAAAATGTCATTCAACTTTATAAATTAAAAATTTGACATTATGTATAATTAAATTAATAAAAAAAAAAAAAATGCCTACTCATCTTGAAAGGTCCAAAGGATACTATGGAAATATCCCTTATCCACTTAATGTTGTTATTCCATATTAGGGAAGCACCTTGATCGTGTCTTTCCTGTGTCTCCTCATAATGTGCCAGATATCTTTATGGAGCTCTTTAGATGTGTTTATGGTAAGGCTGTTCAGAGGAGGGAAAAACTTTTGTTATTTGTGTACTCATTAATAAATGGATAAGTTTAATGTGTTTTCTATCGGGTCTCTTGGGGTATTATCTCTGATGCAGGATAAAATAATAATGCTATCATTTATTAGATACTCATTAGAAATAAAGCACTGTGGGGGCACCTGGGTGGCTCAGTAGATTAAGTGACTGATGCTTTTTTTTTTTTAAGATTTTATTTATTTATTTGACAGAGAGAGACACAGTGAGAGAGGGAACACAAGCAGGGGGAGAGGGAGAGGGAGAAGCAGGCTTCCCACTGAGCAGGGAGCCCAATGTGAGGCTTGATCCCAGAACCCTGGGATCATGACCTGAGTCGAAGGCAGATGCTTAACCAACTGAGCCACCCAGGCGCCCCTGTGTGACTGATTCTTGATTTCGGCTCAGGTCATGATCTTACAGTCATGGGATCAAGCCCCACATCCGGATGCGGCTCCCTCCTCAGTGGGGAGTCAGCTTGAGATTCTCTATTTCTCCCTCTCCCTTAACCTCTCCCCCTGATCGTGTTCTCTCTTTCTCTCTCTCTCTCTCTCTCAAATAAATAAAGAAATCTTAAAAAAAAGAAATAAGAAATAAGGCACTGTGTTTAAACACACCTCATTTCAATCTCATTTAGTCACCTCATTTAAATCTTCTAATAACTCAAGAGATAGGTACTATTATTATCCCCACTATATACCCAAATATGCTGGGCCCAAGATTTACCTAAGGCCATGCAACACATAACGATTATTTCAACTCCAGAGCTATGCTCTTAACTATTGCCTTCAGCTGAATCACACTTCCAGGCTACCATTCCACCTGATTCTTCCCAAGCCATCTGAACAAATGGATATGGTTAGAGGCCCTTTAATGTACAGGGATACTGGAACTACTGTTTCTAACTATCCCCACTCTTGATGGTTCAACCTCACCCCAAAAGTCACAAGATGGTTGGGAAGATTCATTTATGAACAATGTATTAATGTGGGCATGCATGGTGTTGAGGTGAGATGGCATGAAGCAGGGCTGAGGGAAGGTGGGGTGGTGTTCATCAAAGTTCCATAGTCAAAAGAGATGACTGATTTCTCTGTTAGCTCTTTCCTCCTTCACATCTACTCCAAAACCTATACCCTACCCTGTTCTTGCCTACCATCAGTGAGAAAAATATCACACTTTGGAAATACTTAACTAGATCAGTTTTTCTGCTTTCTTTATTGCCATAATTCTTGTTAATCCTTTATATCTCAACTTAAATATGCTATTCTCAGAGAGCTTTACCTATCCTAGCTTACTTTAGTTTCTCCCTTGATACACAGCCCCCAAGAGTTCCCATAGATCCTTACACATTACCTATCATAAGATTTATACACTGCTGTTACTCCTTGTCTAATGTCCCAAGAATTCTTACAGCATGATACTGCATTTGCCCTGTTTACAGCATTTAGCAAAGTAAATGGCATATTGTAGGTGTTCAATGAATATTTGTTATATAGATGAGTGACACAATTTATGGCCTGATGTCAGCAATGATTTGATTCACCTAATTCACTTTGTTCAAATTCCATGCTCATAAATGAGTCGTCAGGTTGTGTCTCCTACAGGAAGAGAATGCACTGCTCATGTAGACTAAGGCACTTTGATGCTTATAGTTGGTCTGTAAATTAACAAACTGAAATCTAATTCTTAGACATTAGTCTGATGAGCCTATTGCTGTGAGTAGGTCCCTGAAAAATAAATCCAAACTTAGAATATTAAACAAAAACACATTTCTAAGAATGTAAAGATGATAAAATACTGCAGTATGAAAAATTACAAAATAAACTCAACTAAGGAGACAACTAGTATCCCCCTGATAAGACCAAGGCCTTTTAGAGGTCAAGGGGGGTCAGGAGAGCCTCAAGTCATTGCCATATTTTTCCCCTAAGGCAATCTATATTTTTTTAAACTATGAAGAAATACCAAGACCTTTTTGAAAAATCTATGTTATGTTTTAAATATTTATATTTTTAATCACTTTTAAAGTAATGCTTTATGTAAAGAGATAAAATGCAAAATGATTGTGCTAGCTACAAGATAATTGCAGAATTTTAAAAGTAATGATAATTCATAGTGAACTTCCTGCTTCTAGACATAAGGGCATAAGAGGATCTGAATCGTTCTTCCACCTAATATTAACCACTAGAAAACTGGACCAAATATAGGAAATAGCTATTTTAGATATTTAATGACAAGAATTTCATGATTTTGATCCCTGGGAGACAGGAAACAAAGTGTGTCCTACCATTATCCAGACCTTTAGGTTGAGGGTAATTTCTGGACTGCAGTTATAGAAAGGGAACACAAAGGGAGCCAGGTAATGTCAGTGAACTGAGGAACTAGAGACTGAAGATTGGAGAGGCCAAAAAGGATAGGATTTGCAGATCAGAGAGCCCAAAAAAGAGACCTATGCAGAGAAATATTTGAGAAATTTGCATAGGAGTCCATTGAGGCATACCATATATATGTGTAGGATGGAAATCCCATTGGGCTAGGCATGACAGATTTTCTGACAGACAACAATTACTAGAGATCTGAAAGCCAAACATTTCTCAGAAATTACTTCCAGGCTGAGAGTTATTTGAATTTCCACCAGCCAAAGGAGAAAAACCTCTGTGAACACATGGACAATCAGGAGAGGCTCCAGGAGAGTCACATTTTAGAAGAAGGGCTAAATTACCCTAGAGTAAATATTACTATAGGCCTACCCTAAAATAACTTAAAAATAAAACTTAGAAGAATTATGCTGATCACAATTAATTTATTTGCCACTAGAACAAGTCTAACACACTTAGAGGAGTATAAAAATATGCAGCCCTTGATAATATAAAATTTACAATGGCCAGCATAAAGTAAATTTACTAGGCAGATGAGGAAGCAGGTGATCCATAACCACAAGGAAAAATCAGTTGATTGAAAACAACCATAAATGACAAATACAATGGATTTTACAGTCGAGGGAGTTAAAACCATTATAATAAAGCAGCTTCACATGCTCAAAGATGTAAAGGAAAACATAAATGTAATTAGGAGAGAAATGAATTGCAGAGAAATAAACCAAATGAAATATCTAGAGGTAGAAAATACAACACTGACAATAAAAATTTCATTGATGTAATTAACAGATTAGACACTGGAGATTAAAAAAGTAATGAACTTGAAAATATAGCAATAAAAACTATCAAAAGCAAAGCACAGAGAAAAAATATTGAAAAATGAAACAGAGCCTTACTGACCAATAGGACAATATCAAGCAGTCTAACGTAAGTGCAATTGAAGTTACAAAGGAGAGGAGAGAGATGAGAGACAGAAAAAATACTTGAAAAAATAATATCTAAACATTTTCCAATTTCATAAAAAATATAAAGCTACAAATCCAAGAATCTCAAATAACCCTGAACAGGATAAACATAATGCATGCACCAATCTAAAGTCCAGTTATGCGGGACACCTGGGTGGCTCAGTCAGTTAAGCATCTGCCTTTGGCTCAGGTCATGATCCTGGGGTCCTGAGACCCAGTCCCACACTGGGCTCCTTGCTCAGCAGGGAGCCTGCTTCTCCCTCTGCTTGCTGCTCCCCCTGCTTGTGCTCTCTCTCTCTCTCTGACAAATAAATAAATAAAATATTAAAAAAAAAAGTCCAGTTATGTGACACAGCATAAACTACAGAGTGAATGACTACTTGTTTTGAACCTAGTGGTACATCTCTATATATGTATCACATATAATCTTATGTAGAAATAACTTTTAAGTTATTTTATTTAACAGTAAATAAGGCCCACATGAAATGACCTTCCAAATTCCCCTAAGCCATCATGATAAACTCCACTGCATTTCCTAAAAATGCTCTTATTTCATTTTACAGACTTCCTAAGAATGTTTCTACATCTTTTAAAAAGCTTTTATTGAAGTCACTGTCCATTATGCTTTTCAACAACCTAAACATAAGTAGCTACTTAAATTCCACCTAGATTTTTTTTTTTCCTCATCACAGTTTATTTTATCAGATGATGAGTCTTAACAATGCATCATTTTCCATTTTGCTTTGGCCCCCAGGAATTTCAGAGTTACATTTTATTCTAAGTCCTAGTACCTATTTTCATTCTGAAGTTCCTGGTACAACTATTATCCATCCCCACTCTTTCCTTATGTAGTCCTTTCATCTTTATTTGAAGGTTCTATTGAAAGTAGAAATTGTTAAAAAGTGGTGAAGAAATCTCATTCAATACGATCTTACGTAAACAGCTTTCATTCATTGAAATCCTCTATGCCCTAAAGACTGTGCTGAGGACTTTGCATGCAATCTCTCGTTAATCCTCATAGCAACAGTGTCAGTGATATTATTTCTCTGTCGTCCAGATGAAGAAAAACAGGCCTTTGAGAGGTTAGGAACTTTTCAAGGTCACAGGGCTCAGATTTATTTTGTCTGACTCCAATGGTTATATTTTTAACCACCATCTTATCCAGTCTCTCTATGTTCTGGGTGCTTGAGTATAGTAATCACAAAACATTAGGGATGATGATAGCATCACTACCAAGAGAAGAAAATTCAAAACTACATTAATGGGCAGGAGGCAGAGAGATAGTCAAGGGAAGTTGCATCTGAGATACTGAAAGGCCACAGGTGATAGAGCAAGTGAAATGGCTGAGGTTTCAGATTTAGCATATATGTATTCACATGCACTTTTTTGAAGCAGAGATGTTAGAATATGACAAAGAAGGGAGAAGCCAGCAGAGCAGTCAGGAAAAAACTACACTGTACTGACTACCTTAATTTAAAACCAATAGTCATGCTTTTGATTTTAAGAATCTAGGATTGAGGGCACCTGGGTGGCTCAGTCGGTTAAGCGTCTGCCTTCAGCTCAGGTCATGATCCCAGGGTCCTGGGATCGAGCCCCACATCAGGCTCCCTGTTCCTTGGGAAGCCTGCTTCTCCCTCTCCCACTCCCCCTGCTTGTGTTCCTTCTCTCGCTGTGTCTCTCTCTGTCAAATAAATAAATACAATCTTTAAAAAAAAAAAAAAAAAGAATCTAGGATTGACTCAAGTGAATCATTTAAAGCTTTGAGTTTTTGAGTAAATTTCAAACAATGCAAAAGGAGACTAAACTGAAATATAATATTTTCTGCTCATGGACATTTGATTTTTGTGCTTTTATCCAAAATTAATGGAATTAAACTTTAAATACAACTCAAGTGCTTATATTCTTACTGTTTGAGTAAGATCCTTCTGCAGGTTTTGTTTGATGCTGAAGGGAATTTTTCAAGAGATCTGGAGTCCACAAGTTCTGTAAATTTTATGACCTTGAGGACCTTGTGCACCCAAAGAGATGTTGAGGTCTTAGTCCCCAGTACTTCAGAATGTGATGCTATTTGGATATAGAAACAGGCAGATGTAATTAGTTAAGATAAGGCCATGCTGGAGTAGCATGTGTCCCTAATTCCAATATGAGTGGTGTCTTTGTAAGAAGATGGCCATGTGAAGATACAGAGACACACAAGGAGAATGCCATGTGATGACAAAGACAGAGATTGGAACTGTGCAGCTGCAATCCAAGGAATATGGAAGATTGCAAAGTACTAGAAGCTAGGAAGAGGCAAGGAAGGATTCCTCCAACAGGTTTCAGAGGAAGCGGTGCTCTGCCAACACCATTATTTTGGACTTCCAGTCACCAGAACTGTGAGATAATCAATTTCTTTTATTTTATGCCACCTAGTTTGTGATATTTTTTAAGGACAGCCACAGGAAACTGATATGGAAGCTCACTGATACAATCAACACACATGGGACTTTCAGGGTTCAGGATGGTTAGAAAAGACTAAAAAGTAAATCTGGAGGAAAAAATAAAAATTATCCAGCAGAGGGATAATCTAGATAGCCCTATTCAGTTCTAACTTCTGAGACAGATGTGAATAGAGCAGACAGGTCACTGCCATTCAAGAGCTTCTCTACTACTTTTAACATAAACTGGACCTGAGTGCAAGACTTGATTCATTACTTTTGACTGATAAAGGTCAGTTTTCTTGAAAGATAATGCAAAATTCTAACCCTTACTCTTTCTTAAGGTTTCTAGCCTTGACTATGAATAGAGTGCATCCTGGCAAATGGCTAAAGTTGGGGCTGTAAATCAAAGAGCCACTTGATAAAAGACCTTGTCTGCCATCCTGATGCAGTTGGGATATAAACGGAGAGCTACCGGGAGCCACTGGATAATTTTAAGTGTGGGTTGACCTTATACCTACATGATCTTGATCTAGTTTGTTAGCACTAACTTCAGGACTTTCTCTTTTATCTCTTCAACTTTTTATTTATACTTTGAGTTGTTTCTCAATTTTGCACTTAAATTTTAATTATACAAATAACAAATTCACTGATAGAATATGTCTAAAACTTTTTTTAAGAAAAGAAAAATATCAACTACAGCTAGCCATGCCAGCATTTCTGTGTGCTTTCTTCTAATTTTATATTTTATTGGATAAATAACGCTGTATTGTAAGGTTCTGTTTTCCTATTAATGGCTATTTATATAATTTAAGTTTTCATCATTTAAAAAATGCTTCAAGGGACACTCACACGTAAAGCTTTGATTGCAAAGTTTCTTTTTACTTTCTATAAATTTCCAGTAATTGAGTTGGGTTAGAGCATATGAATATTTTAAAAGATTGTGCCAATCAATAATCTCCACCAGCAAATGACAGAAATTCAGAATTACTAACTTTTAAATGAGACTCTACTGGCTCTTATGACTGGACAGTCTAGGGATTGGTCTACAGTTATGGATGCATCCAGAGTATATGAGTGTGTGTGTACGTGTGTGTATGTCTATATGTGTGTGTTTGTGTTTGTTTTCTCAAAGAAAGTTCTTTGTCAAGTGAATATACTGGAAATATTTTTTTCTTTTAAAATATTTTAGAAATACTTTTCTATATATGACTTGCTTTTTTATTTTCTTAATGGTCTTTCAAAGAGCAGATAATTTTAATTTTGATAAGCCCAACTTATTCACTTTTTTTATAGTTCATGCTTTTGGTGTCCTAAGAAATCTTTGCCTACTCTAATGTTCAAGTTGCAAAGTCTTTCACCTATGATTTATTCTAGAAAATGATAGTTTTTACACTTATATTTGTACCTATGACAAGTTTGAGGTTAATTTTTTGTGTATGATGTAAGGTGAAAGTTGGGATTTATTTCATCTGTCCATATGAATATCCAGATATTCTAGTACCAATTGTTGAAAAGACTAACCATCGCCCTCACTGAATTACCCTGGCATCTATGTCAAAAATCAGCCATTTCGTAGGCTTTAGTGTAAAGGTCTTACACATACATCCTTCAATTTATTTCTCAGTACTTCATGGTTTTTGATGCTATTGTTAAGTGGTATTTTCTTCAAATTTATTTTCTAATTCCCTTCCTTCCCTCTCCCTCTCTCAGTCCCCTTCTTCCCTCCATCTTTCATATCTGCTTGTCTATGATTCTTTTTTTTTCCCTTGGCCATATTGACTTTGACTTCTGCCACAAACAGGTTGTCTCCAAAGGAAATATGGCCCCTGACAGTCTTAAACCTAATCCTTAAAAGCTCAAAATCCAGGGGCACCTGGGTGGCTCAGTCGGTTAAACGTCTGCCTTCGGCTCAGGTCATGATCCCAGGGTCCTGGGATCGAGCCCCACATCGGGCTCCCTGCTCCGCGGGAAGCCTGCTTCTCCCTCTCCCACTCCCCCTGCTTGTGTTCCCCCTCTCTCTGTGTCTCTCTCTGTCAAATAAATAAATCTTTAAAAAAAAAAAAAAAAAAAAAAAGCTCAAAATCCAAAAGGAAAAGGTTCTTCCCTGTTAGCTCTATCAAGAAATTCCCAAAGAAGTCTATCCTTGAAGTGCCCTGAGTGACTGAGGTAACAGGTGTTAAGAAGTTGGGAAGAGTTTGCCATAGAAATCCCTTCCCAGTATTGACGGAGGGTGCTGGGAAGACAAAAAGCATAGTTAACCAGGTTCTCCACAATAATCATGACATATATTATCAAGTTACTTTCTAGAAAAGTTGTGCTGGTTTACATTTCCATAAACACTGTACAAACATTCTCTTTCCTTTTTCATAATCTATGCTGATGTTTATTTTTACCATCAAATCTCTAAATTTTATAATACTTACCAGCTATTTTCCCCACCATAGATGTTGTCCTCCTCTCATTTGCTTCACCCACAATTTCCTTGGGCTTCACAGTGGGGACAAATTTTAATCCATTTCCCATGGAACTGAAAACATCTGCTAAAATCCCACCTATCCATCTAAATAAATTTATTTAAGCTTCTAGTTATTAACAAAGGGGAAGTACCTATCAACTCTGAATTGCAGTATTAGTAAGTTAAACATGTTAGCAGCTCTTAAACTTGAAAGTAAATGATTAATAGAGTCACGTCTCATAGTCAAAATAAATTAAGAGATCAATAATATCATTTGACCCTTTCCACTGCTTCTTCATACTTCTAGAAAAGAAGGGACATATCCCACAACTTTAGGCTTTCCTGTATAATGCATTATTTACTGGTGGAACAGGGAGTGGCATAGGTTTTCCAAAATCATATCAATTTCTTTAAAATCACTTGAGTTCTGATATATAACACTTAGAAGAACTAACTGAACAATTGGGTCCTGAGATACTCAAAGAGTTAATATACTTCCCTAAATTATGGTGGAATCATAAGCTTTGAATAGTTACAATTTACAGCCCACATTCCATCTTAAAGAAACCTTAGAAATTACTTTATACGATGGATCATCATAGGAAGGGTTGATAAAGAAGCCAAACCATGTCTTGCAAATAACCAGTGCATTTATATAATACCCAGAAACCTTGTACAATAGATACATAGATACATGCATCTCTGTGACTCAGAGACCCTGTAACATAGATACCTGTTATCTTGATTAATATAAAGTGGCTTTATTTTTACTAGCAATAATTTATAATATTATTAAGGTTTTAACATTTCCATCTTAGTTACTAGGACCCACTTAAAGAGTTTTCCTTATCATGAAGAAATTAATAAATAAAATTCTTTGACCTTGCTGCTTCCTGCCCCATTACCCAGAACCCTGAATTCTCAATATATTACTACTGTTTGTACTAAAAAAATTGGAGGTGTATTATTACACCTGTAAATTAGTTCAGTTCTAATGGGGAGAGAAGAGGAAGTAGATCCTGATTTTAAATTATACATTTTAAAAATTTCACTAATTGTCCATGTAATGAAGTGGTTTTTTTCCCATAAAATGCCCAGGATCTACAATTTTACATATAACCAAGGAGTTAGAGCATTCTCCAACATGACAGAGGCTTCCATCAATTGGTGTGTATTGTTCCCTAATCCCCGATGTTTAGAGATTAAAGCATAGTTGAAGAATAGGCCACTTAAATGCTCCTTAATCACAGAGCCAGCATGCTCATTCCATATCTGCTTATTATGAACCAAATATCAAGAACAGCCCAGACTCATCTTCAGCCCATTTATCTGTGTATTTTTCATGCCTATAAAATTACAAAATATTTTTCATAGTTTTGTTTTACAAAAAAAATTACCAGTCATTAGTATAATCTACTTTTTATCCTATAGTTTACTAATACTTTAAATTCCTTTTACTCTTCTTGTAATCACCTATCTCAAAATAACTTACTTGCTCCCAAAGGACCAGAATAATGGAAGAATCTCCTTGCTTACTATTTTCATTAATTGAAATGTGCACCTTTAATTGGTCCCTAACTTTCACATGCATATCTCTCTTCTTCAAGCTGGCTCACCACTCCTAAAAATTATTACTTTAACATTATAGGAAACAATCTAAATGTTTTAAGCCTATTACTGGTCCAGGAATATTATGAAACCATTAAAGAGAAATGTTGAAGTGGGACAAAATAGAGACCATTGCATATAATAACCTCTCATGTTTTAAATAAAAATGGAGGATATTACATATGAATAAATCATGTATAGAAGAACGCATAAGAAACTGCTCATAATTTAACTATGATGGGGAGGTGCTTGGACATCTCCATGGAGGTGGAGTGGTTGAGAGAATGACAGGACTTCTAATTTCATTTTAGGATCTCAAGATTCTTGATGCCTGATTGCACAGAAGAAAATTGCTTTTCACTTCTTGGTTTTTCAGTGCCCTACCTCTGCCACCTCACCATTAGGGAAAATACACGTGTATGTATTGTTCCAAAGACTCCTAAGTGAAAAGTAATTTTCCCCAATGTTTCCCCTAAAAATGTCTCTTCGTCCTTTTACATCTTTTGTATCTAAGATGGATTATGTTATTTCCGTTCATACTCACATCTGTTTATAATAACGTAAAACTTGCATAAAACAATACAATAATTGAGGATAACTGCACAGATTGCATAAAAATAAGCAATTTTTGAATGTTTGGGATTGAGCTTTTTTTAAGATTCTTTTAAGTAATTAAAATATGAGTTTAATTTATCCATTAAATTCAACAGAATTCAAGTAAGAATTTATAGCTGTTAAAATCATCCACTTGAAACTAATGTTTTCTCATTACTATTTAGCATACACTTTTTATAACCAAAACTAGGTTTTGTTATGTACAATTGCCAAAAAAATTTAATATTCTGAAAAGGTTATTAAAAATATAAATATGCCTACTAAATACCTGTTGTTTGAATCAGACTATACAGGTCAGTCTTATCTCTGCATTTGTTAACCTCTTTTTTTATTCTGATGAAATAGTTCTATTTTACCAATGACCGGAATAGAAATTCTGGATTTTGTTTTGTTTTGTTTTTGGACATGATTGTGCATTTTTAATATATTTACATATCGTTAGAACCTGGAGCAGAATTTTTTTCCTTTAGGTTTATTTTTTGCAAGAGTTTCAGACTTCTCTAAATGGGTTATGGCATAGTCTTGTTGGATGGTTTATGTTATCTTGCTCTTCTTGTGTTTTTTTTTTTCTCCTTAACACTTAGAACAATCTGAAATACTCTTCATTTTACTTACCTAGTTTTTTTTAATGGTCTGTTCCATAAACTAGAATGTTAACTCCATGAAGATTTCCGTTTATTTACTGTTGTATCCACAGAATCTGTAACAATTCCTGGAAGATAGCAGGTGTTTCAAAAAAAAATTTCTGAATAAACAAAAGGCTATACGAGACCTGTATGACAAAACCAGTCAAAGCCAAATAGCTACGTCTTATAATTGGGGCATATGTTCTTCAGTTTTTCATGGATGTCACATTCCTATTACCTGGCCCACTTTATTGATTTATGTTCTTTGCTTGGTTTTGTTTAACTTTTGAGATTGTAACTTTTGAATCATGCTTCTAACTTACTTACTCTCCAACCTATCATAAGTGAACTACTTAGCTTAATAATCCATTTGAAAGGTATCATTATAATAGCTTAAATTATCAGTTGAGACTCACCTCCCCTTTCCATCACCCATTAAAAAAAGGTCACGTATCAATCCATGGAAGGTTTATGGAACACTGGTATGCCCCACCATACCCCAGTGGTAAATTACAGCATATGATACACATACGTTAAGCCTAAGTAATATATTGGGTATGAGTTCCACCCAGACTATGTGTATCTCTACTTCATAAATTATTTCAAGTTTGCAAAAACCTTCTATTTTGTTCTATTTAACCAAACAACAGGTCTGGGCATTGGTCAATTACACATGACTCATAACTTTATTCAAGCTTTTCAAGTCTATATGAGCTAAAGTCAAACTGTATCTTCAAAGCTAGCATAGCGAAAAGACTTAATCAAGAACAGTGGAGATGTCTTCCTTTAGATCAGCACCTTCTCACCTATGCAGAATGTTGTTGTTTTGAAGACACTGGTTGAGGAACCACAACTGGACATGCTGTATCATTTGGGTAGATGCCATAATAATATTGCATAACAAATCACCCCAAATTTCAATGTAAATGACAAAGAGCATTTATTTCTTGCTTGCATATCTTTGGAGTCAGCTGCAGTTTGGCTAATCTAGGCTAGGGGCAGTAGGGCTTAAGTCAAAGCTACAGAATGAGTCCAGGTCTACCCCACATGTCTCTCATCTTTCTTGGACCACAACTATTTAGGCATGATATTCTCAGAGAAAAATGTAGGAGTTCCTATTTGCAAGTATACTGCTCTTATTATAGTCTTTATCTTGGCCAAGTCATTAAACAACACTAAATTCTCCAAAAAGAAGCAGGGATGTATACTCTACCTAACACAAGCCAGAGCAAGGGCTTGCAGATAAAATGCTATTTGAGGGAGTGAAAACTTCAGACCAATAAACCAATGTAATATACCAACTATTATATAAAAGTAGGCAGAGACCTGACATATCTATATTCTTAGACCTCAGTACGCATAGTCCAGTAAAATAAAATTCTGGTGGTGCCCTTAATATGGCAAATATGAGCTATCAATATTGGATATGAAGACTGAAGACTGTGGTAAGTCACTTTACCTTCTGGACATTAAGTTCTAAGAACTCAGATGGTAGAACTGAAACTCTACAAATCATAGGCATCTCAAAATCCTGAGACAACAATAACCACAGAACCTGAGGAGTCACTTTGTCTCCAAAGATGTGGGCAGAAACCACCTTTTTGCAATTTCTCTAATGGAATTACAATTAACCACAAGCTTGTTGTGGAATAAGGCTCCACTGGGTATTACAAGTTTGGCTTAATGAATACAATTCAATAGCGTATAGCATATTCTCTATGTCTCTCTGGCAAGGTATTTAAGTGGTGATTTCATAAAATATTACTTTTGATCGAATCACATTAGCACATGTCATTATTTTATAGTTTATCTTTCTCTAAATAGATTAAAATTGAAGATCACTTTTTCAGCCAAATGTACTATATAGTTATGATAAAGCCTTCTTATTATTTGACAATCTGCCCACTAAACCTATAAAGGTTCTCCTCTGCAAAGAACTGTGTGCTGAAGAAGAAATGCATATGTTTATGTCGATAAATCCAAAGGGAACATGCTATTTTCCTGGTCCCAAATTGCAAGATGCCTCCAGGACAAATAAAGAATTGCCAGTGGAAACTCTGGATATTGGTATTTGAAGTGTTGTGAGAAAGATGGAAATTTTTGCGAAATAAAAACATACAGTAATTTAAAATTACACACATTCACAGAACAAACCTTTGCCAAACTGGCTGCTCAGGGTCTATTTTTCCACCCAAATAGTTTAATGGCTTTTAAGTATTAGTTGAAAATATTTACCACCAAGTTCAAGGAATGTCCCAGAATTGATTAAATTTGGTTGGAAAACATTCTGAGTTTTTTAAAAAATGACTCATTATGAAGAAAAAACAATGTTTTCTTGTCAATAACAATAAAATCTGAAACAGGCTGTAGCTTCTTTTCAGTTACCTAAAAAATGTCATTGACCTCAATAAAATTATAAATAATTTATAAATTATGGACTAAGAAGAATTAATAAATCAGAGAGATTTAGGGCTTTAGCTGTAGAAGATGAGAAGAATTAAGAGACCCAATTCAAGAAGTTGGGAAAAAGTGCTAAAACTTCAAATCCCTCAAAATATTTATTGAACAGAAGAGATTAACTAGCAACAAATTGAAAAAAAAATCCCTTGGCTTAAACCACTAAATAGAAGAGGGGACATAAAATTTGCAGAACCTGACCATTCTCTTTGTTTACAAACAATAATTTAATTAAAAAAAAAAGCAAAAAACAAACTCAAAGCCAGTTCTCACTTGATTTTCAACTGAAATAGCTCAGCATCAGCTGAACTAGTAGATCTAATTATGTGCTATAACATAGGCCACTTGGTGTACAGTTCATTTTTTTTTTTTGCCAAAAAAACTCTCCAGCCCCCTCAAGAATGTTTTTCATTAGAGTTAGCAAATAAAGAAATTTTAGTTCTTTATTTTATGACCACTGGCATCGGTGGTTACAATTTAAATAACTACCGTATCTTAGCAACTCTAATCTTAACAAAATAAATACAGCAAGGAGCAAACAGGCTCCATGCCACATTAGTGTCTCATCAACATCCAAAAAAGGGAAAGGGGAAATAAACGGAGGATGACTCTCATCGCGCTGGTACTCTGGGCTTGGCAGCTTTCCCTATGGCCAAAAACATTACATTTCTTTCCATTTTCACAGCAGGGGCACCTGCAATGATATATTTTAGGAAAAAATTTACTTCGACCTACAGGGGCAAGCATGAAAGAGGTAGAGAAAAGGATGATTAATCAAAAAAGAAAGATGAGGGGGGAAAATTGAAATTTAATTCATTTCTTCTCCTTTTTCTTCAGGGACATGGTCATCACAACAATGATAGCATCTGGTAGTTGTCTCCTACAATGCATCTAAACCAATGCTCATAACTTGGACAGCATGATAAGTTCCATCCCTTAGACACTAAAGCCTGAAGTAGCAACAAATTATGACTAAAATCAGAAAGAAGGCATTCAATACATCTTGAGTGAATGAATGAACGAATCCAGTTCTGTCCTTTCAAACTGGTTAGGAAATATCAAAGAGGAGAAGCTCTTGGAACCACTTCCTACTCCTGGATAGATTACTTAAAGTGTGCCTGGTGTAAAATTAAATCCTTGTTAACTTGGTCCAAATACACACATCAGTCTGAAGTCAACCTGATGCTACGCATTTTAAAGGGAAGAACAGGAACTTTGTGTGTTGATGGGCTTGAAGAGAGACCTCCACACCATGATTTCGTAGCTCTGTGAACGTATAACAGCACATTTAATATTTCAGAGATTCAATTTCTTCTTCAGCCAAATGGGATAAAACTCCATAGGAAAAAAAGATAGCTGTGAAGTTGTCCACTGAAACAATGTATGTAAAGCTACCTAGTCCGTTTCCTTATAAGTGGATTTATCATCAAAAAAGCTAATTCACTTTCCTTCTCTTGATTTCCCTTCATCTGAGTCACACATGCCACCATCAGCAAACACATCACATATGGCAGCCACTCAATACAATCCTGTTTTATATTAACCAGGTTTATCACCACTCTCTAGAATGTTCAGCTGTTGAATTCTTTGGTTCACTAACTTTTGGATTTATTATATCCTGTCCATCTCTAATTACAAATTGACACTTTGTTTAAGCTTTCATTACCTCTTGCCTGGACTATTGATTCTAAGAGTCCAAATATTGCTCTTCTAATTTATCTTGTCCCTTCCAGTCTGCTGCCAGCATTCTCTTTCTCAATTTGACCATATATTTTCCTACTTTAAATTCTCCTTCTTATTATGCATAAGGTCTCCAAGTTCTGAGTTATCCGTATTTCTCAAGTCCTATTTCCTGGAATTCTTTCTACCCTGAACCTTACTCTCCAAACGACTTTGCTTCTAATGCAGCTTCATGACTGAACACTCTGGTAATTGTTGTGGCCTCTACATAAAATGTGGTTTGTTTTTGGGGTTTTGTGCGTGTGGTTTTTTTTTTTTTTTTAACTTTTTTTGGCCAGTTGATAAATTCTTTCTGAACCAAACTCAAGCATTACCTCCCCAGTGAAGACACTCTTGCAATTGCATTATATGGTTGGTAACATTCTACTTGAGACCATGTCTTCACAATATCCTATGTCTTTATAGCACTTTGTTACAAAGCACTGCAATCATTTACTTCCTTGTGTGTCTCTCCCATTAGACCATGAGTCAAAAAGTCCTGAGGTTATGGGGCATCTGGCTGGCTCAGTTGGTAGAGCATGTGACTCTTGATCTTGGAGTTGTGAGTTTGAGCCCCACATTGGGTGTAGAGATTACTTAAGAAATTAAAAAAAAATAAGAAAACAAACAAACAACAACAAAGAATCCTGAGGTCAGAGATATGGTTTAGTACTCCCATTGCCCGGCAAAGTGCCCAAATATAGGAGATACTTGATAACTGTTAGTCTAGCTCTCTTCTATCAGCCTCCTCCCTACCCTTTAAGTAATAAAAAGATGGATTAAATTGGTTTGTTTGGACTTTTATTCTGATCATTTTAACTGAAAATTTTACTTTATTAATGTAATGTCTAATCCAAAAAGAAAAGAATAAACTTCTTTTCACCACACACACACACACACACACACACAGAGATTTACACTTAAAAAAACACAAATTTGATGTTATTTTTGTGCTTGTTGGATACTTCTAGTTTCTGCTTTCTTGATAACCAAAATCCTATGTGTTTGTAACCTTGAGTCTTCTTTAAGGCTCTATCTCACTCTGCTTCTTGTTACACTCACTCCACACCTCTCTCACTTTATATTTCTTTGGGAAATGTCCATAGCATGTATACAATAAAAACAAAATTAATAACAATGAGGAGGGGGATGAAAAGACTTACTGTTTGCTATTAAAGCATCATAAAATTCCAAGTTTCAAAAGAGATGTAATTTTATATATCACAATTTTAACAAAATGGAGCTGCAGCTTGGGTCTGCACTTCAAAATTTGGCACAGTACCTAAGATAAAAATTCTATATATTTAAAGTCCTTTAAGAAAATTCTTAACTCCTTCATATAGTAGATCATATACATTACATAATAAAGAATATATATGAAGTGCTCAAGAGTGTAGATCAATTTCTCAAGTTTAATGTTTCTATAATATACCTTTCCTGGTGGGGTTAAAAAAATACTTGACTAATTCTCCCCATCTCCAGGAGAATGACCCTGAACCATCCAGACTTAATCTAAGAAATACTTGTAAGAAATACAGCCAGAGAAATACCGCCTATATGTTACCACTAAAATGGTATGACATTTCACCCTGTGTATGCTGAAGAATATCTCAAAATAGAAATTATAATGTAGAGAGAAAATTATCATTATGTGTGAAAAAGGAGGAAAAGGAGAAAAGGTTAGAAGAAAGGAGAGAAAATAAATTCAATGGTCAAAGAATAAACTCATTGAGGCAATATGGATTGAGCTCCTATCATCTGCTTAGCACCATACCTCGTTCTCAGGAAAATAAATTTTAAAAAAATTCTTTATCCTTCATGGGCAGTCAGGGAGACAGGTATCCACCAATTATAATGATATAACTTGAGTCTTATATATTCTGCCCAGGATCTACACTCACAAATTTTTTAGCAGAGTCATGTCTAAATCAAAGATTATGAATTACTATTCTATAAGGAGGAAAAGAGTTTTATAAAATTTTAAGTTGGTAAGCTTGTTTTAAATGCAACAAAAAGATAAAATGCTGTGTTTTTTTCCTCTAAAAACCTTCTTTACCCCAATCATAAACTACTTTCTAAACAGTACACAAAGCCTTGCTTTTATAGTTAGGATTGCCAGATTAAATAGAGAATGCCTCATTAAATTTAAATTTCAGATAAATAACACATAATTTTTTAATATTAACTATGTTCTACATACTGCATGGGATATATTTCTATTAAAACTTATGCATTGTTTATCTGAAATTCAAATTTAACTGAGCATCCTGTATTTTTATTTGCTAAATCTGGCAACCCTATTTTTAGGGGTGCCTGTCCAATCTTCAGACTCTTCACTCTGAGTTTACTGTGTGAGGTTTTAATGGATACAATGGATCCCACAGTGACTGCGCTACAAAGCAGGCTACTCGACCTTGTGTTTACAACAGCACTGTTTTTCAAGTATGCAGACTCAGACAACTATGTTCCCAGCTTTCCTAAACTGCTTCTGGTTTATCACACAGGTAACAAAGTGTGACCTTTATCCTTTTCTTCCTCCTGAAGAAAATAGAAATTTTCTAAAGGGGGAAAATTTTCAAAAATTAAAAATGACTATGAACTATTCTAGAATCCTAAGGCTGTCAATACTTTATGCTTTTAAATAGTTGCCATGGTTCACCCTAGAAGCATCTGCATATTTCTGTGGGTTTTTTTTCATGGTGTGTAGTGAACTTTGATATCTTTGGGGAATAAAAGAACTCTCTGTCTATCTACACATATATATTTAACAATGCAAGTTATTGTTATATAAATGTAGGCTGTTGTCAATTTCAGTTCCCTGCCATATCAAAAGAACAAAGCAGGCAGGAAGAGCAAGAGGATGATCTAATATGCCTACGCTAATAACAAAGCCAGTGTCCTAAATTGGCAATGGCAGCCCTCTTCTGCGGAGATTGTTTTTAACACCAGCAGTAGACATTTAAAAAAATTGGATGGTGACAGGAAGAGTACATTTTAAATTGTCAACCTTCATGATGTCCTTTTGAAGAATAGCAATTACATAACTCAGGGAGCTTTATTTTGCATTTGAAAAATATATATATATATAAAACAGTTTGCAGTGTTATGCAAGACTCCATATTCAGAATTCTTTGTAGAAATCAAAGTTACTTATTCTTTACTGTAATCATTTGTCCTTTTATTACCCAATTGTTAGTTAAGGTTGAAATCAATATTGAGTATTAGTACAGAATGAAAACTGTTTTCTATTTCAGTTATTAACAAATCCACTTAAAGAGGCTGTCAACCATATGGTATTTCTTAATCATAGTCGAGGTCCAGTTTGTAATTTCCTAAGGGTCACCCACCTTTCTTCTTCTCTATGCCATTAAAAGAGTTTGCTAATAATATTGTAATTTTTGTTGAAGTTTTAAGTTGCTTCCTCTTAAGCAGTGAGAGGAAAATCTTATGCAAAAGTAATTTTATATCACTAAAATGTCATTTGGTCTTTTTTTTTTTTTCCTAATTCTCTTCTTCTTTTGAAATAATTTTAGGGAAAAAAATTCTTATAAAAATACAGACCTAATGCCAAGAGAAACGCATCGCAAGTACCCTAAATAGTTAATGTATTTTCTAAATGAATGATTTAAAATAGCTATTAAAGGAGAGGAAATGAGCTTAGGTTTCTAGTAATGACTTCTCCTCTTCAAAATGAAATCTGTAAATCCCTGATTGCAATTCCAAATCCCCAAAGGACCAGCAGTTCTGGGACCAGGGCTCACTGGCTTTATGTCTAATAGCACCAGATAAGTAGCATGATTTTTATATATGTAATTTGGGAAAATATTCAGAATTTATAGACCTGGAGACAATTTATGAATGAATTTCCTTTTTAAAGTACATTATTCTAAAAATCAACTTTTCCACCCAAATTGTAAGCAGAGCACATAGGAATGTGAGAGGCATGGATATATACGTACAGAGACATATGTATATGTATTTATATATGCATGCACACACATGCACAAAATATAAGTAGCATCTTATTCATAAGAGCATAATGATTCAGGCTGTGATTGTTAATAAAAATGCATTTCTAACCATCAACTTTGAGTCTATTATTCTAAGTTAATTGCATTTGCCCTAAAGAGACTTACAGCTGGCTGCCAGCCTGTTTGTGTCAGTTTCATTTTATTCATCAGTCAATCCTGTCTTTTTATATCCCATATATTGATCAAATAGATTTGTGAGCATACCTCCCCAGCTTTCACAGCATTTAAAAAACTAAAGAATAATCTCGATATTGTTATCAGATGAGTTTGATTACTTCATTCGTTTGCATGTTATCTTAATTGCTATTTCAGTAGCACATAGACGCCCTTTTGACAGGCCCATAAGATTGTCATTAAATTTAACAGATGTAACACTCAAGAAGACACTGAGAAAAAGTTAAACGAAAGTTAAATGTATAAGTCTACACTGCAGTGGTCAGTGGCATCCCGGAACAGAGGGTGCTCATCATGGTAAACGTTAATTCTCTACTGGAGGGCATCACAGAGTAGAAAGCATCTTGTTAAAATTTGCCCTCCAAAGAGGTGTATTATTAGGTGGTGAAGTGGATTAAGGAAATAAATGGGCACCATGTTCCCATTTGAGCCAAAGAAAACCAGGGGGGGAAGGGAAGAGCAGGGAGGTTAGGGCAGAAAAGTAGTTAAGGTGGAAAATCTGAGAAGAATTAGAATCTTCCTTATGTGAGTCAAGTTGCATAGAGGAGAGATAAAAGGCATCACGGGGTGAGGAGATAATTAGCAGATCAGAAGCAAAGCAGTTAAAAGGTGACCCTTACCTCCTCTGTTACTCAGTCTAAGAAACTATAGACAATTATTACAGTATTTTCTCCAGGGATGTGTGATACAGTTCCTCCACATATCCTCCAAGATACAAAGCTCTCTCAGCATTGTCATTGCATTGCTTGAGTTCAGGGCTTTTTACGGAAATTCCTTTACATCACGCCAGCCTTGTCTTTCAACCTTGCTTTAGATCAGTGATTCTCAAATGGGGTGATTTCACACACACCGCCAGGGGACATTAGGAATACCTGGAGACACTGGGGGAAGGTGCTCCTGGCCTCTGGTAGGTAGAGGCCAGGGATGCTGCTACACAGCTCACAGTGCACAGAGCAGTCCCCCACAACAAAGAATTATCCAGCATCAAGTGACAATAGCGCTGAAGTTAAGAAACCCTGCTTTAGATGGATGACTGAAATGCACTTAAACCAAAAAACAAAACTACATCACAGTTTAGCAGCAGGGCAGTGAGTAGGATTTAAGCAACTCTGAGAGGCAGAGCACAGTACAGCTGCTACACAAAGAATTTCACACTTGCCTAGTAAATAATACAATTCATTACCTAGACCCCAGGAACAGTTGAGCAAAATACAACCCCAATTTTGAGGAGAACAAAGAAAAATGAAAATCATTGCTTGATAGGAGACGTTTCAAAGACCTCCAAGACAAACCAACTGAAAAATCCCCAATAAAAAGACTCAGCAAGAAAATTGTGTCACAGCCCCTAATCCTCAACAGACCTTAACAAGATGCTCATGAGCCAAAGACTCATGTCTGCAGAAGACAAAAGACATAGGAAGCAATGTAGTCTAGGGAAGGATTATCATTGAGAGGCAGGAGAAAGATAATACATATTCTTCAACCTTACAGTTAGAACTCCTAAAAAAAATAACCACAAATGTGGTAAAAACCATGTCATGATTACTGTTATATCTTTCTGCTCCTGGGCAAATTAATATTTAGGTTAGGCCTGGGACAATATTTTTAAACCTTTATTTTTGATGGGTGCTTTTTACCCCACCTGACTAGACACCCCTGCCACGAAACCAGTCCCTGACACAGATGGCCAAGACATTTGCTTTTTCAAATACTCCATATTTCCACAGCCACCCACCAGACAAAAATTAGATTACCAATGCTTGTGTAAACTTTCCAAGCTCTGACACAATAAGATTCCAGGAAATGTACATGCACGGCTAAAAGCAGCATTATACATAATGCACTGTAATTCCAACAGACAAGTTGCTATCTTCGATAGATACACACATTTTCCATGCCAAACACATGAACGTCAATACATTTTTCTCAAGTTAAAATGGAAACCATTTAACAGATATAATGGGCACAATGAATTTCATTTTGCATTACTAATGCAGCAGCAGTGAAGGAGGGAAGCTCTGGCAAGGACTGCAATGAGACCAAGAAAAACAGGAAACAACTTAGAAGCTGTCATTGCTGTCCAAGTTATTGCCCCACAGCATGGTCATGGAACCTAAGGGATACTGAAATTTCATATCCTCAAAAATCTAATTCCACATAAACAAATTTTCTGTTTATGGGGAGAAAAAGTAAAATGTGGACATTTATGCAAAAAGAGCAAGAGAGTGTCCCCAGGTGTTTTCCCCACCGTTCCTGAAGACATGTTACCCTCTATTCAGGAGTATAAAGGAGAAACATATCCCCCAACACTCTATTTCATCACTGTCAGAAAAATGGCAAAAACAGGAACACACATCATTGGCCCTTACCCTTATTTCAAGTCTTAGTGGCATCTTACTTTATTCAGTCATTGCACACTGAAGGATTTTTTTTTTTTTTTTTTTGTGCTATCTACTAGATTTAGGTAATAAAACTCTAAAGCCCTAAACAAATGTTATCATACAGTTTAGAATGAAGGTTTTGAGCACCGGCTTATTGGAATCAGGAAAACCTCAGTTCTAAGCCCATTGCCACTACTTACGAACTGAGTGAGCTGGGGCAAATGACTTTGGCAAAATTTCAGTTTTTCCATCTGTAAAATGGGTACACGTTCCCCATATTAATAGGTTTTAGGAAGGATTAAATGGGGTCACGTGTGTAAAGCATTTGGTATCTTAATGTCCAGCAGCAGCAGGGACGTGATTAAATATTCTGGACCTCCTGGGTTCAAATCCCAGCCTCCACAGCTTCCTGGCTCTGGGAACTTTGGTATGTTAGTTAGCCACACTAAATCTCAATTTCACCTCTGAAATGAGGATGATAATAATGATAATTACTTAGAGGATTGTTATGGGGACTGAAATAATAAATATAAAGGGCTTTGAAATCCCTAATACATTTTATTTGTATTTATTCTTTCCATCATATTTACAAAGGGGATATAAACATCTTTCGTATTAGGCTCCGCAATAATGGGGGAAAGTATCTCAAAATGCAAATGTACATACAGAGAAATACTTGGAAAGAAACCAACTGGATGAAGAGCATGAGCCTTTCTTATATTTATCATGAGTTCCAGCAGTGACTTGCCTTTCTTGGATTTTATTTTTGCCCTTAGAAAACAAAAACACATCTCTCCACAGTCAAGTTTTAAAAGTGGAATATGACAGTATTCAGGAAGATCAGACCGAGCAATATTTCCAAAATATCCCTACTCCCGGCAACTGATGACTTTTCCCGCTGATGCGCCATGTGGTACCTCATCTAATTACAACAGTCCATACCATGACAGTCAGTCCCGTGGCTAAAAACGTTATGACAGCAAATTGGTTTCGAAGTGTAAAAAATGGTGGACACAAAAAATGAAGAACATCTTTGGCTGTGAAAGGTCAAGATGAGTTAGTAAGCTATTAACTTGGCTCATTTTTCAAACTTTTATGAGAAATATTCAGTGTTTCCAAACTGCTTATCAAGATCCTAATTCTGTCATCTTCCAGGCCTATATTACTGAAATTTTTAGAATACCACTTAATATCATAATTGTTAAATTACAGTGAGGTGCCCTGAAGGGTGAAAATAACTCAAACTTTTAGCTTGTTTCCATCTTCCCATGCAGAATAAACTTTTCAAAACGAGGGGCTTCTGAGGTGCACCATGTTTAGCCAGATGAAAGATAAGCCAGATTGGTATGACAGTCAGCAATAGAAAGACAAACAAATTAAGTACTTATAATTAAAGCTTGAGGAATGAAAGAATTCACACTTTCTCAGAGCTATTATTTCAGACAGTCTGGTGTCAGAATTAAAAGCCAACCAGTGCATCTGTTTATATTGCCAAGGATTTTCACAGTAAGAAGGGCTAGGAAACACATATTTTTTAATTAGGGTCCAAATTCCAAAGAACACCAAAAAAAATAGTATGTCAAAAATATATGTTCTTGTGATTTGTATTGTTCAATGTCTAAACAAAGACAAAAAATTATGTTTCTTCCTTCTCCTTCACAAACACAAGTGAAAGAATTAAAAAAAAAAAAAAAGTAATTCTGTTGCTTTGGCCACAGACTCCTTTTTCTGTTATCCTGCTTGCTTCTGGCTTAGCTACTGCTTTTCTTTCGCAGGATGAAATAATATAGGAAAAGCCGATTAAGGAAGGCTTCATTCACACAGAAGGTTCACCAGGATGGCTTAGTTACCAAGCCTTAAAAGCTGAATTACAATGGCCACCTAAAATGACCATTTTACACTTTAAAGTATATCTTTTATTTTAAAAATTCGAGTTAGCTCTTGGCTTATATTGAGCTTTGAATTAAAAGAAAGTCCTCTTTAAAATCTATGCTGATGTATAGCACGCTGTAGTACTCAAATCTATCACTAACCTATTTTACCTCTCACCTGCAAAATTGGAAGTATTTCAAATATCACTCTCTCGGTCAATTGGGGGAAAAATCAAAATAAAAAGTAGTGTTCTGTACACAAAAGCTAATAGACTTCATTCCCTCATCTATTTATTCAACAAATACTTATTGATCATCTACTATTTGCCATAGCCTGGGCTCACTGTTGGGAAATACTGAGTTGAACAAGACATTACTGCATCTAGCCATCATTGGGTGATCCGATCTCTAACAGGAGAAGTACAGTGTTCTAGGGAAGCATTTCCCAGTAGAAAGGTGCTGACATAGACCTGAGAGATGATTGGCCCTTATCTTTTACTTGATGGAAGAGGAAACCAAGATTTAGAAAGCCTGAGCCACATAATCACAATGCTCTGTAGTGGAAAAATCACAGGACTAGAATTCACGTCTCCAAATTCAAATCTTGTACTCTCTCTATAGCAATATTCTTCACCCCCCAAAATGACTGCTATTTCCCCAAAACAATAATACCAAGCCATGAAGGTCAAGACAGTTGACTAAAAGTTGGAAATATGCTTTAAGAACAGAGAAAAGAGTCAACATCCATCCTAATTTTATGGCATTCCAGACGGTGAAGAAGGACAGGTTAGAAATCAGACCCAACTGGATTGTAATCTTAAATCTATTAAACTTAACCAGATAGGGGACACCGGGCAAGACTGGAACTCTGAAAATCATTTGGATTTTTAAAAAATTTTTCAAATCAGGATAACAATGTTTACATGAAAGGGGTAAATTTCATGAAATAGTGGAATTGAGTAGGTAGTGAATATATATAAGTTCCTGTCCCCTCTTCTCACTGTTGTAAATTGAATAAAACTGATAAAAGACCAGGTCAGCAGAAACCACATTTCAGTTTCTTGATTTCTAACCAGTCATTTTAGCATAAGATCCAGCCTCCAATTTTAAGCCATTTTTGTAGATCATTTTTGGCATACCTTCACAAAATTAAACATTTCCATTCTGTGAACATTTTGGGAGTTAGAAAGCAGAGACTAAACAATTAAATTTAGAGAATTTCATCACCATACATCCTCTAAAAAGAGATGGGAAGAAAATAGAGTCTGAAGAAATATTTAAAATTAATTAAACCTTCTATATCATTTTCTGAGTCTCTCTCCATTATAAAGCATACAAATTCAACTAGCTTAGGTAAAGGGAATTTGGAGACTCACTTACTTATCTAGGATGTCCAGGAGTAGACCAGCTTCAGGAGTAAGTAAATCAAGAGATCCAAATGACAAATTAAGTGTCCTGTCTATACCTTCTTTTCTCAGCTGTTTGGCCCTGATTTAGGCTTTACTCTCAGACTTCTTACCCATGGTGGGAAAGTGGACTTCTGTCAGTCACAAGCCTACATTATCTTTCCACCTCGCAAAAGAGGAGAGAACCCTCTACTCCCAGCACGCTTATCTCAAGTCACAGGGGACATCCTCATTGGTACAACCTGACTCTCATAACCATCCCACAACAAACTGCTGTGGCTACCCCACGGAGAACGTAGGTTCCCATGTCACTGTGCATAGAACAGGGGTGGGCAAGGCCATTCCACTCAAGCTATATGCAGTGGGTCCTTCACAGAAAAGTGGGGTTCTCTTTGCTGAAAGAAAGGGGAAAGGATTCTGGACACGCAAAAACAAAGCAAAACAACAAATACAAAAACAATGGATATCCAGGTGAATAATCCTTTTTAATTTCTTTTCCTTTAGGATTATCCAGCTCAATTCAAAATCCTCTTGGAGATCCTGGTAGGTTCATCCCTATTTCTCTATAACAGCTTTCTATACTGACTGGTGGGTACTGTTGATACAACATGATACAGGAAGAACTCCATCTTTGTCCACGTCCACAGTACAGCTGATATAACACTGGCATGCAAATCATCAAATATCTGCATTAGTCAAGGCACGCTGAGATATGTTTTTACCTTGAAGGTGCTTATAGCCTATTGATGCATACATGTTAGATCACAAAAAGTTTTAAAAATCATGTATTTGTTTATACAATATGTGTATTCAGAATCTACCATACGTAGGATGCCATGTCTAGCCTTGTGGGAGTATAAAAACCTCAGTCCCTGTCCTCAAAATTGGGGAATCTCTTCGTACTGCATGGAGCACTGGGTGTTATATGCAAACAATGAATCATGGAACAATACATCAAAAACTAATGATGTGATGTATGGTGATTAACATAATAAAAAATTAAAAAAACAATATTTATAAATTTCTTAGTACATAGCAAACCATCAATTAATCATGGATACCTTAAAAAAAAAAAAAAAAAAAAACACTTTAAGCCTGAGATAGCAATAGAGGACTCCAAGTGTAAGTTCACATTTGAACTGGGTTTTGGAGGATAAGTAGAAGTTTCACTCGAAGGAATAGCAAGAATAGCATGCACACAGAGGCCAATAGAGAAAAGTGTGAAATCTGTTTTCTCATTCAGTTAAAAGATTACACATCTGAGAGGGATGGGAAATAAATAGCAAGGTAGCTTTTAAGGATTCATCAATAAAATCTGTGTAAATATTGCTTCTGTATGAAGCAATACTATGCAGTAGATCTCGAGGAAGAGGCAGATCTAAATAGGCACTCCTCCAAGACATATTAATAAGGGGGAAATTCCAGCTTCACATTAATAAATACAGTAATGTGCACTTACATAAAGTAAAAATCAAGCATGCATGTGTTCATTAATGTAGGTAAAATGTCTATAAAAGAGTTATCCTGAACTGATAATAGAAATCATCTCTGTAAAGAATAGTAAGAATGAAGCAAACATCAGTGGTGGAGTGGGGATTTTGCTTTTAGTTTACACTTCCGTGTTGCTTTTTTTTTTTAACAATAAAAATGTATCTACATGTTGCTTGCATAATAAATCGATATTGTTTACATAAAATAAAGTTTTCTATTAAAATAAGGGTCAAATTACTAGCAGACTAAGGAGTCTGGTCTTTTAAAAATTAACATTATTGTTTTTGGTTTCAGTGGGGCAGGTAGCTAATAACTCAAGGTACAAATTAGGATGAATAGTATTTGCAGGGGGCATTATCTTAAAGCCTATAAACAAATAAGCAGGTAGAATTCTTTGGATGTTATTACAAATATATAATACATATATTTTATATGTGTATATATAAATTAAATATACAGGTTAGGCATATATTTTCATATCGAGGCTATTTTAAATGTACATGTATAATAAATAAATATGTATAATTGTAAATATATAATGAATATATATGAATGAGTAATAAGAGAAGGAAAGAAGACTTGTTCTTTTTTAAACATAGGGATTTAAGGTATCAAAGAGATGTCTTGAGGATGTTATTTTGGGACTTATCTTAAAGATAGGAAATCTGGATCTGGGGTCACAATAAGCTGAGCCCAATTTCAGTTTAGATTTGGTGGTGATCTACATGAAGATGGTTGGAAAAAATGAATGAGGTCCAAAGGTCCTCAGGGATTAAATGAGGTCAGTAAGGGAAAGGGTGAAGGAAATTGAAGCCAAGCCTTTGGGAAAGATCATCCATTAAGAGAAGGGGAACAATGCATTTGCTCACTCATTCACAACTAATAGTTTTCAAGGACCCCAAACTCAACACTGCTGGTTTTGAGGACAGAAAGAATAGGAAGGAAAAAAAAATGGCATGGAGACTGCCCATCGGGAGCTTACAGCCACTGGAATGCAAATGCTAACATTAAAGGAGCACTTATGATCTTTGCAAGGGCATTAAGCATCACATCAACCTTTAGAACAACACTATCATCACCTCCTTTCTATGGATGAAGAAAGGGGCACTTTGTCTTTAACAGCTATGTTTTAACAGCTATGAAATATCAGGAACTTGATTTTAACCCTAAGTTTGTCCTCCACTAAACAAGTGGAACCCTGCTTCCAAAGAAGTGGCCAGTCAAGTGTCATACAAGAAACATTAGAATAAGAGAAGAACCAGAATTCTGTTAAAGACAACAGGGACGGAGTCATGGGCCTGACTAACCATGTATCAAGGAGGAGGAAAACTGATTAAAGATCATTGAGTTGGTGTTGAGAAAGTCATGTATTCACTTGTTTATTCATTTAACAAAGTATAATGAAGCACATAGCATGCAGTATCACATGAGCTTTGAAAGATGAGTTCCATTTAAATGGGGATGGAAGTCAATTGTGAGGGATTAAGGAATGAGTGAATAATGAAGTAGGTGTTAAGGACTTCTTTGAGGAAATGGATGGAAAAATTAATGCAAGAAGCATTTGAGGCTATGGTACATGTAAGCATACATGCAAAGGGAGGAAGGAGACAGTAGAGTGAAACTCAAAATAAAGGGAAGGGGACAATGGTGGACAAAGCTATGTCTTGTGTATGGTGAAGACATAGGGATGCAATTCCCTGATACATGTGTTCACCTTTAAAAGGAAGAGGGCCTCTTCTCCTCTGATAGGGTATAGAAAATGTAAAGGAAGAGACAGATATTGCAGTTAAACACAATCATAGCAAACTGTACCAATAAGATTTTGTATGTATACTTTTGTGGGAGGGGTTGGTCTTAATTTTTTTTATTTATATTTTTTATTTAAGGATAAGTGACATACAACACTGTATCAGCTTTACGTGCGCAACACAGTGATTCTATATTTATACATATTACAAAAGGGTCACCAAGTAAGTCTAGTTACCATCTGTCAAAACTGTTACAATATTTTTTACTATATTCCCAATACTGTACATCTCATTCTCACGTCTTACTTATTTTATCACTGGAAGATTGTACCTCTTAATCCCTTTCATCTATTTTGTCCATCCTGATCCCCCCTCCTCTCTTTCATCAGTTTGTTCTCTGGATCCCTGAGCCTGTTTCTGTTTCTGTTTTGTTTGTTTGTTTTGTTTTGTAAATTCCACATATAAGTAAAATCATATGGTGTTTGTCTTTCTCTGTCTGACTTATTTCCTATAGCATACTGTCCTCTGGGTCCGTCCATGTTGTTGCAAATGGCAAGATTTCATCTTTTTATGACCAAGTAACATTCCAGTGTGCATGTATGTCTCCACACGTGTATACACACCACATCTTCTTTATCCATTCATCTACTGATGGATATTTAGGTTGCTTCCACATCTTGGCTATTGTCAATAATGCTGTGATGAACATAGGGGTGCATATATCTTTTCAAATTAGTGTTTTCATTTTCTTTGGATAAATACATACAAAAGAAATGCTGGATTTTATAGTAGTTCTCCTAATTTTTTGAAGAACTTCCATACTGTTTTCCTTTGTGACTGTACCAATTTATATTCTTAGTAGCAGTACATAAGGGTTCCCTTTCTTCCACATCCTTGCCAATATTTATTTTGTGTCTTTTTGATAATAGGCATTCAGAGAGATGTGAAGTGGTATCTTGTCGCAGTTTTGATTTGCATTTCCCTGATGGTTAGAGATGTTGAGCATCTTTTCATGTGCCTGTTGGGTATCTGTAAGTCTTCTTTGGAAAAATGTCTATTCGTGTCCTCTGTTCATTTTTAAATTGGATTGTTTGTTCTTTTGATATTGAGTTATAGGAGTTCTTTATATATTTTGGACATTAACCCTTCATTGGATATATCACTTGCAAATGTCCTCTTCCATTCAGTAGGTTGCCTTTTCATTTTGTTAATGGCTTTCTCTGCTGTGCAAAAGCTTTTTAGTTTGACATAGACCCACTGCTTTACTTTTGCTTTTCTTGTCCTTGCATTGGAAGACAGATCCAAAAAATGTCATCCAGATTGATGTCAAAGAGCTTACTGCCTATGTTTTCTTCTAGGAAACTTCCTGGTTTCAGGACTTACATTTGAATCTTTAATCGATTGTTTAGTTTATTTTTTTATATACGGTAAAAAAGTGGTTCAGTTTCATTCATTTGCATGTAGCTGTCCAGTTTTCCCAGTTCCATGTACTGAAGAAACTATTTTTTCCCCATTGTGTATCTTTGCCTCCTTTGTTGTAAATTAATTGATTATACAAGTGTGAGTTTATTTCTGGGCTCTCTTCTGTTCCATTGATCGATGTGTCCATTTTCATGCCCATACCATACTGTTTTGATTATAATTGCTTTGTAGTATGGTTTGAAATAAAGGAGTATAATACCTCCAGCTTTGTTCTTTCTCAAGATTGCTTTGGGTATTTGGGGTCTCTTGTGATTCCATACAAATTTTAGGATTACTGGTTCTAGTTCTGTGAAAAAAGATTGATATTTTGATAAGGATTGCATTGAATGTGTAGACTGCTTTGGATAGTATGGACATTTTACAATATTAATTCTTCCAGTCAATGAGCATGGAATATCTTTCCATTTATTTGTGTCATCTTTAATTTCTTTCATCAATGTCTTATAATTTTCATAGTACAGGTCTTTTACCTCCTTGGTTAAATTTATTCCTAGGTATTTAATTCTTTTTGATGCAATTATAAATGGGATTGTTTTCTTGATTTCTGATAGTTTGTTATTAGTGATAGAAACACAATAGATTTCTGTGTATTGATTTTATATTCTGCAACTTTACTGAATTTATTAGTTCTAATAGTTTTTTGGTGGGGTCTTTAGGGTTTTGATGACATGCAAATTATGACAGTTTTACTTCTTTTCCAATTTGGATGCCTTTCATTTGTTTTTCTTGCCTAGTTGCTGTGGTTAGGACTTCCAATACTATGCTGAATAGAAGTGGTGTGAGTGAGCCTCTTTGTCCTGTTCCTGAACTTAGGAAAAGCTTTCAGCTTTTCACCATTGTGTGTAATGTTAGCTATGGGTTTGTCTTCTATGGTCTTTATTACGTTGAGGTACATTCTTCCTATACCCACTTTGTTGAGAATTTTTATCATAAATGTATGTTGAAATTTGTCAAATGCTTTTTTTGCATCTATTGAGATGATCATATCATTTTTACCCTTTGTTTTGTTAATGTGGTATATCAGGTTGGTTG